>NC_066581.1:139969072-140571294 GCF_024323335.1 Lathyrus oleraceus | reverse complement strand
TTGAAGAAGTGGTTAGGAATGCTCGACAAGATTACCTAAGGGGCCATATAAATCTATCCCACATAGTCGAAAACATCCTTGCTCATAATGGCCTTAACGTAGGGTTACATAGTCCAAATTTCGTGTCTCCATTAACTGAATATGTTCTATAGACAGAACTTCCCAAGGGGTGGAAAGTCCCTAAATTCACCAAGTTTGCAGGAGGCACAAGTGAGTTGACTGTCGACCATATCACTCAATTCCAAATTGAAGCGGGCAATATAAAAAATAATGAGAATCTGAAAATGAGATTTTTTTTTTCAAAATTCTCTAACAAAAAATGTCAGTTAGAGAGAGTGTTCCATGAGCAGTTTTATATGGGATAATAAAAAAATAGTCTAAAATAATTGGCTAGCGTAAGGCACAAGGCGCCTACGTCGATTGATGATTACCTAAATAGGTTTAGGTTGTCGAAGGTGAGGTGCTTTAGCCAAGTTCCCGAGTATGAACTATTTGAAATATCCGCAAGGGGTCTAGATCATACTATTAGAAATAAATTAGATATCCAGTATCTAAGAGATATAGCCCAGTCGGCTGACAGAGTTTGACAGGTCGAATGCCTAAAGGCTTAGAAAGCCTGAACAAGCAAATTTCATAAAAAAGAGAAGGTTACCTATATAGAGGCAAATGAGAGAGAGAAAAATTATGATATAGGATATGACATAAACGTGGCAGAACTTAAGCCATGCCTTCATACGTTTGTAAATGATTGAAACCATTCGATGGAAAAAATTTGGTCGAACCAAAAAATGACAAGCTTGTCGCTAAAATGTACACCTTCGACGTAACTAAGTGCGACGAGATTTTTGACCTCTTGGTTACTGATGGCCAAATCATAGTCCCTAAGGGACTAAAGACGCCACATTTAGAGAAACATAATAAATTAGAGTTTTGTAATTTCATAACTTTCTAGGTCATAAAACCTCTCATTGTGTCCTTTTCAGGGATTTGGTACAAGAAACACTGAACGAGGGGAATCTAAAGTTTGCTGACAAAACCAAAGCCCTAATGCAGCTGGATTGTGATCTTTTGTAAATCAAGGATGCAGACTATGCTGAGCCACTCGAGTGCTTAATAGTCGAGGCTACTAAGAGCCCTAACATAGAGATGGAGGTCTCTGAGTCGAACTATGTTGAGAAGGTCAAGCCAGTCTACCCTACTGCTAAAGAGGAGCCTGTCAACTTCCTCAATTGGTGTAAACTAAAAGGCATAGAAGTGATGTTATGCCCTAGATGCAACATTGTGTTTTATAGAAAGGTTACTAAGGGCCTTAAAAAATCTAACCCCTAACTTTCCAAAGGGGGCAAATTGCCTCAGTCGGGGACAACTTATGCTTTCAGAAAAAGATGTGTCCCCTAAAGGACATAACATGTGGCTACAGGCCACAATGGAGGTCGGCCCAAGACCTATGCGCCTCATTCGAAGGCACCGACAGGGAAGTGGATCCACCCCCATAACAAAATAGACACCAACCAAAATAATGGAGAGGTGATGACTTTAATCACAACTTGGAAATGCGTGGGTAATCTTTAGGCCACCAAGAACCATCCGTATAGTCCCAATTATAAATTCAAAAATAAAATGACTCGAATATAGTGGCACATATATCAACGCCAAAAGAAAGTGTTCAAAGAGATGCAGGATGCTGACAATAACCAAAGCCTAGATTCTAGTAACAAAGTGGCTAAAAGACCAACCAAAGAAAGAGTATTCCCCTACCTTTACCTATCAAATATGAGGTCGAAGTGGTAAGAAGGCCAGTAAATGAGAGGGTGAACCCACCTCCACCTACAGAACCTAAGGTTGAAATGGCAAAAAGGCATGAGAGGGAGAGAGTAGATCCACCTTTGTCCGGAAATAAGGAAGAGGATAAGGATGAGGATTAGGAGATGATAGAAGATAACTTCTCAGATTTTGAGGGAAAATTTGATGTTCTTTGTAATATGGTATTGTGTTGCCAATAGAATATGATGTGGTGACTGAAGTGATAGATGAAAAGAAGAATTTTTTGCAGGGGAAATGGTTAATCATAAGCCAAATTGTTATTATGTAATGAATAACAGCTGTGTCGAAGAGCAAAATTCCATTTTTGAGAAACCCGATTTAGGGAGGAAGAGACATTTAAAACCATTCTTCATTAAAGCCAAAGTTGAAAATCATAGTGTCAACAAAGTACTGGTCGATAGTGATGCAACATTCAATTTGATGCCATTATCCTTGCTGAGAAAGATAAGGAAAATTGACACCGGCCTAAGGCCTTATAACATGGAGCTTTTCAATTATGAAGGAAAAATTGGGAATTCCCTAGGGGAAATCCAGGTTGACTTGGTTGTCATAACCACAGTCTGAACAACCCTGTTCATGGTTCTCTCATCCAAAGGTAATTATAATTTACTGCTAGGAAGGGAATGGATACACAGTGTTGGTGTTGTACCCTCATCTCTACATCAAAGGATATCAATATGGAAGGAAGATGGAACTGTAGAGAATGTGGAGGCAGACCAAAGCTACTACATGGCAGAAGTAAAACATGTTAGTAGGAGAACTTTCGACATGAACCTGGCGAACATAACACCATATCCACCAAAGGATCAGGATTTCAAGCCTCAAGATAACATGTTCCATTCAGTAAGACTCCACCCAACCCATGGTTTCATGTGGGAGAGAGAAATATGGGGAGAACAACCCTCTAAGGATAATGAAATAGCCCCAATAGGATGGGGAGATAATGAAGCTTACCATGTCTGAGTCAGATGCTTGGACTAAGATTACAACTTATATGGTTGAAAATCATATAAAATTGGTCGGAAAGGCCAGGATACATGATGAAATAACAAAGATGTAACTGAGTCGGACACATGGACTCGAATCATGGCATACATGGCCGACAAGCAAGAAAATATAGCCTAAGAGGCTAAGGTACACATGAATCGACTAGTGAAGCCAACATGGTGAAAGCTATAGACCACACGCTCGACTAGAGGCTCAACTACATATATGATAATGAGCATTTAGGCTTTGAAAAAGACCCAATGATTTTGACTAAAAAATCCAAGCGCAAGATTATTTGGAAGAAATTGACATATGAGACAAATAGGTCAAGAGGCCTACATACATCAATGCCAAGATAGATCTGGATTTAAAGAACTAGGTGGTACAACTTTTGAAGAAATACAAGGATTGCTTCGCATGGGACTACGCTGAAATAGTAGGCCTTAGTCGAGAACTGGTGGAGTTGAAGTTACTCGTTCAGTCGGGAAAGAAACCTGTGAAGAAATTGCCAAGGCGAATCACTCAAGTGGTCACGTCAAAGATAAAAGAAGAGATTTAAAGAATTTTAAGGAGCAAATTCATCAGAACTTCCAGGTATGTCGAATGGCTTGCTAATATAGTTCTAGTAATTAAAAAGAATATGACTTTAAGGGTATGTGTAATATCCCATATTCCCTTAAATGCTTAATTAGTTGTCAGTTGAAACCAATTGAGTTCATATGTGCTCCATCTCTTGTCACTTGGAAAAATTAGAGCTCCTATGTGCTCTAAATGTTGTCAGTTGGGACGCATAGAGTAACCAGTGAACTTTGAAGAGATCAATCCTTATTAAAAGGGAATGTTCATTATTAATAAGTACAAAATGAGACATTTTGATAACATTAATATTCGGTCAATTGGTACTAGAAGACAAAATATCACTTGAGATATTTTGTATTACTACCTAATATTATAATATATATTAATTATATGTTATATATATTTGTATGGTATAGAAAGAAAGAAGAAAAGAAGAAGTGGATAAGAAGGAAAAAAGAAGATAGATAGAGTTATCAGAAGAAGAAAAAAGAAGAGAGAAAGAGGAAGAGCTTGGGAGGAGAGGAAAGAAACCATGTAGATCATGCTGATCACCATCAAATCATCTCTATTACATCAATTTCACCATCCTCTTATTGAATCAAAGTGAGTTCTTAGTTCTTGAATCAAAGTGAGTTCTATCACCACCAAATCATCTCTATTACATCAATTTCACCATCCTCTTCTTGAATCAAAGTGAGTTCTTAGTTAGAACTTTGGGGGGATTAGGATGATCTCATGTATGTTGTTATTGCATCAATTTCACCATCCTCTTCTTGAATCAAAGTGAGTTAGAACTTTGGGGGGATTAAGATGATATCATGTATGTTGTTATTACATCAATTTCACCATCCTCTTCTTGAATCAAAGTGAGTTCTTAGTTCTTGAATCAAAGTGAGTTCTATCACCCCAAATCATCTCTATTACATAAATTTCACCATCCTCTTCTTGAATCAAAAAGAGTTCTTAGTTAGAACTTTGGGGGGATTAGGATGATCTCATGTATGTTGTTATTGATATTTTGTGATGGATTAGGGTGTTGTTTCTTGTTTTTCATTATGATCATCTTGTTTTTCATTTCTGTTTGTGTAGAAATGAAATTTAAGAACTTTGGGGGGATTAGGATGATCTCATGTATGTTGTTATTGATATTTTGTGATGGATTGGGTGTTGTTTCTTGTTTTTCATGATGCTCATCTTGTTTTCCAAAGAATATGACTGTAAGGGTATGTGTAATATCTCATATTCGCTTAAATGCTTAATTAGTTGTCAGTTGAAACCAATTGAGTTCATATGTGCTCTATCTCTTGTCACTTGGAAAAATTAGAGCTCCTATGTGCTCTAAATGTTGTCAATTGGGACGAACAGAGTAACCAATGAACTCTAAAGAGATCAATCCTTATTAAAAGGGAATGTTCATTATTAATAAGTACAAAAGGAGACATTTTGATAACATTAATATTCGGTCAATTGGTACTAGAAGACAAAATATCAATTGTGATATTTTGTATTAATACCTAATATTATAATATATATTAAGTATATGTTATATATATTTGTGTGGTATAGAAAGAAAGAAGAAAAGAAGAAGTGGATAAGAAGGAAAAGAGAAGATAGATAGAGTTATCAGAAGAAGAAAAAAGAAGAGAGAAAGAGGAAGAGCTTGGGAGGAGAGGAAGGAAACCATGTAGATCATGCTGGTCACCACCAAATCATCTCTATTACATCAATTTCACCATCCTCTTCTTGAATCAAAGTGAGTTCTTAGTTCTTGAACCAAAGTGAGTTCTATCACCACAAAATCATCTCTATTACATCAATTTCACCATCCTCTTCTTGAATCAAAGTGAGTTCTTAGTTAGAACTTTGGGGGGATTAGGGTGATCTCATGTATGTTGTTATTACATCAATTTCACCATCCTCTTCTTGAATCAAAGTGAGTTAGAACTTTGGGGGGATTAGGATGATCTCATGTATGTTGTTATTACATCAATTTCACCATCCTCTTCTTGAATCAAAGTGAGTTCTTAGTTCTTGAATCAAAGTGAGTTCTATCACCCCATATCATCTCTATTACATAAATTTCACCATCCTCTTCTTGAATCAAAGTGAGTTCTTAGTTAGAACTTTGGGGGGATTAGGATGATCTCATGTATGTTTTTATTGATATTTTGTGATGGATTAGGGTGTTGTTTCTTGTTTTTCATGATGCTCATCTTGTTTTTCATTTCTGTTTATGTAGAAATGAAATTTAAGAACTTTGGGGTTTTTCATTTCTGTTTGTGTAGAAATGAAATTTATTAGGAACCATTCTAACTTTGAGAAATTGTAATTTATTTAATGATCAATCGATTGGCTTCCCACATTCAATCGATTGTTCCATTTGATCAATCAATTGACATGAATAGGCTAAGATCTTATTGTTGAATATGTGTGCAAGGAACAAGTGTTAACCTATATTCTTGATTAAGTTAGATTGTTAGATTATTTGAGTGTTGTAACTATGTTTTGGACGCGGACGGATGCGTTAGAAAGATAACGTTAAAGACTATTATTCTTGTACCATGTTATATTGAATATTAAACATTGTTGTTGTGTTGAATGTAAGATAACATGTTTTAAAACCTTATGAAGATGAGTGAGGAAACCTAGGAGAATAACGTGATTAATAACTTAGAAAGATAATCTAGGTTATAGAAATGGGTATACGGTGATGCTTGGATGTAACAGTACCTAGGTGTGTATCGTGGACAAGTATTCACCTGATAAACGAATCAATATGCTTTGTATGGAACATGTGTGATTTTATGTAATGAGAATGGATCATGTTATGATTCCATGAGAATTAATATGATATCATGAGAATTTATTTGATATTTTGGTGAGGAACTTTTGTTCCAAAAGTCCTACTTTGGTGAGGAGCGTTGCTCCGAAAGTCCTATTTGTTGTTGAGACCTAATCACGTATTCGGAATTAGTTGCAATTATGCACATACCACTTCAAAGGCTTAGGTAAAACGGTAAGTGGGGATGTGGCACCAATGATCCGTGCCTCAATTGGATTTGAGCCCCAATCATGTCGGACATGGGGGAAAGATGGACACTTAAGTGGGTTAAAGGCCCATACGGTGAAAGATACCCTAAGTGGGTTAGAGGCCCATACGGGTGATGGTCGCTTGAACTGGGGATTAAGCCTCATAGAGGACTCAATATCCACCGTGAAAGTCGAATCATACGAGCATGCGTGAATCGAGTTTGGCTTAGACGTAAGTCCGTTCGAGATTGATGTTTCATGAATCCGAATAGTGATTTGTTGAGTGGATGCACTCAAGTGACATGTTTCCATACATTGCGATTATCCATTAGTTACTCAAGTTTAAGTTACAAGGTACGAGTGATGCACAAGTAACGAAGGATGAATACTTGAGTTGGAATCGATTAGAAACCCTGTAGAGGTTAGTGGACCCATAGGATAGGAGAACTCACTGAGATTATTATCTCACCCCAATATTGTTGTTGCTTTTCAAATGTTGTTTACAGGTTAATTATACAAGAGGAGTTACACATTGATGTTTCAAGAGAAGCTTTTACTATGATTTTCCGCCGTGGAGTTTGTGTAATTGTAAATATTGTACATAGTTATTAGAGTTTTATTTAGGCACTATTGCATGACATGTGCCATATGATGTATTTTAAATTATGGACATGTGTATAATTATGTCGTTAGGCCCTTATGTTGGATCAGTACCAATTAATGCTATGTATAATGTATATTCTAGACGTATATTATACATGGTATGGGACTATGATGAAATAGCAGGCCTTAGTCGAGAACTGGTGGAGTTGAAGTTGCTCGTTCAGTCGGGAAAGAAACTTGTGAAGCAATTTCCAAGGAGGTTCGCTCCAGCAGTCATGTCAAAGATAAAAGAAGAGATTGAAAGAATGTTGAGGAGAAACTCATCAGAACTTCCAGGTATGTTGAATGGTTTGCTAATATAGTTCCAGTAATTAAAAAAATATGACTTTAAGGGTATGCATATATTTCAGATATTTTAATAAAGTTACCCCTAAAGATGAATATCTCATGCCCTTCGCATAAATGCTTGTCGACTCGGCAGCAGGCCATGAATATCTAAGCATGTTAGATGGCTACTCTGAGTAAAATCAGATCTTCATCGCTGAAGATGATGTGCCTAATATGTAATTTAGATGCCCACATGCCTTGGTAACTTACGAGTGGGTTGTAATACCCTTTGGATTGAAAAATATTTATGCAACATATCAAAAGGCAATGAACCATATTTTCCATGATTTTATAGAGACTTTCATGTAGGTATACATAAATGAATTTTTCATCAAATTGTCATCCAAAGATGGTCACATTGACCACCTTCGATAATCCTTTAAAAGGACGAGGAAACATGGTCTATAGATGAACCCTATGAAATATGCCTTCTTTATTATTGCATGGGATTTTATTGGATTTGTGGTCCATAGGAAATGGATCGAAATAAATCAAAACAAGACTAAGGAAATTCTGGAGATGAGTCCCCCCATCAACCAAAAAGCATATGCAATAGTTATTGGGAAAGATCAATTTCCTAAGAAGGTTTATTTCCAACCTAAGTGGCAAGACTCAAGCATTCTCGCCACTACTTCGACTAAAAGATGAAGAAAAGTTCAAATGGGAATTAGAGCATAAAAAGGCATTCGACGAGATAAAAGCCTACCTGACAAGGCCTCTAATTTTGATCCTTCCTGCGAAAGGGAAGCCAATGAAATTGTACATATCTGCCTCGGAATTGAAAATGGGTATCATGTTGGCTCAAGAAGACGAGAATGGTGTTGAAAGGGCCATTTACTATATAAGTAGGGTCTTGAACAACATATAGTCTAGATATAATGATATAGAAAAACTATGTACGTGCTTATATTTTTCTTGTATAAAATTGAAATATTATATAAAGCCAATTGATGTTTACATTTACTCTCATTTTGACATTATCAAGCACATGCTCTCTAATCCCATTCTACATAGTCAAATTAGTAAGTGGGCCTTGGCCTTAACTGGATATTCCCTAACATATGTGCCTCTAAAGGCCATAAAACGGAAAATCATGGTTGACTTTATAGTCGATCATACAATTGTCAAAATGACACATAATTACATAGGTCTGAAACCTTGGTGTCATACCCCAAAAAATTTCCATCCCCTTTTCACTTTTCATCTAACCTACCACTGTACTCATTCATATCTCATTCATGTGCATCATTCATCCATGATAAACACTTACTAACAAGCATCATAGATTCAAGGTTTATGGTTGATGAAAATCGGGTTCTTGCTTGAAGATTGTGGTATTGCACACCTTATGGGTTGAAACCCTAATTCTGGACTTTGCTCCTATGGGATCTTGTGTTTGACTTTCTGTATATCTGAATTAACTTCTAAACCCTAATTGTGGGCCCATGGTTGGAGATGTTGCTTGTGGAACTTTGTGCTGTATTTGAAACCCTAATTCCCCTATATCTTTTGCATTGTGGATTTTGGCTACCTTGTGTCTAGGGTTTTGGATCCATCAAGATTATCTGGTCAATGTGAGGCTCATTCTCCATTCATCTAGTGATCATATGTTACAGTGAATTGGTGTGCTTGATAAAACCTTAACTAGTTGTTGCATTGATTGATTGGTTGTTGGCCATCCATTCATTGTTGTGCACGTCATCATAGTTCATGTCATCAGTTGATTCATTCATAAGTTGCCTTAAGGCACGACATGATCATTAAGGCAAGGTGCGTCTTTCAAACAATCCATTTGGTTGCTTAGTGTAACACCTCAAAATTTGCCCTCCTCTCTTGGGACTAGCATTAACATATTACATATCATTTTTAGGTCATTAGGCATTGCATATTGCATATCATGTGGTTACATTGTGCAAGCCATTCTCCCAAGTCTTGATCAGAAGATGAGAAAGTCATAGTGTAAGCTGGGGTTTCATTGGACTGGTCATTGATCATCTGAGGATGTGCAAGTCCAAATTAGGGTTTCATGATTCTCAAGGGATAATTGTCTTCATCTTGATTACAATGATTCATCATCATCATCATGATTTGGTTTCATCAAGTGTTGAAGCAGATTCCTTGAGATTAGGGTTTTGACCACTGGTCAACCCTAATCAGTTGCATTGGGCCAATCAAGGGCATGATCAAGAGATGGGGTCTATGATGTATATGGGGATCATCCCATAGTTTTATTGAGCTAATTGAGGCTAGGGTTTCACCCTTGAGCCATTTCATCAGAGAATTGGAGCTCAGATTGATCTATGCATTGCCAGATTCATCTATCAGTTGAAAAGTCAACTGTGGTCAACTGTGCTTGATTTAATGGATTTGGAGGTGGAATTGAGTTGGATACACTTCAATCATGTTGGAACAAGTGTTATTTGACATTTCAAAGCTCAAGAATGGAGAAAATCAAGTCAGAACAAAAACTGCCAAAAATAGAAAGTGACTTGTAATGGAAGTTTCCAAAAATGGAAAGTTTTTGACCTCAAGACCACGTGTCCAAGGAAGCTTCAAATGAAAATTTGTTCAACATGAAAGTTGTATATCTTGTTCTCACCTTTCCAAAAAGTCCAAGAACTTGAAATTCCCATGTATGGTTGGCAAGTTATGGTCCAGTGAATTTCAAAAATGACCCATAATCAGAGGGGCATAACTTCCACATGGAGTGTCCAAATTGGATGATCTTTTTATGCACAAACTCCATTTGACATGTACTTTCATGGTGCATAATTGGATTTCTTCAAAAATGGTCAATGCAAAAAGTCAAATTTCAAGTGCACAGTTAAAAAACCAGGGGCAAAATTGTCCAACTTGAGAAATAATGGGAATTTTTGAATGGGGATTTTTGCAACACTTCACAAATGACATTTGAAAATTGTTGGAATCATCATAACATGCCAAGGCCTTGTGGTTTGAGATTTCACTTTTGAAATGGACTTGAAAATGTATGACATAGCCATGGCATAGTGAAAATCAAAAGTATGTATCCAATCAACATGAAACAAGTGGCAACAGCTCATGACAGATGTTTAGGAGATGTGTGAGCTGTCAATGAGCTGTCATTGGCTGGCATATGAAAATACTATTTTGCCCTTGCTTTGAAAGTGACACTTATGCTAATCACATTGCATTTTGCTAATTGAAGTGATTAAGTGTGGATTAATTGGAGGTACTTAAGCTTAATCATAACTAACTTCTAACGAAGATTTCACAATTCCCAAAATCACAATCTCAAATTCTCCAAATTCATCAAAACCTCTCAAGAACACAAAAGCAAAAATCCTTCAATCTCTTCCAATTCTTGATCATTTCGCAAGATTCTTTTTGAGTTGATCTTCATTCATCTTGTGCTTCAACTGTTTTTGGAAATCAACATCAAGAGAAGCCTCAATCGTGACTGTCCAAGTGAAGCTCAATTATGGTGAATCAAGATTTCTGCTTCTAGAAGCTACATTGAATCGAGCCAAGCACTCCAATCAACTTCCTGAGCTTTGTTCTCCATCTGTTTTGGGAATTCGTGTCCAAGCTCTTCAAGATTCCACACTGCCATCAAAACAAGGTTAGGATTCGAATCTTACCATTCCTTTAATTATTAGGTGCGTTTGAAGAGTGTTCAATGTAGAATGCAATGCTAGTTGTGGTTTGTGGATTGGTTAAGTATTGAGAGAGTAATCTGAATTCGAAGCTTGATATGCAAAACTTAATTCGATCGATCCGGTTTATACAGTTAGATTTAGGTTGATTAGGTTATATATTCGTGCTCCTGACACTTAGACCTTTCCAACGGTTATTCATTTGTGAGTTTTGGTGGAAGAATGAGCGAAATCGATTTTGCTGTTGAAGAACATGAAGAATGCAGGTTGCTGTTCCAATTTTCGTCCAAACCCGCGCGTTTGATCCGCTTCCTGCGCTTCCAATTCAAAAATCGTGTTTCCCGCGCGCCTGGACGAATCAGGAAGTGCCAACACATTAAAACAAAGTGACGTCGTTTTTGGCCAGGCTAGGATATTCACAAGTTTGCCACTGCTTCTAATTAATTAAGTATAACATCTAAATAATTATTTCATTTAATTAATCAAACTTAGAAAATTCATAAAAAATAATTGGCTAATCCAAAAATTATGAGGATTTTTTTGATAGCTTCCATTTTTTCCCTAGAATTTTATGAGTATGATTTTGCAAGTTGTGCATGATGAATTGTTGACTTGGTCTATGGATGTTTGACTTGTATGCATTTTTGACATGTTCTACCATTTTCATTGTGAAATACTCATGCCTTAAAAGAAATTCTTGAAATTTTTTTTGGTGATTCTAGACATGTTGATGGTGATTTACATATGAAGTTCATGATTTTTGGATACCTGTGGAGTGAGATATGATTTTTTGAACTTAGGTGTGACAATTTGTGTCACACCTAATTAGGGCAACTTCATGAAATTATTTGCCTAGCCTATGCTTGTTAGAGTGGATTGAAATTTTGCATGTATGATCATTGGTATGTTGAGATGCTATGTGAATTTTTCTGGATTTGTATGTGGCATTTTCAATTTGATTGATATTTTTCATCTCTGTTGGTCAATTATGCAAGTTCATGTGACACATGTTTGTAAATTTAATGTGAAATGCTCATATGGTTTTGGATAAACATGAATTTTGGTATGATGGTTGTAGACACATTGTAGGACATCCCTGTTTTGGTCCCATTCATTTATTAACTGTTTTCATTGATTTATGAATTTTTGAAGTGAATGCATGTGTTGATGATATGGTTTGGCTTGAATATTTGTGTCTGTTTTTCTTGATTTTCATTGACATAGTTCCTTTTGTCCAATTGAGCTGAAAATTGACATGCTGTACCTTGAATATGTCCTGTTTAGGTGTAAATTATTTGAGGATTTTTGGAATTGTTTTGGTATGCTTTTGATTGAAGTTATGCTGTTTGGACTTTTTGATGTTGCATTTGACCTAGTTTGACTTGTTTTGATCATGAAATGAATATGATGAATGATGTGAGTATGGGATCAATTGCGTTTGCTTTCTATTTGCATTAATTTGGTTTTGGTTGAGAATCCCTTTCTGTTTAGAATTTTTTCTCCCTTTTGGACCCTAGGCTTGGCCTAGTGGTCCAGTTTCTCACATTTGGTTTGACTTTTCAGGATGAAATGCACAAAGCTTAAGGAGAATGATTCAAGCCAATAAAATTGAATTTGTTTGATGTGGAGAACTAACATAATTTTGTTTTGTAGGTTGTGAAGCTTGAGCTTGAGCTTGTAGCTTGCATTTATGTGCTTGTGTTGTTTGTATAGTCTGACTGATTAACATTTGCTGTTTATTGTTGTCTGTCTGAGTACTGATGATACTTGATTGTTTTCAGGTACATTTAGTTGCTTACAGTTCTTTAAGAACTTGCTTGCTGCTGCTTGGTTTTTAAACCACTTGAGGTAGGACTTCTATTCTTCATGTAGTCTGGAGACCCGGCCTGTTATTTGGCCGGGCAAACTGTCTGAAGTCCTCCTTAAGAGGCGATGTTTGTGGTTGTTTACATTTGTGCCAAGCAGGTGAAAGACCTCTATGAGGCAATTGGTGGATCAAAGGGATATGCGATCTATCCCCCACTATTCTGTGAGTCGTCCCTCTGCTCACACGGCTGTGTGTTGATGCATTGGGACACAAACCCAAGATCTCGTGCTGTTGCACAATTGAGTCAGAGTCTTTGAGCGTAGAAGGGTCCCTCCATTCTAGACCCACGCTCCTTTGTCTAAAAGCTCTCCCTGGTCAGGGATAAGAGCTGTGAGGTCTCATCCTCACTTCACCTTTTCATCTGCTTCCCCTTAGCCTCGTAATGGCAAGGTTAAGAGCGAATACTACCCATGTGCAGATGACTTGCTTCGGCAGTCAAACCCATTGTGTGAGCCTCACTTGATTGGTTATAGTGTGTGCTATGTGAATATTTGTTTGACATGTTTGCTTGAAATGCTTGTTTTGATTTGTATGCTTGTATGCTTGCTTCTTTCCTGGATAGGATTAGTTTGCAATGGTGCAAGTAGGTAGAAACCTGAACGTAGGGTAACGATGCATGACAACACTAGGCTCGAGTCCAGCTCCCTGGTAGTGTGTCTTCCCTCGGTTTCTGGCTAGTTTTTCTTTCCCTTTAGGGGGAACTACATCGCCCTGATCCTTGTTCCAGACGAGGTATGTAGGCAGGTGGTCGTGCGAGACCACTCCGGGCAACCTTTTTCTTTTTTGCGTGTGTTTACTTGTTATCTGATTGTGTGTTTGGTTCGGATGCCGACGTAAGCCCAGTGATTGGCTGTCGGGCTCCACGTTTGCCCTTTTGAGCGTGTTTTGGTTCGGATGCTGACGTAATTCCATTGAGTGGTTGTCGGGCTCCATGTTTGCCATCTGTCTGTGCGTTTTGTGTTGTTTGGCGTGCGTAAGCCGAACTACAGTGGCTCTGATTCTTGTTCCAGACAAGATATGTAGGCATAGGATGCGATGTCCTATCGAGCTCCCTTCTGTTAACCCCACCTGCGTTCCCTGTGTGTGTGTGATGTTTTAGCAACCTTTTCTTTTCTTAGAACGTGGATCTCGTCGAGTACGACGGACGTGAGGGGTGCTAATACCTTCCCCTTGCGTAACCGACTCCCTTACCCTTTCTCTTTGGTCGCGAGACCATTTCCTTTCCAGGTTTCTCTGAGCGTTTCCTTTCCCTATCTTGGGATAAATAACGCGCAGTGGCGGCTCTGTGTTGTGTTTTTATTTGAGTCTCGCCGGTTGTTTTTTCGCGGATGCGACAGCTGGCGACTCTGCTGGGGAAATTATCGGATGTAGACCTGTGCTGGTCCATCGTCCCTAAGCGAGTCTCTCCTAGCGTTCTAGGATTAGTTTAGGTTGCTTGTGTTGTATTATTTATTGCATTTATTATTCTAACCACTGTATATATTTGCATTAAATATGTGCATGCATCATTCTATCATGTTGCCGTCCTCTGTGCAGGTGGTTCCTCTGTTTGGGGTGGGTGTTCTGAGTGGGGCTAAAACCCAGGCCCGAGTATACACCTAGGACTAGTGTGGTCTCATGTCGCCTCTTTCGTGTTAGGTTAACATGTGCTTGGCGGCGTGATGTACCACAAGCCGGACGAGGTTCATTTGATAGTGCTTTCCTCTGTGGAGTATCCACTTTGGCTTAGTTACTTCATCTGAGCTGTTGACTCTGGTGACCGATCATTTCCCGGATCTTTAGTTTAGACGGTCTCAGGAGAGCTACAATGGCACACCCGAAAGGGCAAACCCATTGAGTATCTTTGCCCGATTGTCGAGACTATTATCCGCCTTAGGGTGACCTGATTAGAATTTACCTGTGAGGGGAGGGTGGTTCTTTCAGATGCATGTTCTGTTGGTGACTCAGATGGTGACTTTTGGTTCCGTGGATCAGAGTCATATTTATAAGTCAGATTTATGGCCATTTATTGTCGTGACGCCGTAGTGCTGTCCGAGTTGTTTATCAGTGGGGATCCGTTTATTTCGGGATTCCCCGGGCCGATTCAGATGTTGTGGGTACCTGTTCAGAGGTTGTTGGGTGATGATGATGATGATGTATCTGTCTTCCGTTTATTTCGGAGCCTGTAGGTTGGATTTGTGGTTGCATATTCCTCAGATGGTTATGATCAGTTCAGAAACCAGGCTTTAGTGCAGATGATCAGATGGCTTGGAGGATGGCAACACATTGCATTCATTCATCAGCATCATTACATTTTGCATTTACCTGCATCTAACACCTGTTTACCCATATGCAGGGACCTTTTTGATCGAGATCCTGGTTGAGAGACTTTCTGCTCAGACATGAGAACCGGTTTGAAGCACGATGTGGTCTATAGTTTCTTCGATCCTGAGATTGGTGTGCTGAAGGATATGATAGCATTGATCACACCCGACCATGTGGGGATGTTCAGAGAGTCATACGGTAGTATCCTGAAGATAGTTTTCAGACTCACTGACAGTGACAGAAGTGCCATCCATACTCTTCTTCAATTTTATGACCCGGGGCTGAGATGCTTCGTGTTTCCAGATTATTTGTTGGGACCTCTGATAGAAGATTATGCTAACATCTTGGGTATACAGATCCGTGATCAGATTCCTTTCCATGTCACTAGGGCAGAGCCTGATGTCCTTGGGATTTCCCGTGCTCTTTATTTGAGTCCGGAAATGGTCAAGGAGGGTTTGAAGGAGAAAGGAAAATTACCTGGATTTCATTTGAGTTTCTTGGAGGCTAATGCCAAGGAACATGCTGCTATGGGTAATTGGAAGACGGTTTGCGCATTGATTGCTGTGAGTATTTATGGGATTGTTTTGTTTCCTAACCAGAAGAATTTTGTGGACCATAATGCTATTAGGTTGTTCATGCAGAGAAACCCTATTCCTACTCTGATCGGGGATGTTTACTACTCGGTTCATAGCAGGAATGAGAAGCGGCGTGGTGGTCTGATCCGGTGCTGTGCTCAGTTGCTCTTCAGGTGGTTTATGGGGTATTTGCCTTCCAGAGGTGCTTTTGCTCATTTTGATCCTACTGTCAAGTGGTCCTTCAGGTTGATGGGTTTGCGGGCTAATGACATTGCTTGGACTCATAACGGTTTAGCTGGCCGGGATTTTATATACAGTTGCGGGAGTCTACCCAATGTGCCTTTAGTGGGAGTTCAGGGTTGCATCAATTACAACCCGGTGCTTCTCAGGAGACAGATGGGGTTTGCTGTAGAGGGTCCTCCTCTCGGGCGAGAGATCCAGGAGTCCTTTTACTTCCCGATTGATGGCAATCAGGCCAAGCTGAGGCAGGTATTGGATGAGTGGCGTGATATTCAGAGGAAGGGCAAGGTTCCTTATGGTAAGGTCAATTGTCGGTATTTTCCATTATTTGAGAATTGGTTGCGGAAGAGAATTGAGGTTACACTTCTACCATTTCCTGGAGGTGATCTTGGGTGTCCTTTGATTGAGGGTCCAAGTTCTTCTATCAGTATGGAAGAATTCCTTGAGATGAAGAGGGCCAGAGATCAGTTACTTGCAGAGAAAGCTGAATTGGAGAGAAATGTTGCTCAGTTTCAGACAGCTAATCAAGAGATCAAAGTGAAGATGGAAGATCAAGACAAGCGACATGCCTTGGAAGCCAAGCGCTTTGAGATGGATACAGCCTACTATGGGAAGGTTAATCAGGCATTAGCATCATCTACCAGAGAGCACGACATCACCAAAGAGAGATTGGCTAGAGCTTCACAGATCATTGAGGATGAGAAGCGGAGGCAGATTCTCGTGAAGGATCAGAGAGATGCTAGAGCCCGGACCCTTGCTGCAGAGTGGGAAGCGGAGAAAGCAAAGATCGTCGCCGAGAGAGATCAATACATGGCAGAGAGAGATCACTACTTCAGGCAGATGAAGATTCATCAGAAAGAAGTGGGGAGATTGCAGCAGGAGAACACCGAGCTCAGGTTCGCCGTTGAGTTCGCGAAGATGGAAGATGAGATAGGGCCATCTGTGGGACCCTCATCCAGCTAGTTCTTTCATTTGTTGTGGATTACCGTCAGGCTTGTTGACTGAATCTACTTGCTTGTATTTCTTTCCTGATGTCGGAGGATTGTATTTGAATTCTATCTGATTTGATGTATGACTATGGCACTTATTGTGCACTTTTGGCTATGTGATGGTTATTTTTCATTCAGTGATTGATCTTCAAGTTTTATTTGCTTTACCGTATGCACTCACACAAGCACACACATGGTTGGGGGTATCATGCTAAATCACATATCTCCGATCTGCACAATGAAATCAAACACTGTATATCAGAATATTGATGCCGGATTATTGTTTGTCTCGATGATACCAGGATCGAGAGACAAAGTGTCCTTCATATGGATAGACACTGCATTCATGCATAATCATAATAACTTGTGTTTTATTTTGCAGGTATCTGTTGCTAACGTGCTTGATTGTTTCAGGAATCATTGCTCGTGCTCGCAGAACCGTACCTTTGCACTCAACACGCCCTCACAGATATTATACCAGACGCAATACTCCTAGACTCATGGAGCTTCCCAGTGCAGATATTCTCGAGCTGAAAGACAAAATGACTGAGCTGATCAACATCATGCAAGGCTTTGCAGTTGGTCAGAAGGCGTTGGCAGATAAAGTTGAAAAGCTCGAGCGGGCCTCTGCAGCAAACAGTGGAGTTAACCTGGATGGAGTCTCCAACCAGGGGCAGGGGTCTCGAGATGGTGGAAAGAGGACCACTGTTGGTATTGTGAATAATGCTGGTGGGTTCGGTGGTGCTGGTGGCCAACCGGGGCAGAATCAGAAAGATAATTTTGTGCCTCCGTTTTATGGGTTTGATGAAGACCAGGAGGAAGACAGGGAGGCTGACCAGTTCTCAATGCAGAATGAACCGTTTGTGCCTTATAGTGCTCCACCTCAGAACAAGGAAATTCAGCTGCTGGCTGAGAAGATCAAGGTCTTGGAGAGTTATGCCACGCCTGGGGTGGTAAATATGTCTAATATGGGGCTCGTTGAGGGGATTGTGATCCCACAGAAGTTCAAGGCGCCCACTTTTGACAGATATAATGGGAGTTCTTGCCCAGAGACCCATCTTCAAGCCTTCGTCCGCAAAATCTCTGCATATACCATGGACCAGAAATTGTGGATGTACTTTTTCCAGGACAGCCTGTCCGGAGGCTCCTTGGAATGGTATACCAAACTCAAATCTTCTGACATTAAGAACTGGCAGGATCTTGGGGATGCTTTCTTCAAGCAGTATAAGTTTAACGCTGACATGGCTCCGAGTCGTACTCAGCTGCAGGGTATGTCTCAAAAAAACAACGAAGGATTTAAGGAGTATGCTCAGCGGTGGAGGGAATTGGCTGCAAGGGTGCAACCTCCGCTCGTTGATCGTGAGATGTCAGATCTCTTTATGGGGACCCTGCAGGGGCCGTTTGCTGAGAGAATGGTTGGTTGTCCGGTGACCAACTTTTCTGATATTGTGGTAGCAGGGGAGAGGATAGAGAGCTGGCTGAAGCTCGGAAAGATCCAGGGTACTGCATCTGCGTCTTCTTCAGGGTCTAAGAAGCCATTCGGTAATAATGGTGGGCAGAGGAAGAAGGAAGGTGACACTAGTGCTGTGTACTCACAACGTGGACCCAGTAGGGACCGTTACTTTCAGCACACTACTGCGGTAACCATTCCTGCTGAACAACAACAGCAACCGCAACAGCAACAATCTCAACAGCAAAGGCAACCCTTCCAGCAGAAGCCTCAGAGGGCTGGTTATCAGGTAAGGGGAAGAGGTATGGATAGGCAATTTGACAGACCTCCGGTGACCTACGCTTTTCTGTTTAAAAAGCTGATGGACTTGGGGCTTGTGCAAACCAGGACTCTGGCACCTTTGAGACCTGATCAAAGGCCAGCCAATTATGATGAAAATACCAAATGTGAATTCCACTCCGGTGCGCCCGGACATAATATTGAGAACTGTAAAGCTTTTAAGCACACAGTTCAGGACTTAGTGGATTCAAAGGCAATCAATTTCGCACCATCTCCTAATGTTAATGCCAATCCCATGCCTGCGCATGGTCAAAGGGGGGTGAATGCCATTTCTATAGAAGATAGAGTTGGGTTGTCTGCTGTGCATCAGTTGAAGACGCCTTTGGCTGAGTTGAAAAGACAGTTGATGATGAGTGGGGTTTATCCGGGTTGCGGCCACGAGTGTGCTGAGTGCACTATCTTTGTTAATGGGTGTGAGCTTCTGAGGAAGTGTGTCCAGGGTCTGATGGACGAGGGGATTATCATGATGAAGAAGGCTGATAAAGGAAAAGAAGAGGTCTCTACCATAACAATTTATTATGATCCGGTGGATTTGTCTGATCTTGCTGAAGCGGCTCCAGTTACCATCACGGTACCTGGGCCAATTCCCTACGACAAAGATGATGCCGTGCCGTGGCATTATGGTGGGGAAGTGTACTGCAATGGGGAGAAGATAGAAGAACAATCTGCAAGTGAAGCCACTATTTCAAAGGTGGATAATGCCGGTACCAGCGGTTTCACTCGCAGTGGAAGGTTATTTGCTCCTGATGCGTTGAGGAGGGGAGAAGAAGGAAAAGATAAAAAAGAAAAGGCCGAGGCTTTAGCCAGGGCAAAAGGGAAAGCTGTGGTGGATAATGGAAGTACTCCTGTGGTGACACCGGCGCCTGCGGGGTCGGATAATAAACTTGATGATGATGCTGAAGAATTTTTACGAATCATCAAGAAGTCTGAGTATAAATTGGTGGATCATCTGCAGCAAACTCCTTCCAAGATCTCAATTCTTTCATTACTGCTGAGCTCAGAGGGGCATAGGGAAGCTTTGTTGAAAATTCTGAAGAAAGCTTATGTCCCGCAAGAGATAACCATCAATCAACTGGAGACGGTCGTATCCAATGTGCATGCTAGCCATGGGTTGGGCTTTACGGATATGGACCTGACAGTGGATGGAAGGAATCACAATAGGGCTCTACACATTGCTATGGAATGCAAAGGAGCCGTGCTTTCGCATGTGCTGGTTGATACCGGTTCCTCCTTGAATGTGTTGCCAAAGAAGGCCTTGGCGAAGTTGAATTGTGAAGGGCTGATTCTCACTCCGACGGATTTGATTGTACGGGCTTTTGATGGGTCTAAGCGGGCCGTGTTTGGAGAGGTAGAGCTGCCAGTGAAGATTGGGCCTGAGGTGTTCAAGTCGACATTCTATGTCATGGACATTCAGCCGGCATACAGTTGCCTGTTGGGTCACCCATGGATTCATGCTGCGGGAGCAGTTACCTCGACTTTGCACCAGAAACTGAAATACATCTGGGAAGGTCAAGTTGTCACTGTTTGTGGAGAAGAGGACATTTTTGTCAGCCACCTGTCCTCGTTTAAATATGTGGAGATGGATGGAGAAATATGGGAGACACCCAGTCAGGCTTTCGAAACCGTTAAGGTGGAGAATGCTCTGTTTGCTAAGCAAGAAGAGGAGAAACCGTCCATCGCTTCATACAAGCAGGCTGCTGAGGTGGTCAAGAGTGGAGAGGCTCCTGGTTGGGGGAGAATGATGGAGGTCCCTGCAAAGAAAGATCGGTTCGGAGTTGGGTATCAGCCTGGCAGAGGCTCGTCTGGACAAGGAAGAGGACGTAGTACGTCAGTAACTTTCACAAGCGCCGGAATGCTGGATCCGGATCACGTCTGCATGATGGGTGAAGATACTGATAGCGACTGCGACATGGACCAATGGATAAAGCCGTGCACACCAGGGGTGGAAATCCAGAACTGGAAGGCCGAAGAGATCATCCGGGTCACTCTCCTTGAAGAGTAATATTTTTCTTGTTTCCATTTTATATGCATGGAAGCCATACGTGTTGCCCGACACGTAATGGTCCATTGTAAGGGCCACCTCATGTTTAAATTTGCATTTTTTGCATCATTAATAAATGGATGTTTTTCAGTCAAAAAGCGGTGTTCCCTGTTTTTCATTTATTTTTGCAGTTTAAAAAACAAATAAAAATGGCAATGTTTTCATTTTTCTTTTTCAATTTCTCACACCGGTTCTAAAGCAATGCATGAATCAACATTCATGCAGATGCGATTCCGCTCCGGATCTCATTGATAACAATCCTGTTACACCCTTGTATGACTTTGACAATCCGATCTATCTTGCTGAAGAAGAAGACGAAGAAGATTGTGAACTGCCAGGGGAATTAGCCAGGTTGTTAAAACAAGAGGAGAAGGTGATTCAGCCGCACGAAGAGCCGATTGAGGTTGTGAATTTGGGTACCGACGAGGTTAAGAAAGAAGTGAAAATCGGGGCTGCTTTGGAGGAAAGTGTCAAGAGCAGAATGGTGGCATTATTGAAAGAGTATGTCGACATCTTTGCCTGGTCTTATCAAGATATGCCAGGGTTGGATACCGATATTGTTGTGCACAAGCTACCGTTGAGAGCCGATTGTCCTCCAGTGAAGCAGAAGTTGCGCAGAACTCGACCTGACATGGCAATGAAGATTAAAGAAGAGGTGCAGAAGCAATGGGATGCTGGTTTCCTTGCTGTCACTAACTATCCGCCATGGGTCGTGAATATTGTGCCGGTTCCGAAGAAAGATGGTAAGGTGAGAATGTGTGTGGACTACCGGGATCTGAATAGAGCTAGTCCGAAAGATGATTTTCCATTACCTCACATTGATGTGTTGGTAGACAATACAGCTCAATTCTCGGTGTTTTCCTTCATGGATGGATTTTCTGGCTATAATCAAATCAAGATGTCGCCAGATGATATGGAGAAAACAACGTTCATCACACCGTGGGGTACTTTTTGTTACAAGGTGATGCCATTCGGTCTCAAGAACGCCGGTGCTACTTATCAGAGAGCCATGGTGACTTTGTTTCATGATATGATTCATCATGAAATCGAATGCTATGTTGATGACATGATAGCAAAGTCCCAAACAGAAGAAGGGCATTTGGTAGATCTGGCCAAGTTGTTCGACCGGCTGAGACAGTTCAGACTGAGGATGAACCCGAACAAGTGCACGTTCGGAGTGCGGTCCGGTAAATTGCTGGGGTTCATTGTAAGTGAGAAAGGAATCGAGGTTGATCCTACAAAGGTAAAAGCAATAAGAGAAATGCCTGAACCGAGAACAGAGAAGGAGGTTCGTGGTTTCTTAGGTAGATTGAACTACATTTCACGGTTCATATCTCATCTAACAGCCACGTGTGAACCGATATTCAAATTGTTAAGAAAAGATCAAACGGTCAGGTGGAATGAGGATTGCCAAGCGGCATTTGAAAAAATAAAAGAGTATTTGCAGGAGCCTCCGATTTTGATGCCTCCTGTGGAGGGAAGACCGTTAATTCTGTACCTGACAGTCCTTGAGGGGTCTATGGGGTGTGTATTGGGGCAGCATGACGAGTCTGGTCGAAAAGAGCATGCCATATACTACCTTAGCAAAAAGTTTACCGACTGTGAAACAAGATATTCACTGCTCGAGAAAACTTGCTGTGCTTTGGTCTGAGCTGCTCGCCGACTAAGGCAGTATATGCTGGTTCATACCACTTTGTTGATTTCCAAGATGGATCCAATCAGGTACATTTTTGAGAAGCCAGCATTGACCGGACGGATTGCGAGGTGGCAAATGATTTTGACTGAATATGATATACAGTATACCTCTCAGAAAGCAATCAAGGGGAGTGTATTGTCTGATTACCTCGCCCAGCAACCTATTGATGATGATCAACCGATGAAGTTTGAATTCCCTGATGAGGACATCATGTTTCTCAAATCGAAAGATTGCGAGGAACCAATCCTGGAGGAGGGGCCTGACCCTGAATCCGAATGGATTCTGATGTTTGATGGGGCCGTTAACGTGAATGGAAGCGGTGTTGGTGCTGTTTTGGTTACGCCGAAAGGATCCCATATTCCTTTTGCTGCCCGGCTAACATTTGAGTGCACCAACAACGTAGCTGAATATGAAGCTTGCATATTGGGGATTGAGGAGGCGATTGATTTGAGGATCAAGAACCTTGTCATATATGGAGATTCAGCTCTGGTGATAAATCAGGTTAACGGGAAATGGTATACGCATCAATCTCATTTGGTTCCATATCGAGATTATACGAGGAGATTGTTGACGTTTTTCACCAAGGTGAAGTTGCATCATGTGCCCAGAGAGGAGAATCCTTTGGCAGATGCTTTGGCTACTCTGGCCGCCTTGATTAAGGTGCAGTGGTGGAATCAGTTCCCTAGTGTTGAAGTAGGTCGTCTGGATAGACCGGCTTATGTGTTTGCTGTTGATACGGCGCCTGATGATGAGAAGCCGTGGTATTTTGATATCAAGCGCTATCTAGAGACTCAAGAGTATCCTGAGGGAGCATCGAAAAAGGACCGAAAGACTCTGCGGAGGTTAGCCATGGTGTTCTATCTGAACAAGGATGGGATTCTGTATAAGAGAAATTTTGATTGGGTCTTGCTCAGATGTGTTGATGACAGAGAAGCAAGCCAGTTGATGAAAGAGGTTCATGAGGGATCGTTCGGTACCCATGCCAGTGGGAATGCAATGGTGAAGAAGCTGCTGAGAGCAGGTTATTACTGGATGACAATGGAGGCCCAGTGTTTCAATTTCGTGCGAAAGTGTCATAAATGCCAGATTTATGCTGACAAGGTGCACGTGCCTCCAAATCCGTTGAGTTTAATGTCGTCTCCATGGCCGTTTGCTATGTGGGGCATTGATATGATCGGAAAGATTGAGCCTACAGCTTCGAATGGGCATCAGTTCATATTAGTGGCTATCGATTACTTCACCAAATGGGTTGAAGCAGCCTCTTATACGAATGTGACGAAGCAGGTCGTTGCCCGATTTCTCAAGAGAGACATCATTTGCAGATATGGGGTTCCCGAGAGAATCATTACTGATAATGGTTCTAATTTGAATAATAAGATGATGGCAGAATTGTGCCGGGAATTCAAGATTGAGCATCACAATTCTTCTCCCTATCGTCCGAAGATGAATGGGGCGGTTGAGGCAGCCAATAAGAATATAAAGAAGATTGTGCAGAAAATGGTGGTAACCTATAAAGACTGGCATGAGATGTTGCCGTTCGCATTGCATGGATATCGAACGTCGGTGCGTACATCTACTGGGGCAACTCCTTTTTCATTGGTATATGGAATGGAGGCTGTATTACCTGTTGAAGTTCAGATTCCTTCTTTGAGAGTCCTGATGGACGTGAAATTGCAAGAGGCTGAATGGGTAAGGACCCGGTACGAAGAGTTGAGCCTGATTGAGGAAAAGAGGCTGGCAGCCATCTGTCATGGGCAGTTATACCAGCAGCGGATGAAGCGTGCTTTTGACAAGAAGGTGCGACCTCGGGTATATCACGTGGGTGATATGGTGCTGAAAAGGATCCTTCCTCCTCAGAACGATCGAAGGGGCAAATGGACACCGAATTATGAAGGTCCATTCGTGGTCAAGAAGGTTTTCTCTGGCGGAGCCTTGTTGTTAACGACCATGGATGGCGAGGATTTTCCATCCCCTGTGAATGCGGACGCAGTTAAAAAATACTTCGTATAAAAAGACCCGCTGGACGAAAAGAACAAAATAGTCCAGGCAAAAATGGGCATCCCGGCGAACCAAAAAACAGAAAGAAAGGTTCGGGCAAAAATTAGGGATAAAAGGAAAAACTGTACACCCGGCAAGTCGAAAACCTGGAAAGGCGACTTGGGCAAAAAAGGGTATCCCGGTGGACTGAAAACCCGAAAGGGCGGTCCAGGCAAAAGAGGGATTGAAACGAACAACTGCGTCAGGCATGATCGTTTGCGCTTTGGTTAAAGCACTATGGATAATACCCGGTAGGGATCAGTTGGAATCGTCTTGTTCAAGAGGCAAAAAGCCAGGAGAGTCTGAGGACATATGGGGTGTAACCGAGTTGGAACTCGATGAGATCACGAGTTTCACATTGCCATTAGGATAGATTTTTCCTTTTGTGCGCAATTACCTCTTTTCAGGAATTGCTTCCTTTTGTATTGCTCCATTTGAGCCACACACTTTTCCAATCAATAAAATGCATATTCAGTCAAATAATTTTGTTTTTTGTTTTCATTACCGCTTTGATTGCAAAAACATCCAATTATTTTTGATAAAGAATCTTGCATTTTAATACATACAGGTTCCTTCCAATGCATGTTTATGAGATTGAAACTGGAAATCTTATTTGGAAGGTTGAGTGACCCAAGTGTTGAAATCTTGACACGCCTGGGGCACGGTTTTATCTGACGGTCCGTTTTGCAGGTACTGTTAGATATTCTTCACTCACTTGCAGGTTGTGATGTGGAAGCTCTGTAACAGATCCCCAGAGAGTTCGCTCAGGGACGGATATATGAAGGGATGACGAAGACGTTGAGACGTACGACGATCCTTGATGGTAATCAAGAAGACTCTTCAAAGTCGGAAGACTTGGAAGTAGGTAATTCCCCGCAGAGCCCGATCAGGGACGAGTGCATGAAGAAAGGACGGAGAGACGACGAGACGTCCGACGACCTTTGGAATTAATCAAGAAGACTCTTCAAAGTCGGAAGATTGAAATTTCTGTATAAATCCCAGGAGTACGCTTTTCGTCGAGCGCGGAGCGGTTGGGAATACAAGATGATGGAGCAGAAAAGGTCCAGACGAGTCTGGGAATTCTCGAAAGTGGAAAGCTGATGCGAGATTGGGAGGTGGATACCGTGGTTCGACGAGTCGACGGGTGTTCTGTACCAACTTTTCTCATTTCCCCAGCTAGGTCCCCAAGCAGAATTAGAGGACCAAATCACCAGCAGATCCGAGGTCTGTGATTTCCCCAACCGGGTCAGGATGGTTATCCTCGGTAGGTAAACGGTGTTTCCTCAGCAGCCAGGCCAGAAGGTTGCTACTCCCCGAGTGGAGCGGGTTTCAACGAAATATATCTCCAGCAGTGTTCATCCTACTAGTGGATTGGATAAGTTTCCGTAGCGGGCTGATATTTGCCTCCCCAGCTGAGTATCCTAGGTATGGATTGCATGGGTAATCCCCAGCGGAGTGGCATTCGCTTCCCTAGCAGGGTCAGGATGGTTATCCCCAGCAGGTGTTAGATCGATGCTTCCCCAGTTGCCAGGCCTGAAGGTGGCTGTTTCCCGGCAGAGTATCTATGAGCATTTCCCCAGTGAAGTCGTCAGGTATCTGTGAGGGTTCCGAGCAGAGGTAGGATGTACATCCCCAGCAAGTCAAAGATCGTGGTATCCCCACAGAGTGTTGGTGGTTCTTATCCCCAGCTGTTTCCCGAGCGGATTGGGTGCAAAGGAGTTTCTTCCCCAGCAAGGGTTACCTTTTTCAGCAGCAGTGGTATTCCCCAGCAGGGTGGAGATCGGAGTATTGCCGAGTTCCTCAACGGAGTGTCTCGTACTCCCCAGCAGAATCCCTTGAGGGGGACGCTTTTTATGCATTCATCATGTAGCGTAAGCATAGCATATTGCATAGGAAAATAATAAAGCGCGTAGCATTTCCATAATTATGGAGCATTACGCAGAAAAATCAATCATGCATCATATTGCAAGCACAAGCTAGTCTCGAGCCGTGGTTACCGCTTGAAGTTTTGGTGCACCGGATGGTGAAGATGTTACTCTGAGGAGTCTAGTATCATGACGTCAGATCAGCAGTGTTCCCCAGTAGTGCGATATTGGAGGAAATGTTTCCGTCGGACGGAGATGGAAATAATATCAGAAGACGTTACGCGATCAGCGCGGTTCCGGGGTTCAAATGGAGAAAAGGAGATGTTGAGGCATTTTCTGGAGATGGGGTTCAAAGGAAGCAAGGGAAGTGTTGCGACATTTTCTGGAGATCGGGGTTCAATCAGAGAAGAGTATATGCTGAGGCATTTTCTGGGGTTAAAATAGAGATTGGAATTGAAGATTGTATCCGGGATGAGGTCCTCAGGATTATCTTCTGTGCATGTGTTACCTTAGACTCTGGCTGAGGCCAATGGAGGTCGTTATGGGTGTCTTCTGAGGAAGAGATACACATGCTACCTTCTTTTGTGAAGGTATACCCTCTGACATGTCGCCCTCAGAGTGGTTTGGTGTTATTTCCGACGTTGCCAGCAGAATTATCACGAGAGATTGGAGATCGGGGTTCAAATGGAGAAAAGAAGATGTTGAGGCATTTTCTGGAGATGGGGTTCAAGTGGAGAAAGGGAAATGTTGCGGCATTTTCTGGAGAACGGGGTTCATATTGGCGATCATGAGTTATCGTCAGGCGACTGGGGTTCAAACCGGAGAATGGGGTTCATTATTTGGCAAATAGGAGAGCGGGGTTCAAATGCAGTGATCCGAGGATCATTTGCGCAAGAGAAAAATTTCGGGGTTCAAGAAAATGGAAAAAAATAGAGAAAACTTCGGGGTTCAAGAAAAGCATAAAAAGAAAAGAGATAATAATCTCCAGCGGGAGTGGTGTTCAGGCCATGGTTATCCCTGCATTACCATTTATTTTGGTATCCAGGTCGACGTTTCTGTTTTGGGGTTCAAGCCGAGTTTTCTCCGTTCCAGACGGATTCTTTCAGAGATTTTTGTTTCTTCGCCGATTCTGACAGGCGTTGTTAATTATTATCCCATCAGAGTGCAAATTGTTCGTCTGTTCTTGGTATTCAATCACTATTCATCCTGATCATCTGAAAGCCGAGGCTGTTCATATCGACAGGTTCACAGTGGATTGAATAGGGGCAGCTGTAACACCTCAAAATTTGCCCTCCTCTCTTGGGACTAGCATTAACATATTACATATCATTTTTAGGTCATTAGGCATTGCATATTGCATATCATGTGGTTACATTGTGCAAGCCATTCTCCCAAGTCTTGATCAGAAGATGAGAAAGTCATAGTGTAAGCTGGGGTTTCATTGGACTGGTCATTGATCATCTGAGGATGTGCAAGTCCAAATTAGGGTTTCATGATTCTCAAGGGATAATGGTCTTCATCTTGATTACAATGATTCATCATCATCATCATGATTTGGTTTCATCAAGTGTTGAAGCAGATTCCTTGAGATTAGGGTTTTGACCACTGGTCAACCCTAATCAGTTGCATTGGGCCAATCAAGGGCATGATCAGGAGATGGGGTCTATGATGTATATGGGGATCATCCCATAGTTTTATTGAGCTAATTGAGGCTAGGGTTTCACCCTTGAGCCATTTCATCAGAGAATTGGAGCTCAGATTGATCTATGCATTGCCAGATTCATCTATCAGTTGAAAAGTCAACTGTGGTCAACTATGCTTGATTTAATGGATTTGGAGGTGGAATTGAGTTGGATACACTTCAATCATGTTGGAACAAGTGTTATTTGACATTTCAAAGCTCAAGAATGAAGAAAATCAAGTCAGAACAAAAACTGCCAAAAATAGAAAGTGACTTGTAATGGAAGTTTCCAAAAATGGAAAGTTTTTGACCTCAAGACCACGTGTCCAAGGAAGCTTCAAATGAAAATTTGTTCAACATGAAAGTAGTAGATCTTGTTCTCACCTTTCCAAAAAGTCCAAGAACTTGAAATTCCCATGTATGGTTGGCAAGTTATGGTCCAGTGAATTTCAAAAATGACCCATAATCAGAGGGGCATAACTTCCACATGGAGTGTCCAAATTGGATGATCTTTTTATGCACAAACTCCATTTGACATGTACTTTCATGGTGCATAATTGGATTTCTTCAAAAATGGTCAATGCAAAAAGTCAAATTTCAAGTGCACAGTTAAAAAACCAGGGGCAAAATTGTCCAACTTGAGAAATAATGGGAATTTTTGAATGGGGATTTTTGCAACACTTCACAAATGACATTTGAAAATTGTTGGAATCATCATAACATGCCAAGGCCTTGTGGTTTGAGATTTCACTTTTGAAATGGACTTGAAAATGTATGACATAGCCATGGCATAGTGAAAATCAAAAGTATGTATCCAATCAACATGAAACAAGTGGCAACAGCTCATGACAGATGTTTAGGAGATGTGTGAGCTGTCAAGGAGCTGTCATTGGCTGGCATATGAAAATACTATTTTGCCCTTGCTTTGAAAGTGACACTTATGCTAATCACATTGCATTTTGCTAATTGAAGTGATTAAGTGTGGATTAATTGGAGGTACTTAAGCTTAATCATAACTAACTTCTAACGAAGATTTCACAATTCCCAAAATCACAATCTCAAATTCTCCAAATTCATCAAAACCTCTCAAGAACACAAAAGCAAAAATCCTTCAATCTCTTCCAATTCTTGATCATTTCGCAAGATTCTTTTTGAGTTGATCTTCATTCATCTTGTGCTTCAACTGTTTTTGGAAATCAACATCAAGAGAAGCCTCAATCGTGACTGTCCAAGTGAAGCTCAATTATGGTGAATCAAGATTTCTGCTTCTAGAAGCTACATTGAATCGAGCCAAGCACTCCAATCAACTTCCTGAGCTTTGTTCTCCATCTGTTTTGGGAATTCGTGTCCAAGCTCTTCAAGATTCCACACTGCCATCAAAACAAGGTTAGGATTCGAATCTTACCATTCCTTTAATTATTAGGTGCGTTTTGAAGAGTGTTCAATGTAGAATGCAATGCTAGTTGTGGTTTGTGGATTGGTTAAGTATTGAGAGAGTAATCTGAATTCGAAGCTTGATATGCAAAACTTAATTCGATCGATCCGGTTTATACAGTTAGATTTAGGTTGATTAGGTTATATATTCGTGCTCCTGACACTTAGACCTTTCCAACGGTTATTCATTTGTGAGTTTTGGTGGAAGAATGAGCGAAATCGATTTTGCTGTTGAAGAACATGAAGAATGCAGGTTGCTGTTCCAATTTTCGTCCAAACCCGCGCGTTTGATCTGCTTCCTGCGCTTCCAATTCAAAAATCGTGTTTCCCGCGCGCCTGGACGAATCAGGAAGTGCCAACACATTAAAACAAAGTGACGTCGTTTTTGGCCAGGCTAGGATATTCACAAGTTTGCCACTGCTTCTAATTAATTAAGTATAACATCTAAATAATTATTTCATTTAATTAATCAAACTTAGAAAATTCATAAAAAATAATTGGCTAATCCAAAAATTATGAGGATTTTTTTGATAGCTTACATTTTTTCCCTAGAATTTTATGAGTATGATTTTGCAAGTTGTGCATGATGAATTGTTGACTTGGTCTATGGATGTTTGACTTGTATGCATTTTTGACATGTTCTACCATTTTCATTGTGAAATACTCATGCCTTAAAAGCAATTCTTGAAATTTTTTGTGGTGATTCTAGACATGTTGATGGTGATTTACATATGAAGTTCATGATTTTTGGATACCTGTGGAGTGAGATATGATTTTTTGAACTTAGGTGTGACAATTTGTGTCACACCTAATTAGGGCAACTTCATGAAATTATTTGCCTAGCCTATGCTTGTTAGAATGGATTGAAATTTTGCATGTATGATCATTGGTATGTTGAGATGCTATGTGAATTTTTCTGGATTTTTATGTGGCATTTTCAATTTGATTGATATTTTTCATCTCTGTTGGTCAATTATGCAAGTTCATGTGACACATGTTTGTAAATTTAATGTGAAATGCTCATATGGTTTTGGATAAACATGAAATTTGGTATGATGGTTGTAGACACATTGTAGGACATCCCTGTTTTGGTCCCATTCATTTATTAACTGTTTTCATTGATTTATGAATATTTGAAGTGAATGCATGTGTTGATGATATGGTTTGGCTTGAATATTTGTGTCTGTTTTTCTTGATTTTCATTGACATAGTTCCTTTTGTCCAATTGAGCTGAAAATTGACATGCTGTACCTTGAATATGTCCTGTTTAGGTGTAAATTATTTGAGGATTTTTGGAATTGTTTTGGTATGCTTTTGATTGAAGTTATGCTGTTTGGACTTTTTGATGTTGCATTTGACCTAGTTTGACTTGTTTTGATCATGAAATGAATATGATGAATGATGTGAGTATGGGATCAATTGCGTTTGCTTTCTATTTGCATTAATTTGGTTTTGGTTGAGAATCCCTTGCTGTTTAGAATTTTTTCTCCCTTTTGGACCCTAGGCTTGGCCTAGTGGTCCAGTTTCTCACATTTGGTTTGACTTTTCAGGATGAAATGCACAAAGCTTAAGGAGAATGATTCAAGCCAATAAAATTGAATTTGTTTGATGTGGAGAACTAACATAATTTTGTTTTGTAGGTTGTGAAGCTTGAGCTTGAGCTTGTAGCTTGCATTTATGTGCTTGTGTTGTTTGTATAGTCTGACTAATTAACATTTGCTGTTTATTGTTGTCTGTCTGAGTACTGATGATACTTGATTGTTTTCAGGTACATTTAGTTGCTTACAGTTCTTTAAGAACTTGCTTGCTGCTGCTTGGTTTTTAAACCACTTGAGGTAGGACTTCTATTCTTCATGTAGTCTGGAGACCCGGCCTGTTATTTGGCCGGGCAAACTGTCTGAAGTCCTCCTTAAGAGGCGATATTTGTGGTTGTTTACATTTGTGCCAAGCAGGTGAAAGACCTCTATGAGGCAATTGGTGGATCAAAGGGATATGCGATCTATCCCCCACTATTCTGTGAGTCGTCCCTCTGCTCACACGGCTGTGTGTTGATGCATTGGGACACAAACCCAAGATCTCGTGCTGTTGCACAATTGAGTCAGAGTCTTTGAGCGTAGAAGGGTCCCTCCATTCTGGACCCACGCTCCTTTGTCTAAAAGCTCTCCCTGGTCAGGGATAAGAGCTGTGAGGTCTCATCCTCACTTCACCTTTTCATCTGCTTCCCCTTAGCCTCGTAATGGCAAGGTTAAGAGCGAATACTACCCATGTGCAGATGACTTGCTTCGGCAGTCAAACCCATTGTGTGAGCCTCACTTGATTGGTTATAGTGTGTGCTATGTGAATATTTGTTTGACATGTTTGCTTGAAATGCTTGTTTTGATTTGTATGCTTGTATGCTTGCTTCTTTCCTGGATAGGATTAGTTTGCAATGGTGCAAGTAGGTAGAAACCTGAACGTAGGGTAACGATGCATGACAACACTAGGCTCGAGTCCAGCTCCCTGGTAGTGTGTCTTCCCTCGGTTTCTGGCTAGTTTTTCTTTCCCTTTAGGGGGAACTACATCGCCCTGATCCTTGTTCCAGACGAGGTATGTAGGCAGGTGGTCGTGCGAGACCACTCCGGGCAACCTTTTTCTTTTTTGCGTGTGTTTACTTGTTATCTGATTGTGTGTTTGGTTCGGATGCCGACGTAAGCCCAGTGATTGGCTGTCGGGCTCCACGTTTGCCCTTTTGAGCGTGTTTTGGTTCGGATGCTGACGTAATTCCATTGAGTGGTTGTCGGGCTCCATGTTTGCCATCTGTCTGTGCGTTTTGTGTTGTTTGGCGTGCGTAAGCCGAACTATAGTGGCTCTGATTCTTGTTCCAGACAAGATATGTAGGCATAGGATGCGATGTCCTATCGAGCTCCCTTCTGTTAACCCCACCTGCGTTCCCTGTGTATGTGTGATGTTTTAGCAACCTTTTCTTTTCTTAGAACGTGGATCCCGTCGAGTACGACGGACGTGAGGGGTGCTAATACCTTCCCCTTGCGTAACCGACTCCCTTACCCTTTCTCTTTGGTCGCGAGACCATTTCCTTTCCAGGTTTCTCTGAGCGTTTCCTTTCCCTATCTTGGGATAAATAACGCGCAGTGGCGGCTCTGTGTTGTGTTTTTATTTGAGTCCCGCCGGTTGTTTTTTCGCGGATGCGACACTTAGCTTACAAGTTTTTTTTGTCATGTTGATCCATTCATCCATGGCATTACATTTTAAGATTCATCACAAGCATGATACATTGAAATTACACTATTTCCACCTAAGTTGACTTTTGGTCAACTGTTGATTTTTTGGTCAACTAGTTGACCAAAGTCAACAAGTCAAATGACACACTTTCTAACACTAACTTGTGCCTTGTTCATCTCATTTCAACAATGGTTAGTTGAATATTATATGGCATTAACCATAGTTCATTGTAATTGATCTTTTTTTTTGGTGATTAAGTGATGTAGAACTAGTCCATTTGCATTAACTAAGTTAGTGAACATTAATCCATTGAACATAAACATGATAGGTATTCATATAGTATTCCATAAAAACAGTTCATGCATTTTGTACAAAATAAGTGAAATTTCATTGAAAATTGAATCACAATTTTGAAGGTTGAATCACTTTGAATTAAAATCATGAATGGCTTTTTTCCATAAGCATTTATATTACATGAACATTTTTCATTACTGTCATACGGTGAACTGACTTTGTGTGTTTTTGCTTTGGAAAGCAAGTGTCGCGGATAGCAAGAGTCGCCACCGACTTTTCTTTTATCCAATAAGGAAAGGCGGAAAAGAACAGGAAAAACCTTGATTAGATTTTGGGTTCGGGAGGTACATTATACAAAGGGAAGGTGTTAGCACCCTTTGTATCCATGGTTATCCATGGGCTCTTAATTGCTTAATCACTTATGTTTTTCTTGTCCGAAAAAGTGTTTGAGAACTGTTTGGGAAATGTTTTGAAAAGAGAGTTTAACTTTGTAATGATTCTTGTACAAATGTATAAAAAGTATTTATCTCGTTTAATTTTGAAAGCTGTTTAGAAAAATATAACTTGGCAATGATTCTAGTACGAATGTATACCAAGTGGTGATTTTCTAGTAGATGTTTTGCAAAGTGTGAAGTGTGAAAAGTATTGTAAGTTGTGAGTCAGCATTTAAGAGTTGTACCTAACCAAGGTTTTTATAGGTATTTCCTATCCTTAGGAGGGTAAGACTGTCCTTACTATTGAGAAATAAGTAGTCTTGTCCTTTGGATGTAAAGGACATCGTAGGGTCATCGATTGGTCATTGAAGGCAACACTTGTAAGGATACCTTAACATTCGAAGGGACGATCATCATTTAACCGTAGGCTACAACGACGGGCCATCGAGGGACAAAATCATATATTCGCAGGCAACATCCGAGGGACTATGATTTATCTTATAGGGACATGATGATTTAACCGAAGGGTCTTTGCTAAGTGTATCCCCACATTCGCGGGACATGACCGTAATACCGTAAGGCAACAAAGAGAGGGCCAAGATCATATATTCAAAGGCAACAATTTATAATCAGTTAGGTAATTAGGATGAATCTCCACAAGGGTATCCCACAAATAAAGTGGAATACCTAGCAAGCTACCTTCTCCGGGAGTATGTGAGCCCTCACAAAATTCAGCAAACAGGTCAGAATACCAAATGGGGTGCGGTCAATAGTTGCACCGAACAAAGGAATCGCAGCAGTAATAATGCCAAGCAAATAATACACAGCTATGATAGAACATGTCAGATAAGCACAGAACAGAACAGAACCGAAAAAAAACAGCGACTGTCATGTTCGCTACTGCCTCGCCTAGCGAAGGCTTGGCGAACGCTCGCTACATGTTCGCTTAGCGATGTGCTAGCGAACGGCTGCGGGTTTTGAGTCCAATAACAGTACGATTTCAGCAAGCTCCAAACCCTATGGCATCCCTTACAGAAATTACATGGTTAAACATTCAAGACATCCATGCATACTTAAATCCCCATGCAAAACCTAAGATATATTTATAAATTCAACCATAGTATCACATGTAAATTGGGAGCATGAAGCGATAGCGGTAGTGCAAACATGTTTGCAATTGAATTGCAATGCTGAATTGGCCGATCACTCTTAGGGTTGGTGTCGGATTGAGTTGGGCGGAGGTAACCTTTGTGCAGATGAGTTTCCTTCAGGGTTTCCTTTAGGGTTGTTCTGAATTCTCTTGGTTAGCCTCCAGGGTTTTTCCGGTTGCCTCTGTTAGGGTATGCTTGTTCCCTCTCTGTCCTCTGTCTCCTGAATGAGGTCTTGGTATTTATAATAGTTTTTTTTTGTGACCTGATGGGCTCAGAATGAAGCCCAAAATTTCTGGTATTCGCAAGCTTCGCTAGGCGAGTGGTGCAGCGAAGAGTTCGCTAGGCGAAGGATTTGGCTCGCCTAGCGAGCAAGCCAGTTTAAGTCATTTTCTGGATTTGGCCACCTGTGTGCTGGGTCTTTGTTCCTTTAAGATCAATGTCTTGAACAATGTCTTGGAGTGCCTTGAAAAATGTCTTGCAAGATTAACGGGCAAATTTTGGGGTATGACAGCTGCCCCTGTTTAATATTCTTAAACCGAGAGAGTTAGAATGGTATGTACTCCATTCGTGGTCTGGAGGTGGAAGATTATTGAACATTAGAATGCCCCAAAAATTTTCACTTGTTAATTAAAAGTTAGTCTTGATGGAGATGGGCTTAAAGATGCCATCCAGGAAGTTTGATGATGAGAGCTTCAGAGTGCGTCGTACATCAGATCAATTTGAAGACATGGGTGTCACACCGGGTCGTACACTAGACCGTATAATGAGTCATCCATTAGGTGTTGTTAGGGCGAGCTGAACCTGATGAGATAAGGATTAGAATGGGTCATGTGCTGCTGGGGATAAAGGATCAGAATGGATCATATGCTAGATCGTATCTGAATTGCAGAATGAATCGTCCGTTAGGCTGCATCTGGAGAGGTAAAGATTAGAATGGATCGTACGCTAGATCGTATCTGAGTAGCAGAATGAGTCGTCCATTAGGCTGACGACTTCACTGGGGATGAAAGATCAGAGTGGATCATACGCTAGATCGTATATGAGTTGCAGAATAAGCCGCCCATTAGGCTGTATCTGAGGATGAAAGGGTAGTCGTATGCTAGACCACATTTCAGAATGTACCGTACGTTAGGCAGTATCTGAGTAGCAGAATGAGCCGTCTGTTAGGCTGTATCTGGAGAAATAAAGATCAGAATGGATCGTACGCTAGATCGTATATGAATAGAAGAATGAGCCGTCCGTTGGGCTTTATCTGATGATAAAAGGTAGTCGTACGCTAGACTACACTTCAGAATATACCATACGCTAGGCAGTATCTGAGGAATAAGGATCGGAATGGATCGTACGCTAGATCGTATCTGAGCAGCAGAATGAGCCGCCCGTTAGGCTGTATCTGATGATAAAAGGGGTAGTCATACACTAGACTACACTTCAGAATGTACCGTATGCTAGGTAGTATCTGAGGAATAAGGATCAGAATGGATCGTACGCTAGATCGTATCTGAGCAGCAGAATGAGACGTCCGTTAGGTTGTATCTGATGATAAAAGGGGTAGTCATACACTAGACTACACTTCAGAATGTACCGTATGCTAGGTAGTATCTGAGGGGATGAACATCCAAATGGGTCGTACGCTAGACTGTATTGGAACAGTTGAAGAAACCATACGTTAGGCTGAATCAGAATGAACCGTACGTTAGGCTATATCTGATAATATTTGTATATGTTGTATTTGCAATAAATGTTTGGGATGGGCTTAAAGATGACATCATTAGGAGGATATCAGAATGCTTGTCAGAATGAATATTCATATGGATTATATCTGGAAGATGCCTCTGAATCTTAAATGTAACTGATGAGGGTGTCCGTCTGAATGAACCTTTATTTTGACTGTATCGGGAGGATAATTAACCTGAAAAAAAGTTAGCCTCATGCCATGTCATGATGCATGAGATGTTTTATGCTTGTGAAAATAAATGCGAACATTGCATGCATGTATATGATGTGAAATGATGCATGAATGAATTATGCGTCTGAAAATTTTTTCCAGGGGAAAATAAATCCCCACATTCTGGTTGGAGATATTTGTATTGATGACCCTTTCTTAGCTGGGGATACTTGATTTCTGTCTGATGGTAGAAATATTCAACAGAGCCTGGCTGGGGATAGAAGAGATGACCAATCTGTCTGGTGATGCCCATTTCTTCTGGGGAATAACTGGTTTTTGCTGGGGAAAGGATTTGTAACCGGACTTGTTAGAAAGCATGGTTAGACCTTATCCTCGACCCTAAAGTCTTTTAGTAACTGCTATTGCTATTTTATGCATGTATTTTCGGTAAACATCGATCATGTTCAAACGCATATACTCATTCGAATCAAATCAATGGACGTTTATGCAAACAAAACAAAAGCATCTTTTTGGAAATAAAATTGTATCGATTTTGACAGAGGGCCTATAAACAGGCAATTTGTGTACAGGGAGACATAAATCCTAGTAAGAGGAAGTTGTCAAGAAAACAAAGAAAAGCTATGAAGAAAAAGTCCTATTGATTTTAATTCCACTACTGTCATTATGTCTTCAAGCCTCTCATCCCCTGCTGTCGGATATAAGTGATTGGCTTGTTCAGTCCCTTTGACTTGGGTGAAGCTGACTGAGAACGGGACATAGTCATACGCTTTAATCCTTAATTTTTGCCTGGACCGCCTTTTCAGGTTTTCAGTCCACCAGGATACCCTTTTTTGCCCAAGCCGCCTTTTCAGGTTTTCGACTTGCCGGGTGTACCTTTTTATATGTTTATCCCTAATTTTTGCTCGAACCCTTTTGGTTCACCGGGATGCCCTTACTTTTGCCTAGATACGTCGACCTAGCGGGTCTCTTTTATGCGTAGTATTTTTTAACTATGTCTGCGTTCACGGGATGTGGGAAGTCTTCGCCATCCATTATAGCAAGCATCATGGGTCCACCAGAGAATACCTTCTTAACTACAAATGGCCCTTCGTATGTGGGAGTCCATTTGCCTCTGGGATCACCTTGTGGTAGAGTGATACGCTTGACCACCAAGTCGCCCATTTGATACACCTGTCTCTTGACCTTTTTGTTAAATGCCTGGGTCATGCGCTTCTGATATATTTGCCCATGACAAACAGCTGCAAGTCTCTTTTCATCAATGAAATTTATCTGATCGAGTCGAGTTTGAATCCATTCATCCTCGTCTAAACCTGCCTCTTTCATGATTCTTAAAGAGGGAATCTGAACTTCCACCGGTAAGACGGCTTCCATTCCGTAGACTAAAGAGAAAGGAGTTGCCCCTGTCGAGGTTCGTACTGAAGTGTGATAACCATGAAGAGCAAATGGTAACATCTCATGCCAGTCTTTGTATGTTACTGTCATCTTTTGTATAATCTTCTTAATATTCTTATTAGCAGCCTCCACGGCGCCGTTCATCTTTGGCCGGTACGGAGAAGAGTTATGGTGTTTTATTTTGAACTGTGTGCAGAGTTCAGTAATCATCTTGTTGTTCAAATTGGTGCCATTGTCTGTGATAACTCTTTCAGGGATGCCATATCGACAAATAAGACTATTCTTGATGAACCGTGCCACCACATTCTTGGTGACAGAAGCAAATGAGGCCGCCTCTACCCACTTTGTAAAGTAATCAATAGCAACAAGAATGAAACAATGTCCATTAGAAGCAATAGGTTTAATCTCTCCAATCATATCAATGCCCCACATTGCAAAGGGCCAAGGGGCTGTTAACACGTTTAATGGAGCAGGAGGCACATGTACTTTATCCGCATAGATCTGGCACTTGTGACAAGTTCTGGAGTAATGGTGGCAATCAGCTTCCATGGTAGACCAATAATATCCTGATCTCAGAATCTTCTTGGCCATCGTATGTCCACTAGAATGAGTCCCAAAAATACCATCATGCATGTCTTCCATAGTCTTTTCTGCTTCCCTTTTATCCACACAGCGAAGCAAAGTCGAGTCATGATTACGTTTGTATAATACTCCATTACTCAAAAAGAATTTAGCGGAGAACTTCCTCAGAAATTTTCTGTCATTGATGGATGCCCCTTCAGGGTATTCCTGAGTTTCTAAATATCTTTTTACTTCGTGGAACCAAGGTTTCTCTTCTACTTCATCAGTATTAAATTCATAACAATATGCTGGTTCATCTAATCGTGCAATGGTGATCATGGGAGCTTCATGGTCCCATCTGACTCTGAACATAGATGACATGGTAGCCAATGCGTCTGCCAACTGATTCTCTTCTCGTGGAATATGTTCGAATGTAATCTTTTCAAAGTATGGGATTAATGTCAACACCCGCTCTCGATAAGGGATGAGATTCAGATGTTTAGTATCCCATTCTCCTTTGATCTGACTGATTACTAAGGCTGAGTCTCCGTACACACTCAAAAACTTGATTCTTAGGTCTATAGCAGCTCTGAGTCCCAAAATACATGCTTCATACTCAGCCATATTATTGGTACAATCAAAACATAGTCTAGCAGTGAAAGGCGTATGGCAACCCTTGGGGGAAATGATTACAACACCAACACCATTGCCCAATGCATTAGAAGATCCATCAAAAACCATAGTCCATCGGGATCCCAGTTCGGGTCCTTCATCCGGTCCAGGTTCTTCATAATCAGTAACAAGCATGACATCCTCATCTGGGAACTCAAAATTCATAGATTGGTAATCATCCACTGCTTGATGAGCCAAATGATCAGCTAACACGCTTCCGTTGATTGCTTTTTGAGTAGTATATTGGATATCATACTCTGTTAAAATCATCTGCCATCTTGCTATTCTTTCGGAGAGGGCAGGTTTCTCAAATATATATTTGATAGGATCCATCTTAGAAATCAATAAAGTGGTATGATTCAACATATACTGTCTTAGTCGGCGAGCAGCCCAAGCTAAAGCACAACAAGTTTTCTCGAGCAATGAGTATCTTGTTTCACAGTCGGTAAACTTTTTGCTAAGGTAGTATATGGCATGCTCTTTTCGACCAGACTCGTCATGTTGCCCCAACACACACCCCATTGAATTTTCTAACACGGTCAAATACATGATTAGAGGTCTTCCTTCAACTGGTGGCATCAGAATTAGAGGTTCTTGGAGATACTTCTTGATTCTGTCAAAAGATTCTTGACATTCATCATTCCATACCATCTCTTGATTTTTTCTCAGTAATTTGAAGATGGGTTTGCAGGTAGCAGTCAAATGGGAGATAAATCGGGCAATGTAATTCAAGCGTCCCAAGAAACCTCTGACTTCTTTATCTGTACGGGGAACTGGCATTTCTTGAATAGCTCTCACCTTAGCCGGGTCAACCTCAATTCCTTTGCTACTGACAATAAAGCCCAAGAGTTTACCGGATCTTACTCCAAAGGTGCATTTGTTCGGGTTCAATCTCAACTTGTATTTCTTCAACCTCTCAAACAGTTTGTATAAATGATCGAGATGTTCTTCTTCAGTATGAGATCTGGCTATCATGTCATCCACATATACCTCTATTTCATGATGGATCATATCATGGAACAAAACTACCATAGCACGCTGGTATGTTGCCCCTGCATTCTTTAAACCGAATGGCATTACTTTATAACAGAAAGTGCCCCATTGCGTCACAAACGTAGTTTTCTCCATGTCCTCAGGTGCCATCTTAATCTGGTTATAACCTGAGAATCCATACATGAATGAGAATACCTTGTGTTGAGCGGTGTTATCCACCAGAACATCAATGTGCGGAAGTGGAAAGTCATCTTTGGGACTCGCTTTATTCAAATCTCTATAATCTATACACATTCGCACCTTACCATCCTTCTTTGGCACTGGTACCACATTAGCAACCCATTGAGGATAAGAAGTAACAGCCAGAAAACCTGCATCGAATTGTTTCATAACCTCGGCTTTGATTTTCTCAGACATTTCAGGACGCATGCGACGAACCTTTTGCTTAACAGGACGACAATCTTCCTTCATTGGCAAATGATGCACTACTATATCAGTATCCAGTCCTGGCATGTCTTCATAAGACCAAGCAAAAATCTCTATATAGTCATGTAACATCTGAATCAATCTTTCTTTGACACTGTTTTCCAAGCCTGCTCCTATTTTGACTTCTTTCTTGTCTACTTCAGTACCCAGATTTACAGTTTCAATTGATTCCTCATGCGGCTATATAGTCTTTTCCTCTTGCAGTAACAGTCTGGCAAGCTCTCCAGGTACTTCACAATCTTCCTCACTTCCATCCTCGGCTTGGCAGATCGGATTTTCAAAGTCATAATGAACAGTAGCAGAATTATTATCAACAGGATCCAGAGTGGATATGGATCTGCAATTTGTTACGTGAGTGTGTGTAAGAAAGCATAGCTTGTTTAAAAGATGACAGGAAAGATAAAGAGCGTAATATTTGAATGCAAAAAGTCCATTGATTTATTGAATGTGGATATGTTTATGAAAATGACAAAACCCTTAACAAATTAGCTATTGTGCCCCGGGCATAGACACAATGCTTTAAGAAGTTCAATCGTAAAAATTAAAAAATTTGCAACACTAAAATAGACAATAACAATTACTCCTGACTAAAGGAAATCGGGATAGTGTCTTCAGCCTTCCAATTATTGAGTCTGTCACCAATTGTTGGGAAAATCCAGCTATCCAGGTCGCAATCGCTATCAGCATCTTCTACAACATTAATCTGATCTTTGACTATGTTTTCAGAGCTAAACCCCAGGCCAAATCTATCAGACTTGTACGGTACATTGATCAGTTGACCCCAGCCAGTACGACCACCATCTTCAACCACGGCTTGAGCATCTTTCAGAGAAATCGTAGCAGGAGGAGCACGAATAACCTTGGGCACACGGGAAGTTGGCTTAAGGACAGGACTAGTCGGAGGAACTACTTCGAATGACTGAGAAGGAGTCTCAAAGAACTCACCATCCATCTCGACGTATCTGAAGGTATGCACACTACTGACAATATACTCTTCTTCTCCACACACAGTGACAATCTTACCCTCTATTGGATACCTCAGCTTTTGATGGAGAGACGAAGCTACATCACTCGCCCCATGAATCCAAGGGCGTCCCAGCAAGCAGGAATAGGCAGGACGAATGTTCATTATGTGAAAGGTAGTGTTGAAGACTTGAGGTCCTATCTTGATAGGGAGAACCACTTCACCATGGACAACACTCTTCGCACCATCGTAAGCACGCACCACAACGTCACTAGGCTTCAGTTCAATGCTTTTACAGTCAAGCTTATCGAGTATAGCTTTCGGTAGCACATTCAAAGAAGAGCCATTATCGATCAACACATGAGCCAAGGTAATCCCCTTACACTCAATGGAGATGTGCAGAGCTTTGTTATGATTCTTTCCTGCTGGTGTCAGGTCAGCATCGGAAAAGCCTAGGCCATTGTCAACAGTCAGGTTAGCAACATAGTTTTCGAACTGATCGACAGATGTCTCCTGAGGTACATGAGCGGTCTTCAGGAATTTTATCAATGCATTGGCATGAGATTCAGAAGATAACAACAAGGATAACATCGAAATTTTAGACGGAGTATGCCCCAACTGTTCTACCACATCAAAATCACTCTTGCGGATGATTTTCAGCATTTCTTCCATTTCCCGTTTGGCAACATCTTCGGTAGTAACTTCGACTGGTGTCCTTGACTGAGAAGGATTGATTACTGGTTCCTTTCCTCGAGTTTCAGGGATGGGAGGTGAGATTTCTGGAGAAAAGATGCTTCCGCTTCGAGTAATTTTACTAGTCCCAACAATGTCAACGTCATTAGGGTTAGCAGAATTATCATCTTGCTTTATGCCGTGGATGTAAACATCACCTCCATAATTCCACGGAATGGCTTTGCTTGAGGAATACGGTACTGGGCCAGGTGCAGTAATAATTAGGGGAGCAACCTTGGACTCAGCAGTAATCTTCACAGGCACTCGAGTAGCGGTAATCTTCACAGGCACTCTGGACCTAGCAATCACAGATATTTCTTCAATAGGGTTTTCCACCTTAGGAATCTTTTCCAAGAGAATTGTACGATCGTCCATCAGCCGTTGAATACCATTCCTCAACTTCAAGCAATCATTGGGTCGAAGTATACAGAGATCGCAATTTTCAGCACAACCTGGAAATAAACCAGCTTGTAATAAATCTTTCTTGATGATCAGGAGAGGAGATGCTAAGTCAGCTATATTAGAAATGTGAGAATTGTCATCCACAGCGTTAACAGTCTTGTCATGGTTAGGCATAGGAGCCGTGATGACATTAGGAATCTCCGGAGGATCAAATTCGATTTCTCCAGCGTCGATCATATCCTGAATCTTATTCTTCAACAACCAACAATCGTTTGTATCATGCCCGGGGCTGTCGGAGTGATATGCACACCTGACATTGGGATTATAACAAGGAGAAGTAGTGTTGGGATTTGCAGGAGGGCCTCTGAGGGTAATTAAATTTGCTTTTAGCATACCCTGCAGTGCTTGTGCTAAAGTCATATTGATCTTGGTAAACTGCCTTCTCGGCCTGTCTTGTCTATGCTGGAAGTTTTGAGATGGCGGTGCTGCAATCGTAACTGCTCCAATGGTATGGTCACGGTTTTTCTTGTTATGACTCCTTTCACCGTACACAGCATTTGATTCATTCTTCCCCTGGTAGGACTTTTTGGTGCTTGCAGAGGTAGCCACCTGTATCTTTCCACTTCGAATGCCACTTTCAACACGTTCACCCATCAATATAAGTTCAGTGAAACCCGATGAGGAACTTCCCAATAGATGGCTGTAGAATGGGCCAGTCAGTGTACCCATGAACATGTCCACTAATTCTCGATCAGTCATAGGGGGTTTGACTCTTCCAGCCAGATCTCTCCATTTTTGAGCATATTCATTGAAGCCTTCTTTAGATCCCATAGTCATATTCTGCAATTGTAGCCGAGTAGGTGCCAATTCGGAATTATACTGGTAGTGCTTGTAGAAAACTGTCGCTAAATCAGTCCAGGTGCGGATGTTAGAGCTCTCGAGCTGATAGTACCATTCTAACTGTGTGCCAGACAGACTCTCTTGGAAGAAATGGATCCATAGATTCCTATCAGTGGTATACGGCTGAATCTTTCTCACATAAGCTCTCAGATGCATCTGAGGACAAGACGCACCATCATACTTAGTGAAAGCGGGGACCTTGAATTTGTGGGGAATGACCACATCAGAGACCAGACCTAAGCCTTCGAAATCCAGACCGGGCGCCTTCTGACCCTCCATAGCTAGCATGCGTTCTTCCAGCAACTTATACTTATCATCTTTTGGGGAGTACTGTTCATTTTCATAATCTTCGTCGTCGTCCTCAGGGTTGAAGGGGTCACCATTTTCCTCTTCCGAATCATTTTCTGTCTCCTCTTCTTGATCTTTCGGAATTCTCTTCTTGACTCCTGCGGCCTGTCCTTTAAGCCTTCTTCCCGGGTTGATGTAACTCACAGCTTTCTTGTCTTTCTTCTTCTCGAGCAAGAGAGCCTTCAGCTCATCCTGCCCCTTGGATAAGTTCAAGATCATCTCCTGGAATTGAGCATTCTGAGCCTGGAGATCTTTGACAGTTTGTTCGAGAGCCATCTGTTCTGTTTAGAAGGAAGACCGTGAGAACATTGATCCTTTAGAATACCTGTTATGCAATGTTATGTTATGTTATGCAATGTATGAAATGTTTTCAAGGACTTTTGGAATTTAACTTTGCGTAAACCACCAAAAGAGGGAAACTTTTATTAATAATTTCTTTAATCAATGTTTATTACAAAAAATAAATAATAAAAATACAATGAAAGCTCAAGTCTCCCAGGGACGACTTCTTTTTGGGCGGAGATATGCGTTGAGTCTTCGTTCCTCATTAAGCTGGCTGGTGAGCTCTAATACTTTCTTCCTTTCTGCACCGAACTGAGTTTCAAAGGTATCCCTTTCCTCTCTCAACTGGATCCAGGATTTCTTCAATTCTTCAACATTGGTAGGCATATCTGGATAAGGAATGATCTGAGGGGCACCTCCTTCAACTTTTGGTTCAACAATCAGAGGTCCGATTGCAAGATATGGCATGGTAAGCTCGCGAGCTCTGGCGCGTACCCATCTGAGATAAGGTTCCATAGGCATAGAGTTTTTCTGTCCTAAAGTACTTCTTTTCACCATGCCCCAAGCTCGTACAAACCTTTGACGGAGACCTTGAGAGTCGTTGTCATAGTCAAACACAATGCCTTGAATAATTATTTCATGTGGACCATCTCTTCGAGCATAACCAAACTGGCGTAGGGCTAAAGCTGGGTTATAAGTAATACCTCCTCTTATCCCCAGGAGTGGTACGTTAGAGAATTCTCCACAACGGTCAATGATGATAACATTTTCTTTGGGTCGAGGACACCAATGGATGTCTGAATGGGAGAGCGACATTATCCTTTGAGACCATTTCAAATTTTGCTCATTCTTCAAGACTGATTGACGAAGGTGCGAAATAAACCACCTAGATAATAAAGGTACGCAGCACATGAGAGTCCCTTGCCTTTTCATAGTACGAGTGCGAAGGGAATGCAAAATGTCTCCCAGCAAGGTGGGCACAGGGTTATGAGTGAGAAATATCTTAATGGCATTCATGTCTATGAATTGATCCGGATTAGGAAATAGCACAAAACCATAGATTAGTAGTGCTAGAACATCTTCGAAAGCATGGATATTCATAACTTTTAGGAATTCTCGGGCCTTATTTATCAGGAATTTGGCAAGTAAACCCTTAACTCCACTTCTGGTTACCCAATTAGTTTCAATGTCGGACTTTGTCATGTGTAAAGCCGCGACAACTTCTTCAGATTTCAGAATCTTTTCTAAACCACTGAAAGGTGTTTGATCAAGGATAGGTATCCCAAGCAGCCTGGAAAATTCTTCTAATGTGGGTACCAACTGATAATCTGGGAAGGTGAAACAATGATGTTTAGGATCGAAGAACTGGAATAGAACTCTCATCATATCTTCTTTGAAACCGGTGGTAACTAAATTGAGGAGAGAACCATGTTTCTTGATGAACTGAGCATGATCGGGCAGTTCTGACACTAAATCCTTGAGTTGAGGAGAGATCGCCACAAGATTGATCCGGATGGTCTTCCTGGAAGCCATAGCCTGTTTGCAATGCAAAGTTAAACCCCTAAGTCCTTGAAATGGTTAGTACAATGTCATGATGTTATGATGTTATGATGTTATGTAAGTTATGTAAGCAACAGACACAAACAAGTCACACTGCAATCATTCCTAGGTTTTAAGGCTTGCATGAGTTCCATAGGTAAGTACCCTTCCCACTGAAGTTTGGTGGGTTCCACCTGTCCTAGAATAGTAACCGGGTTCTAGAAGGATCTCAAATCATTGACCTTTCCTTAAGTCCACTTCAGTGCAACACCAAGCAGTTGACCAAAGCTTTCCTAAAGTCCAATCTCAAAGAGTGTAGTATCGAGTCTCAACCAACCCCAGTCGGAACCGAAGTCAGTTATCTCACTACTTTCTAATGGCTAGGATGAGTCAATTAGGGTTCTAAAGGTCTGGTTAACGCTTTGATGACACCACGCGGACGCCAAATTTTTCCTTAAGTAAACATGAGGAACATCAGGACATCCAAAGTGTCACATTAACCGTAGCCATCATTTTAACCATTCCAGTATACGCCGGACAGTCGCGATGATCTCTTGCTACTTACCTAAGGTACACTAGATCCGGGTGTAGGATCTTTCACTCAATCATAAAATACCCAAGCAATCCCTTAAAAGTAAATCAGACAATTCAAATAAGTGATTTTTTTTAAGGTAACCTCTCTTTTTTAAAGTCCCCAGCAGAGTCGCCAGTTCTGTCATACAGTGAACTGACTTTGTGTGTTTTTGCTTTGGAAAGCAAGTGTCACGGATAACAAGAGTCGCCACCGAATTTTCTTTTATCCAATAAGGAAAGGCGGAAAAGAACAGGAAAAACCTTGATTAGATTTTGGGTTCGGGAGGTACATTATACAAAGGGAAGGTGTTAGCACCCTTTGTATCCATGGTTATCCATGGGCTCTTAATTGCTTAATCACTTATGTTTTTCTTGTCCGAAAAAGTGTTTGGGAAATGTTTTGAAAAGAGAGTTTAACTTTGTAATGATTCTTGTACAAATGTATACAAAGTATTTATCTCGTTTAATTTTGAAAGTTGTTTAGAAAAATATAACTTGGCAATGATTCTAGTACGAATGTATACCAAGTGGTGATTTTCTAGTAGATGTTTTGCAAAGTGTGAAGTGTGAAAAGTATTGTAAGTTGTGAGTCAGCATTTAAGAGTTGTACCTAACCAAGGTTTTTATAGGTATTTCCTATCCTTAGGAGGGTAAGACTGTCCTTACTATTGAGAAATAAGTAGTCTTATCCTTTGGATGTAAAGGACATTGTAGGGTCATCGATTGGTCATTGAAGGCAACACTTGTAAGGATACCTTAGCATTCGAAGGGACGATCATCATTTAACCGTAGGCTACAACGACGGGCCATCGAGGGACAAAATCATATATTCGCAGGCAACATCCGAGGGACTATGATTTATCTTATAGGGACATGCTGATTTAACCGAAGGGTCTTTGCTAAGTGTATCCCCATATTCGCGGGACATGACCGTAATACCGTAAGGCAACAAAGAGAGGGCCAAGATCATATATTCAAAGGCAACAATTTATAATCAGTTAGGTAATTAGGATGAATCTCCACAAGGGTATCCCACAAATAAAGTGGAATACCTAGCAAGCTACCTTCTCCGGGAGTATGTGAGCCCTCACAAAATTCAGCAAACAGGTCAGAATACAAAATGGGGTGCGGTCAATAGTTGCACCGAACAAAGGAATCACAGCAGTAATAATGCCAAGCAAATAATACACAGCTATGATAGAACATGTCAGATAAGCACAGAACAGATGTGAGTGCCTTGAAAAATGTCTTGCAAGATAAGCACCTGTGTGCTGGGTCTTTGTTCCTTTAAGATCAATGTCTTGAACAATGTCTTGGAGTGCCTTGAAAAATGTCTTGCAAGATTAACGGGCAAATTTTGGGGTATGACAATTACCATCCATCCAATTTTCAAATTCATTCAATTTTAAACCATGAAAAACCAATCAATATTCATCTTCAATCCCATGTACATTCAAATTTCAAACTGAGCTACAATAGCCATTACATTCACCAATTTTCAACATTTACAAATCCAATCTTCAATTCCAATGTTTCATTCAACCATTATTTTCAAGCTACAATATTCAATCATAAAACAAATTCACATTTCAATTACAAAAAGTTACAAATTCATCCTAAATAAAAATACATTAATTCCATGTCATACATCAAATTCCATGGGCAAATTAATACATGATAAAAGCATCAATTTGGCAGAAGATGGCAGGGAGAGCTATAATATTGATATTGATCAAGGGACTGTTGACATATCTCAACAAGCTGAAAGTGGATTATCAAATGCATTTTACTTATCTTTATCTCACTTTGCTCTCGTTTTAGCACTTGAAAATGAATCTGGTGGTATCCAAGAAAATGTACCCGCTTAACATTTGAATTGGGAACTACTGGGATGAAATTGACAATTGAGATTTCACGTTTATTAATCCTCTCGCAAGTCACCCATAAGAGAGTGGAAAAAGAAATGATAATTTCTCATTTTATTATGTTATGGATGCTAATACCTTCCCCTTGCATAACCGACTTTCCTACCCAGTATCTCTTTCCCCCAGGTTTTATCAATGTTTTCCCTTTCCTTCGGGAATAAGTAAAGTTCGATGGCAACTCTGTTGTATGTTCGAGCGTGCGATGCATTCAGATATATTTCTGCTAGCTTCTGCTGGGGACTCCTTTCTTCTTTAGGTAGGAGTCGAGTCTAGTTTTGATTTCTTTCTTAGCTTGCTCTGCCTGAAACGATGCACGATTTTCTTTTAGTCTTTCTGGGATCGGGTCTTCTATTAGGAAGTTTAGGAGTAGTATTACTTACCAACCCCATTTTTTTCTGCTTTTTCGTTGGGACTGGTTCTGGTTTGTATATCTTTATTATATATTTTAGCAAACTCTCATTTTGTAGCTGCATCACAGCTACTTATTTACGTGGGAGCTATTAACATTTTAATCATATTTGCTGTGATGTTCATGAATAGTTCCGAATATTACCAAGATTTGAATCTTTGGACCGTAGGGGATGGAATGACTTTGATAGTTTGTACAAGTATTTTTGTTTCACTAATAACTATTATTTCAGATATATCATGGTACAGAATTATTTGGACTACAAGACCAAATCAGATTATTGAGCAAGATTTGATAAGTACTAGTCAACAAATTGGAATTCATTTATCAACAGATTTTTTTCTTCCATTTGAACTAATTTCAATAATTCTTTTAGTTTCTTTGATAGGTGCAATTGTCGTAGCTCGCCAGTAAGAAATCTTTATAGAACTAGTAATAGAAATCAAGATTCTGTCTGAAGCTAATAATCAATGGAAAGAACCCTCATCTTATTATAGTCTTAAACTTGGAGGAATTTTCGATTCAGTACATCGAAACAAACAACCAGCAAAAAAAGAAATTTTATTTTGTAGTACTTGATCTGGTCACTGATTGTGAAATTTCGTTGTTGTGTTCCAAGAAGGATAGCTATACTGATTGTGTCTACTCGAAAGAGACCCTTGGTACTCCATTGACAATCGTAACACAAAAATTCAATTTCAGTAAATTTCTACTTACTGATCTGATCTTTTATGGAATCGATCCCCCTTTGACTGTATAAGAATATGTGGAGCTCAGCATGTCTGGAAGCACAGGAGAACGTTCTTTTGCTGATATTATTACCAGTATTCGATACTGGATTATTCATAGCATTACTATACCCTCCCTATTCATTGCGGGTTGGTTATTTGTCAACACGGGTTTAGCTTACGATGTATTTGGAAGCCCCCGTCCAAACGAGTATTTTACAGAAACCCGACAAGGAATTCCTTTAATAACTGACCGTTTTGATTCTTTGGAACAACTCGATGAATTTAGTAGATCTTTTTAGGAGGCTCCAATGACCATAGATAGGACCTATCCCATTTTTATAGTACGATGGTTGGCTGTTCACGGACTAGCGGTACCCACCGTTTCTTTTTTGGGATCAATATCAGCAATGCAGTTCATCCAACGATAAACCTAATCCGAATTATAGAGCTATGACACAATCAAACCCAAATGAACAAAATGTTGAATTGAATCGTACCAGTCTCTACTGGGGTTTATTACTCGTTTTTGTACTTGCTGTTTTATTCTCAAATTATTTCTTCAATTAATTAATCAATTAATAGAAGAAAAGAGAATAGTATATATATATATATATATTAGGAATTCTCTTATCCTATTCGGAAGGATATCATTTCATAATTATGTATGACTGTTTAGGTCTCTAGTATGACTGACTACTTGATCAAATGTGGAGGAAAGCGGGATAAATGGCCAATACTACTGGAAGAATTCCTCTTTGGATAATAGGTACTGTAGCTGGTATTGTTGTGATCGGTTTAATTGGTATTTTCTTTTATGGTTCATATTCCGGATTGGGATCATCCCTGTAAAAATCGCATGAATTTCGTTTTCGAAATGAAAGCATAAGAACTCAATAGGGATCCACTTTTTCTTTGATGAATTCGAGTGGGTCCCATTGAGTTCTTCATAATCAGAATATTTTTGGTGTTTATCTTTTCGCTTTATTCTCTTTATCATTTTATCCGTTTGCTTTATATTATGCCGCTTCAACCCACTTCGTGAAGTAATCAATAACCACTAAAATGAAACGATGTCCATTTGATGCTTTGGGCTCAATCATGCCAATCATATCAATTCCCCACATGGAGAAGTGCCATGGACATGAAATGACATTCAAAAGTGTCGGAGGACATGAATCTTATCCACATAAGTTTGACGCTTGTGGCATTTCTTCACAAACTTGCAACATTCAGATTCCATTGTCAGCCAATAGTAACCTTCTCTCAACATCTTATTTTCCATAGCATGTCCGTTGGAATGAGTACCAAAGAAACCTTCATGGACTTCTGTTATCAGTAGGTCTGCTTCATGTCTATCCATGCATCTGAGCAAAACCATATCAAAATTTCTCTTATAAAACGCATTACCATTCAGGTAGAAGTTACTAGTTAATGTTCTCAAAGTCTTTCAAAGATGCCCCAGACGGGTAAATCTAACTTTGGAGGAAACATTTGATATCATAATACCACGACTTATCATCCTTGATTTCTTCAACAACAAATACATGAGCTTGCCTATCAAGATGCATCACAGTTAGATTGGGAACTTCATTCCAAAACTTTACCACGATCATGGAAATCAACGTTGCAAGAGCATTTTCCATTCGGTTTTCATCACGAGGAATATGATGAAACTCAACCTTACTCAAACTTGAATTATCAATGTGTCACAAATAGAGGCATCTAAGACTTGAACCTTCACGTAGCAAGTAAGATTGTGATTTAGCAAGAGTGACACAATTATCTTGAAATAAATCTCATACATCAAACCCACACACAACTTTTTCTTAAGTTGTATTCTAATAAACATGTGATTTAATGACACTGTATGTCTATCCTAGTTTAGTGAAGTTTCTAGGAATTCTGCCTCGAAATTTCATAGGAATCAGACTAAGTTCCACAATCATATAGGTGAAATCTATCAAGAGGCTCATGTAGTTAGGTACTTTCTCATACAAAGTATATATCTCATTAAGAGTTTCTAACGTCTCATCCTCTTATCTCTTCAAGATTCATGCTTCTTTTATTTATACTAGCATGATCATCTCATATTGCTCAAAACTTATTATTACCCATTGAACTTATTTCTTCGTATCTCCAGTCTACTAGTTCAGGTTACTATCATGAGCAACTCATTTTAGGAATTAGTCCCATCTTATTGGATGTATTATGGATTTTTCTCTCTAGCCAATCCTTTTGTCAAATGATCTGCTAAATTTTCATCAGTGTGTACATGATCCACTCTTACAACTTATTTAAAGATACAATCTCTTACAGTGTTATGATTCCTTCTTATTTGACATCTCTTACCATTATAATAACAATTTTTAATTTTTGCAATAACTACGATACTATCACAGTGGATCAACAAAACTCATATAGGTTTTTCCCATAAGAGGATTTAACCTAAGAAGAATCTTAACAAACTTGTTTCTTCACTAAGAGTTGCTAATACTATCATTTAAGACTTCATCATGGGTTGAGCCAAGATAGTTTGTTTCTTTGATTTCCAAGATACAACTACTCCAACTATATTGAATATATAGCCACTGGTTGCTTTGGAATCATCTGATAACGTTTTTTGGTATGCATAAGTGTATCTTTCAAGTACAACATGAAATCTCTAATAATGTAGACCGAGATTCATGGTCCTTTTAAGGCATCACATGACTCGCTCAATAGTTTTCCAATGCTCATTACTTGGTGCACTAGTAAACCTACATAACATTCCTAAGACATATGCAATGTCAACTCTAATACAATCAGTGGCATACCTATGACTGCCAATGATTCTCTCATACTCAGTTTGTCTAACACTATCAACAATGTTCTAAAATAGTTTAACACTAGGATCATATAATGTGCAAGTAGGTTTACGGTTTAAATAAGTATATTTCATTAAGATCTTCTCCATATAGTGATATTGATTCAAAGATATTTCCTTCTCAATTTAGTGATCTTTTTTCCAAGAATTACACTAGCTACTCCGAAGTCTTTCATATCAAATTTATTACACAACACTGATTTAACATCATTAACGATATGAAGGTTTGATCCAAATATGAGTAAGTCGTATACATAGAGACATATGGTATTGCAAATGCCATTTTCAGATTTGTAATAATCACATTCGTCACTTTCATTTGCTTTATACTCCTTAAATATCATTAAGTTATCAAACTTTTCATATTGTTGCTTTGAAGCTTGTTTTAGACCATACATAGATTTATCTAACTTACAAACCTTATTTTCTTGCCCCTGAATGATAAACCATTCTGATTGGTCCATATAGATTTCTTCTTCTAAATCACCATTTAAAAAAACTATTTTAAGATCCATTTGGTGTACTACTAAGTTATAAATAGAAGAAATTGATATTATTACCCTAATGGATGTCATTCCAGTGTCCGGAGAAAAAGTATCAAAGAAATCTATATTTCTCTCTTGATAAAACCTTTGGCCACAAGGAGAGCCTTGTATTTATCAACTTTGTCATCAAGTTTTATTTTCTTTTTCAAAACACATTTACAAATGATTGGTTTTCAACCATGGGGCAAGTTTACTAAGTGTTAAGTCCTGATAGATTTTAGAGAATATATCTCATCGTTAATAGCTTCTTGCGACAAATCTGTGTCCATAAATGACAAGGATTCTTGAACATTTGTTAGATCATTTTATATTGTATAGGCCGTATAATCAAGCCCTTTATTCTTTAGAAACTCTTACTCACTTACTTTGTCGAAGTTCTGTTTCTCCTTCGTCATTGCTTTCGGTGCTTCTTGTCACAAGAATGTGATTCGATTTAGTGCCCCCACTAATTCTCTATTTGAAAGGAAATTTTTCTTCATAGAATGCAAAATCATTTTATTCTAATATCAATTTATAATTTAGGTGATAAAACCCCTATGCCTTATTGTTTGTTGCATACCCCAATGAATACACATTCATAGGCTCTAGTAGCGTATTTAACTCACTTCAGATCCAGAATTCTGACATAAGCCACACAACCCTAAGTTCTAAAATAAGACAAGTTTGGTTGTATTTTCTTTAATATCTCATAAGAATAAACCTTATTTTTAGACTTGGGAACTCTATTAAGGATATAACAAACAATTAATAAAATTTCTCGCCACTAGTGAGATGCAACATTAGAATCCAACACAATATCAACGACTAATTTAGTAAGCATTCAATTCTTTGTTTATGCTTTTCTATTCATTTCAATAGAATATGGTGTAATGGTTTCATGTACGATTTCATGTTTATAAAATTTATTAAATAAAATAGAATCATACTCAGTTCCCTGTCATTACAATTTTTTTTTAATTTACTTACTAGACTGATTTTCAACTTCATTCACACAAATCTTAAACATATCGATTTCATTCACAAAAATATCATTCTTACTGATGGCTTACAAATCTACCCACAATAGACTTTCTAAATCCTTCCTTACTTAGAAGAAAACCAAAACCAAAATTCTTTCTAATCTCAAAAATGTATGTATGTCATCCTTCAAGATTAAAGTCTTTTTAGAGGTGGACTTCAGCTTCATTTCTCCAATACTGGCAAAATTAGTGGTGTGGGCAACTCCCAACAACACTATCTTATTTTCAGTATTCATATATGATTTGAACATTGCATGATCATAACAGACATAACGAGAGAAACCAATGTCTATCCACTAACAATCAGATCCACCAACCATTTTGATTTCAATGGTCATAGCAATAAATTGTTTATCAGTCAAGTTGACCTGTGCATTTTGGGCAACACCAAGTCTTGGCCTGCTTCTACATGTCTTAATCATATGTCCTAGTTTTTCACAGTTGAAATAAGAGAAAATACCAATGTCATTTCTTTTAGATGGTGGTTGATGCATATGTATTGGAGCAATTGGGCCCCTTAAAGGATTCTCATTCTTAATTCGCTTCGCAACATTGCAATTCTAATTCTTTAATGGTTTGCACAAACAACTTCAGAACTGCACTGAATTTATTTTTGTTGTTTGAGACGATCAATACCTTTTCTTTTTGATCTTGCCTTTGAGATTCTTCTTCAATTCGAAGGAGAATAGTCATACTCTCAATTGAAAATTCTTTTGTTTCGTGACGAGGAAAATTTTTAAAATCTTTCAAACTAGGAAAAATTTATCAATAATAAAAGAAATTTGAAATGTTCGTCTAAAGACATACCTTCAGTGATGATCTCATGAGAAATCTTCTGAAGTTCTTGACATTGAGCCTTCATATACCTTTCATTTACCATCTGATACCTCAAGTAGCAACTAACAAGATACTTCTTTGCTCCAACCTCTTTGGTATCATACTTTTTTTCAAAGCCTCCCAAACCTATTTTATAATATCGTAACTACTGTAATAATAATACAAATCATCTATGAAAATTCATTCAAAATATGGTTTTTATATAAATAATCATTCTCTTTCCATAAGACGATTTCTCTCATTGATTGTAAATCCTTTTCTTTAATCTGTGCAGCAGATTCTGTTTCACTAGAATTAATAGTTTCATATGAATCCATAGATTTTTTACTGTTAGTTTGCTTGTTTGATCCAGAAGGAACAACGGGAACGTCATCGGTCAAAATATTACAAAATATTTTTAAGGTTAAGAAAAACGTTTTTTTCTTTTGTTGCCAACGTTTTCCCTTAAACATGAACGAGTTGCGAGAGACAACAACATAAGCTAATTTCTTAACCAGCACTGGTAGTTCGAAAAAATATGAAAATTGTTGTTTCAAGATTTTTAAAAATTTACCACTGAAGAATTTACTGGGCCGAGTCGCGGACTAGGTCGCTTTCTTTAAGATGTTTCGCAACACTATCCAAAATTATGAAAACCACTCACTTAACCAAACAACTCTAGGATAAAACAACTCAGTTCTATATTATACAATTACTACTTACATGGTAGATAATCGGTCTAAAAATACACTGTCTGATGCTTCAAAGATCAGTCAAATATGATATAAATATCACTCGTAGTATTTGGTATAGAGATTAGTCGTAATAATTTTTCAAACAATGAGAAATTCAAATAATTCTCTATAGAGAATTCAATACTGCACATTTGACCACTCAAAATAATTTTTCAAAAAAGGAGAAATTCAAATAATTATCCTAAGAGAATAAAAAAAACTTATAATATGTTTGCGAAATTTAAATAATTCTCTAAAGAGATTTCAACTAAATACTCGAAAAATTCAACAACTAAAAAAAGTGGAGAAAAATTGGCGCTTCGATAATTCGAACACGCAAAGGAAAGAGAGTAAGTAAAAATTTTAAAAAAGTTTTAGATGTGTTTTGGAATAAAAGATGTATATTTCTTATATAATGAAATAGGTTAGTCAATGTATCTAATCTTAAACTAAAACTAAATAATTTTTTCAATTAACACAAACACACTTATGTTTTTAACAACGTGAAACTTAAGAAATTTTTACAAACTCATCTCTTTATTGAAACATTGACATGTTCCAACATAAAACAATTCAGATTTTAATATTCGACTAATTCTCGAGAATCGTGAGAAATTGAGTTTGAGAATGAATTGAGTTTGATGAATTTGAATTTTAAAATCCGAATTGTTTTACATTTGATTTAGCAAAAATATAACGAATATTTAAATTTAGAATTTAAGTGTATTAAAAAATATTTAAAATTTAGAATTTAAATGTATTATAAAATATTCACCATAGGACAAGTAGAATACATAGGAAGAGCAATACATACCATTTGATATTCCACTTGATATGTAAAACAGAAAGTGGAGAATAGTAGATTAGGAGTAACAGTATAGACAAAAGGGAATACAGATGAGACATGAATCATGGAAATATCTTCAAAATCATTGTTAATAATGAGAGAAAAAGAAGCCAAACATATTACATGAATAACGATTCTTCTAGTCATATATGGTGCCAAAAAAACAATGGAACAGTCTTATTGAGCTCTTCATTGCTTGGTACAACCCCACTTGCCAGTTCGACACGTCATGTATAGTGGCTTAATATCTCCCTCTTCACTTCTTTTCTGTCTTATCTACCTAACTTGTATTCCTCCCAGCAACAAAAATCAACAACACAAGAACTTTACGTGCATGATTTGCACCACCTCTCTTATATATCATACAATTATTTAGTTATTATCACTTGCTACAATGATTGGTTGACAAAACATGGTTTTAAACTACTGCTGCGGATGTAGATATACTCGAACCTCTTTGCGGTTGCGGCCCACAATTTAAAACTCTATGGTAAAGTTCATTCTTGTTTGACTTCTGAGGCCACGGTTTTAGCCCAAACCCTAAGATGTTTCTTCATATTATCAGCTGAACAAGTCTTGGGAACTTTCATGGTTAGTAATGGTGAATCAGGCTTCTTTATAAGCCATGCCTCTGATAAATATGGTCTCATGATATCTCTCTTTTCATCTTCATAAACTTCAACAACAATATCATCATCATCATCATTATTTTCTGTTGCATCTTCACCCATTATTTGCGACGCTGAGTGATTCTGTTTATTATTTTGGAATGAACAAAGTCTCTGCAAGCCAGGAACAACACTAATCATTCTTGGACTAATGTATTCCTTCTTGAATATGAAACCAAGATCCATAAAACCCTTCACTTCATCAAGTTCAAGTTCCCCAAGTGTCCTGCAGCTCATGGTTTTTTGCAGTTTATCCTTTTTCCTCGATTTTTCGGGACGGTTTCGAGTTGTTGGTAACGATGAACATGATAGATGTGAACAATCCAAATGACTCAGTTTGTCTAATATTTCCTTCATTTCTTCTTTGTTTTCAATTGAACCATCCTTGTAACAGTAAAAAAAAACAAATAAAAAAAAAACATAGTCATGACTTCATAGGTTATAGTACTGAAGTGTTTTTTTATAATATTCTATGTACCTGAATTGGTAAAGAGATTATTGAAACTTGTTTCTCGGAAGAAAGTGATTCATCTGTTGAAGTTTCTTCTTCTAGCAGTGGTGTCAAAGAAAGAATAGACGATGACGACGATGACGAGGAGGAGGAAGAGGAAGAAGATTCTGGTGTAGGAACATGTTTTTCAACATGTTTTGCTACAAATGGTGTTGTTGTTGGTTTTGAGAAAAGAATGATTTGGTGAAACCAAAGCTTATCCATTTCTCCTATAATGCTTAAAGAATATCTATCTTCCATTGAATGAGATTAAGCAAAAACTAAAAACTTGTCGGTAGATGAATGAAAAGAAAGACAAGTGAGTGAAGGAAAATGAACATGGAGATGTTGGTGTGGGACACTAAGGTTGTGGTCACATTTGACATGGGACATGTTCTTCCACATCTTCTAATTATAAAATGACTATTTTATCCATGATTCTAATTATGAGAATAGGATGCTCTTTTATCTCATGCATGTCAAATTCATATGCTAGAATAAGTAAGGTTCATGACTTTATCAGAAGCAAAGAGTAAGGAATAAAGTAAGAACCTAAAATGAATTGTTTGACATATGTAAAATCCAAAAGTTTCTATAAATTTGTAAAAAAAAAAAACAATTATGTGAATGAATGAATGAATGGATCCAAATATGGACTAAAGCATCTTAATATTACAGTTGTCAATGAGACAAAATCTGGTTTGCAAACTGATTAAAATTCTTCAATTAAAGTTAGGATATGCATGATTGGTTTTTCTCCTCAGAGACCATTTATTGGTTATGGGCTTAATCAAATAATAGTGACCAAAAAAGTTTAGTGGAATAAGGATTGTTTATTGTTGGGATAATAATTTCATATTTTCTTGTGTAGCTGTATAGAGTAATATTTTTACTCTATCAATATCAGAAATCAATTCAAGGGTCATAGAGATTGAAAAGTTGAAGTAATTTAGTATATACTAGTATAAAAGAAAGTAATCATATTCTTCAAGTGAATGTGACATTCAATAGAATCAAATAATCAACACTTTTATTTGTTTTCAAGTGGCATTTCCAGTATACACTAGATTAGTCCTTTAGAAGATATTGCGTGCTCATGAAGTATAGATGAATTTATTTTGATTCTCCTTGTTTTGATATTAACCTCTATTATACGTTATTTAGTTTTTTATGATCTATACTTAGGGACAGAAAATGGCACAGGAATTAAAATCAACATAACCTAAAATTAAAGTGACTAAATAATGTGGAAAAGATTCGTGGAAAAGAGTTACAAAATAATGCTACCAGCAAGAATTGCCATTTTGTTAATCATAGAGTGCAATGGGAGAAAATGATATAGGTTGTGATGACAGTTTTGTTTTTAAGGTAGAGGTGATGAGAGATAATATTCAAATGTGGACTCTAATATTAAGTTGGAATATTTTGATAAGAATGTACTTGGATCTAATTTATTTATATAAAATCGATTTGTACGGTGAAAATTGGATTTTTTTTTTTAAATAATCATGTTTTTAAAATTAAATCTGTAAATAATTATTTATTCAAAATAAATATCAAAATAATCACGTTTCAAAACAGATGCGTCAGTTGAACTGACGCATCCATTTAACATCAACCATGGCGCATGCATGTATGCATTGGTGTATGCGCCAATGCATCTGGCGCATGCACCTTTAATTTTTTTTTTTAATTTTAAATGTTAATTTAACAATTAAATATAAAAAATATTGATTTTTTATTTATTTATGTTATAATAAAAATTACATGGAATTGACCAAAAATTTAATGTTCGACCCGATTGAAATGCCCCCTGTTCCACATCCAGGTGCTTTAGTTTGTCTTCGAGGTCTCCCACAATTTTTCTGAGGTGTTTGAGATCTTTGAGTGCTAACATGATCCAATGGTGGCTGGTGTGAAGGTCCGGTGGAAGGTCCAACGGTATTTGATAGATGTGTCATCATTTGTTCCCAATAGCTAGGGGGTTCTCGCCAATGGCGCTTTCGTAATTGAGTTCGATGGCCATGTTGTCGTAGTTGGGTCGATGTGGTTGGGTGAATTGTGGACGATATAGTTTCCCGAATTAGGACATTGAATCGTTTTGGAAATGAAGCAATGGTTCATGGGGTGTACTATAGTTAAACAATGGTTGGGTGTTTTGGTGATGGGATATTTGGGTGGTCATTGGTGGGAGGATACGATGACATGAATTATATGAATCATCTGGGCTATAGACTGTTGTGTTGGTTGCGTATGGTTCTTGGTGGGTATGGTTTGATTCTTGGTTTTAAGGTTGTGTGTGTGACATGAATGGGTTGCGAGGTTGGGTGTTTGATTGTTGGGTATATGTGGTAGGTTGATGGTGTGAAGTTGGTCGTTGGGTTTGGGTGGTTTGACATTGTTGTTGGACGGGGACTTGTTGTTGGGCGTATGATGACGAAGCTAGTTGGCGTGGATCAATCAAATACCTTGGCTCAGACACAAATTATTATATGTTGAGTTGGTCTAAACCAAGCTAGTAACCGACCTAAACCATGCCATATACTGTTGAATTGGTCTAGCATCCTGTATGACTGGTTCGTTTAAGATGTGTTGTCATCGATTCCTCCAATGACGACACATCTCTTTTGCGAAGTCTCTCCAGTCGGAGTAATCCCATTGGACATCGACTCTTTTTTATGTCAATCTCCCAAACACGTCGGAGGTTCTAGAATTTGTTGCTGCACGCCGAACTGCAGTTTTACCCGGTCACTCTGGTGCATCTCCGCAGTAGTGAACCGAATAATTGATGTTTTTGCTATCCAAACTGCAGTAACATCATGGTTAACCCGATGATCAAGGCCCAAATATGGCATCCACATAAACTGTACAACAATACGACATGATTAGATGATAAATAATTTGATAATTATTTTAAAATTAAAATAGAGTTGTGTAGGAGTATTACATCGTCTGGTCCAATGTGGTCCAATAGATTGCGATAGACTACTATAGCGTATTTCAGACACCTATTGTAGTTTATCCCTCTAAATGACCACCTCGATCAAAAACAATTGAAAAATATTATTTACAGTTAATTGTAATATAAGTCTAATTAATTACATGGTAAAGTTTTAAACTTACTTTGTTGCAAACGGAAATATGAATGGCTTCTCGTTTACCGGGGAGAGTGACGATATTCTTGACCAACCCCATGCTTGTAGCAAATCTGCGTATGAATAAAAAGTACAAGTATTTTTTTTGGAATTTTTACACATCACACTATATAGATGGGCCAAAACAGCTGAACCCCAACTATATGTGTGTAGCACCTCAAAATTTGCACCTACTTTTTGTACATACATTCTCATATTAGGTCATAGCATTAACATGGTCCATTGCATGACATTGCATTGTCCCTTTTGCCCAAGTGCAAGCCATTCAGAAGAATTAGGTCAAACTGGTCAGGAGATCAGTCAATCAAGCAAGCAAGTGCAATTTCCATTGAGACAAGGCCCTAGGGTTGGTTCAACATGTTCACATGACCTAGGGGTCCTTTTGAAGTGATTTGGTCAAGGTTTGATTGCTCAGAAGTCATCAGTCAGTGTGCAGTCTACCAGAAACCCTAGAAAGTCAACTGTTGGTCAACTGTGCATTTAATCAGTGATTGGATGGTAGGAATTGGTTTGAGAGGCCTCAATCATGTCCATATAAGCCTCATATAACATTTCAAACATCATCATGGAAGAATTTGAAGTCAAACAAGAAATTTCCCAAAATAGAAAGTTGACCTGTAATTGGAATTTGCCAAAAATGGAAACTTCTTCTCCTCAAAATTACATCATGATACAAGCTTCAAATGAATTTTTTCCCAACATGAAAGTTGAAGATCTTGTTCTTCCATTTCCAAAAAGTCCAAGAACACTCAATTCCCATGTATGGTTGGCAAGTTATGATCAAATCATTTTCAGAAATTTTTGAACTTCAAAGTGGCATATCTTCCAAACCATTTGGCCAAATTGGGTGGGGTTTTTTGCTACAAGTCCTATTTGATGTACTCTATCCAAATTTGTCATCACAATTCATCAAAAGTTTACCAATCAAAATGGCCATTTTCAAAGTAGCATGAATTAAATTAAGTGAAGTGAAAAAATGGACTTTCAATTTAAACATCTCCAACACTTTGTGCCAATTGGAATAGTTCAGAAATCATGTTTAGAGGTTGTCTAAGGCCCAAATTCGTGCACATCCATGCACCCCATGCAAGTTGGAGTGATTTTTAGCAATTGGTCAAAAACATTTCATTTTAAGCAAAACCAATTACCACTTCACTAACCTTGCTTAAGGAATGTTAAACAGAACATATATACTTCATTTTCAGTCTGAAAAACCCTAACACACTTTGCCAAAACAGACCAAAAGTTTCATTCTCTCTAAAACTCTCATTTTGCTCACTTGAAACTTTTTCTGAAAAATTGCAAAGAGCCCGTGTCTTTGAGCATTGCACTACCATCTACCAACATCTTGGAAGCTTTTGAAAGCATCAAACCACAGCTGTAAAGCCCTTCCAAGTACTGTTGTATTGAGAGTTCTTCCATGGCAGCTTGTGATTGGAGGAAAATGGAGCACAACTGAGCTGAAATCGTTCAACCATTCATCAACCTGGACCTTGTAAAGTTTCTGTTTCCACCTTTCGAAGCTCAGAACTCGCTATTCCAGGTCTGCCATCGATGGAAGGTTAGAAATCGTTCCCTACCATTCTTGAAATCATGTTGTGTTTGGGATAGATCTTTGATTAAGGAGTGTGTTGCACTTTGTGGTTTTCATTTTTATTAAGAATCGAATGAGTTGTTGTGATTTCAAGTTCGGTTGCCAAATCTTTCCTTGCTCATTTTGTTTGATACGATTAGAACCAGGCTAAATTAATGATGTATTGTTGATGAGTGTCGAAAAGTGGTTCGAATGATGTGTATTTCGCAATTTTCTGGAATAATTGGATCTTGGGGATGAACAGTGTATGAAGATGTTGTTGAGCGTTAGGGTTTTGTTCCCAGTTTTCTCCAGATCCGTCCAAACGTGTTATGCATGCATTTTGGCAGTTTCCTTCGCATGTACTGGGCCACTTGCCTTACGCTGATTGAGCCTGCGTTTCAATTAATGAAACGCGGCGTTTTGGGCCCGGCCAGACTTCAAGTTATTTACCAAATTGCCATTATTCTATTTTAAATCCATTATTTCATTTTTGATTTCAATATTTATTTCATTTTGTGACCAATCTTTGAAAAATCATAGCACATTCATTATTTATCCAAAATTCATGGGACTTTTTGCAAAATACTCCTCTAGATCTCTAGTTATTTATCATGATTTTTCCTGAATTTTTGCATGGATGGATTTTTAATTGTGCTAGGGTTTTGTTCATGTGTCCATTTTTTGTATACTTTGCCAAATCAATTGTGAAATGATGATGCATTATCCAATGACCCCCAAATTTTTTGTGCTTAAACTAGACACATTCATGGTGATTTTGGTGTAGAGTTTGTGAATTTATCATTGCTGGTTTGTGAGTTATGATTTTTTGAATTAGGGTGTGACAATTTGTGTCACACCATTGATGTCCAACTTCATGATTTTCATTACCATACTTCTTGAACTCAAATTAGCTTGAAGTTTTGCATGAATGCACTTATGGATGTCTAGTTTACATGTGAATTGTCTTGGAATTATTGATGGCATTTCCTAATTGTTTGGGATTTTCTCCCCTGTTTGGTCATATGTTGACTTTTTTGTGACACATCATCTCATTTGATTTGTGAAATTCTCATACTTAATTGGATGGACTTGAAATTTGACATGTGATTAGTAGACATCTTAAGATTTGTCATGGTTTTAGTCCCATTCATTTTTCATATGTTGTCACTGATTTATGATTTATTGAAGTTGGTGTATGTTGGGTTGACTTCTTTGAGCATGTTTGAACTTGCCTTGCCTTTCTGATTTTCATTGACCAACTTCCCTTTATCCAAATGAGCTGAAATTTGATATGAATATCATTCTATGGATTATGGTTGATCATGAATTATTTTATGATTTATTGAATTGTTTATGATTGGTTTTGAGTTGAGTCTTGCTGTTGACTTCTATGAGCTTCCATATGCCATGCTTTGACCTAATTTGCTTATGAAATCATGATGATGAATGATATGAACATGGGACCACTTGAGTTTGCTTCTTGATTGTTTGAATATGATTTTGATTGAATTTCACTTGCTGTTTTGACTTTCTCATCCCCTTTTGACCCTAGGCTTGTCCTAGTGGTCTTGTTGCTCATGTTTGAGTTCATTTTTTCAGGTTGAAAAGCAATTGCCTTAAAGAAACTTATACAAGTTGAATGAGTTTGATTGATTATCATGACTAACTTGTTTGTTTTGTAGGCTGCTTGGCTCACATGCTTTGAGCCTTATACATTGCACATTTAACTGACTGTGGACTGTTGATTTCTATCTCATTTTGATTTAACTTTGAATTGAATACTGATGTTGTATGACTGGTTTCAGGTACCTTTAGTTGCTTATAGTTCTTTAAGAACTTTGCTTTGCTTTGCTTAATAGCAATTTGCATTGAGGTATAACTTCTCATCTTCATGTAGTCTGGAAGACCTGGCCTGTTACTTGGCCAGGCAACTGTCTGAAGTCCTCCTTAAGAGGCAATGTTTGTGACTGTTTACATTTGTCCTTGTATAGAGTCAAAGACCTCCTAAGTGAAGAGGCAATTGGCAGAACCCAAGGGATATGCAACCTATCCCCTGCTATTCTGTGTGTCATCTGCTTTGCTCACACCACTGTGTTGATGCATTGCAGATGCAAACCCAAGATCTTGTACAATTGTACAGTTGAGTCAGTTTCAAATGTGTAGAAGGGTTCCTCCTTTCTGAACCCACACATTCTTGTCTTAAGCTCTCCCAGGCCAGGGATAAGAGCTGTGAAGTCTCATCTTCACTCACCTTTCATCAGCTTCACCTTAGCCCCTCAATGGCAAGGTTAAGAGCTAACACTACCCAGTTCCAGTGGTTTGTTTGTTGAGGTTGATATGACCCTTCGACTAAAACCTAACCTTGTTTGAGCCCATTGCTTGCATATAGTGTGTGCTACTTGTGTTTGTGTGTTTGCTTTAGCTTGCTTCCTGTGCAAGTTAGGTTTGCTTTAGATTGCTTCCTGTGCAAGATAGGTTTGGTGTGGCTCGCTTCCTGTGCAAGTCATGTTTAGGATAGGCTTGCTTCCTGTGCAAGTTAGCTAGAAACCTTAACTTAGGGATGATTTTGCATGATAACATCTAGGCTCGAGTCGTAGTCTCCCTAGTTGTGTCTCCCTCTGTTATCTGGTTAGGCTAGTCCTTTGTCCCTTCGTAGGGGAACTACGTCGCCCTGATCCTCATACCAGATGAGGTACGTAGGCAGGAGATGAGCTGATCTCTCCGGGCGCCCTTTTGTTTTGTTTGTGTGAGTTTGTTTCTCCTTTTCTGGTTGGAGTCCGACGTAAGTCCAGCGATTGGCAGTTGGCTTCCTGTGTGTGTTTGTTGGTTCGGATGCTGATGTAAGTCCAGTGATTGGCATTCAGGCTCCACGTTTGCCTTTGCCTGTGTTTGTTTGTGTGCGTGTCAGCCGAGCTACGGATGCTCTGATTCTCCTTCGTCCAAGGAGATACGTATGCATAGGATGCGATATCCTAGCGAGCATGTGTCGTTTCCCCAGTCCGAACTACTTTGACTCTGATGTCTATGCCTGATGGACTAAGTAGGCCCAGGATGCGGTATCCTGCCGAGTCAGTTTCAGTCTTGTCTGTTTTCTCGTGTCTCTTTCAGCCTGTATAGATGTTTGTGAGCAGTGTTTTAGCAACCATTTTCCTTCCTATTGTGCGTGGATCCCGTCGAGTACGACGGATGCGTAGGGGTGCTAATACCTTCCCTTCGCATAACCGACTCCCGATCCCATTCTCTTTGGTCGCGAGACCATGTCTTTTCCAGGTTTACTTCGAGCGTTTCCTTTCCCTCTTTTGGGATAAATAACGCACGGTGGCGGCTCTGTTGTCTTGTTTCCCGCCGGTTTTTCGCGTAATGCGACAATGTGCTTACCTTATTTATGTTTCAAAGCAACGGTAAATACATAATATTTACCGTATTACCAGTACTTTTGGGAAATAAAAAATTACCAAATAAAATCATAATATAACACCGAGCTTTAATTATTTTTTCGTACTCAATAGATTCTTCGGTCAATGTTATACTCGCATAATATTGTTTGAGATATCTTAAATTAATACCTTGCCCCCTAGCTTGACTGGATGTCTCTCCCGCAGCTTGGTCGTCACACAAAGGGGCACCCAATAATTCATTACAAATAGAGTTATCTTGGTTAACTCTACCATTCACGACCTCACCATTGATACGTAGACCCAACAACATGTAGATGTCCTCAAGTGTGATGGTACACTCACCGAAAGGAAGGTGAAATGTGTGGGTCTCAGGTCTCCATCTCTCTAACAAATCAAGAATAAATTTGTAGTCAACCGAGTACGAGACTATGTTGAGGAGATTTCAAAAACCACATCCTCGAATATATGGTTCTATCAAAGGATCGTGGGGGTACATATTCATGTACATGGCATCGAAATCATTCTAGGTCCTAATAAAACATAATTAAGAAATAAAATAAGAAGAAGTAATATACAATAAAAACATAGATAAGAAATAAATACGAAATAAATACGAAATAATTAAGAAGAAGTAATAACATACAAATGTCGAGATATTGTCGATTGTTCCTCGATGTTCATCACCCATTCTCAATAGAGAAATAATGCTGCAAAGGTTGAGTGTGGTAAGGATGAAGTGTTGCAGAGGTTGATTGTTAGTGTTGCAGATGTTAAGTGTTGTGAGTTGATGCCCTATTTATAGATGAGTAAGAGTTGTAGAGGTTGAATAGGTACGCAACATGTGAAGCATTGGATATGGTGCATGCATGTGACATAGGTGTAGGCGCCTAAGGCTATGGCGTATGCTTACTTTATGACATGCATGGTCACATGCGCCAAGGATAGTGGCGCATGCATGTCTTTTTATGCATGCAAGGAAGAGGTGCCTAAGGCTAAGACGCCTGCCTTGCTTTATGTGCCATTGGAATGGGCGTCTGCCTTGGATTATTAGGGCAGAGATTCTTTGTGTGCAGAGATTCCTTGCAGTCACATGCATTGTATTACCTTGTCTCTGCATGGATTTTTTGCATTACATTGTCTTGTCTTTGCAGATGAATTGCGTGACCAGTGCATACATTATTTACCATATTTAATTGCATGCGAATAACATATCAATACATTCACCATCAGTACCCATACAGATAAGTAGAAACTCTAAAGTTACATTTAAAAAAAATATCTTCCTCACCACATTACATGATCAGCGCCCATACCGAAGGTGAAATATTTTAGCATCAATAATTCGGTTTTTGTTTTTGCAACACAGAAGTAACTCGATTTACAATAAATCGACAATCAAAATTTTCACATCTGAAACAAAGAATAGAAAAGAAATTACAGTGCAGTCCTGTAGGCCAAATCATCTATAAAAATCTGGTGTGGTTTGCAGACAACCAAGTAAAGTTTTATCAGAAGAAGATTTGAGATGATGATGATGTTCATCATATGTTTGTCAGTCACGAACAATCTGGGTACAACGATATAGAGTTGTATATATTACCACAACAATAACAACAAGTGTCTCAGTTTACTGATCAGTCACAAGTGTTTTGTGAAACTGATGAAGACGAACAAGCTGAGGTCAATATTGTAGATAAGAAAGAAGAAGAAGCCGAGTTTTTGGTTGATTCAATGGTGAACGATGAAGAAGAAGAGGATTCATTACCAGCTAGTCATGTATATTGTCCACCTCAACACATGACAAGCTTGAATTTGGGTGTTGATGAACCTTCATCAGATATATTTTACAATCCTTATGTGTAAATTCAAGGATCATTGAAAGAATGAGATACATTTCGCACAAAAGAAAATTTGTTTAAAAGCTATTAAAAAGTTTCACATGGAACTATCAGCTGATTACGGAGTTGATGGAACTAATTCAATGAGGTACACAATTTATTGTTGAAATGAGTAATGCCTTTTCAGGTTGTCAGCTTCGTACCGGAAGAGGAGTGATTCTTGGGAGATGGGATCCATGGGTCCAGTTCACACATGCATGCTCACGAACCCAATGCAAGACCATCATAAACTTAGCTCTCAGTTAATATGCAATGAAATTTTGTTTGTCATTAGCGACAATCCGTCATTAAAGGTGAGTATAATAATCTCGCATATTGTGGTTGAAAAAGTGTATGGAAATTGGGAGGAGTCTTAAAAAAAACTTCCAAAATACTTGTTGGCTCTTAAACAGTATGCTCCAGGGACATTTGTCAAGTTGGAAACATTGTCGACGTATACACCAGACGGGACTTATGCTATTGGAAATGTAATATTCCATCGTCTCTTCTGGGCGTATCAACCATGCATAAAAGGTTTTGCTTTTTGTAAACCTATTATACAAATTGATGGTACATGATTGTACGAGAAATATAAAGGAACGTTACTGATGGCAGTGACACAAGATGGCAACAACAAAAAAATTTCAATCTCCTTTGCCCTAGTTGAAGGGGAGACTGCCGAGGGATGGTGTTTTTTCCTAAGAAATTTGATTGCACGTTGCTCCTCAACCTAACTTATGTTTGATCTCTGACCGACACCCTTCAATAATCAGTGCATACAAAAACATTGATAATGGCTGGCAGGATCCTCCGCCGATGCTGAAGCTAGCGGAAATATACCCGAACGTATCGCATGCTCGAACATACAACAGAGTCTCCATTGAACTTTATTTATTCCCGAAGGAAAGGGAAAGCATCGATAAAACCCGGGGAAATAGATATGTTAGGTAAGGAAGTCGGTTACAAATTCGCTTTCAAAATAACAATACACGCGTACATTCGAATAGTTTAATAACCAAATACACGTGTTATTGATTGATTTTTATATGATGCAAATAGTAGAAAAAAGAGAACAGTTTAAGACACACTGTAAGAAGAATAAAGGATGGTAGAAAAGTTTCTGTTTGCAAATGATTGCATGTATAATCTCCTAGAAAACCAGAAAATTAAGGTATATTAAGATTTTCGTGTTCCTCTTTATTTTATTTTTTCTTTATGTTCTCATGTATGTGGATTTTTATTTCTTTTTTTTATTCTAATTCTTATTTACCGTAGATTTATTAACCCAACATATTAAAAGTTCAAGTAAGTTACACGGATGAAAAAACAGGAGTGGAGATTGGAGTGATTGTTTTTGTTTGGTAGAATTGTGTTTATTGTACATAACTCAATTGGAGTAATTGTATTATTGATTGTTATAACTGAATTACACTATTCAACCTTAATTTGTTTATATTAACAATGTCACTTAATGTCTCTCTTTTAATGTTTAATGTCTCTCTTTTAATGTTTATATTTATTTGTTTAATAAACTGTGAGAAACATTTTTTTATCTAATTTTTTTTTATGATTTTGAACAATCTATAAAGACAAAACTTAATTTTTGTGTCACATATTTCCTTTTTTCATAATACGGTATTCCTAACCACCAAATTATTCCACTCACATTATTGATTTGCTTAAAAAATCGATTGAATAAAGTCACGTCACAATGTTGTTTTCTCAATTCAAACAAAATTTAATGCAAAGAATATTACATATTACAAACAAAACTTAATATGTATCTGAATAAATACCATATGTTTCATCATCATATAAATAGTTTATATTAAAATCAAACTTATACAAAGAGACATTGTTAATATTTTCACGTGTTAGCGCAATAAACGTGCCCGTTTGGACGCTAGTGAAAGGATAAGGAGTGTGTCGCTTCTTTCTTTCCATTCTCTTCTCAGCGGTCGATGGTGTTTTGGGGGAATGTGATTATTATTTCCTCCTTTAGGGTCAGGATAAGGAGTGTGACGCCTCTTTGTTTGATTATCCTGAGATTTTTGGATCTCTTCAAAGTCTTTTCTCGACTCAAAGACCTTATGTGAAGCTGCCTCATAGATTGTGTTGTTCTTTGGGATAGCTTTGTGTAGGCTTTCTTGGATTCGAGTAAGTTTGTCTGCGAGAGCCTAAGGACTTTGTTGTTGAATCATTTGGAACATTCCATTCAAAAAAATTGATCTCCTTGCGGGGTAAGATTAGCAACTGAAATGTGAGGGTGAGCGTGAGATGCAGACGACCGTCAAATAGATATGGACGGTGAAAACAAGTTTTTGGAGTGAGATGATCTGAGCGTTACGAGCCACAAAATCCATCTATCCTCCACATTGTTTTGCTCCCTCCTAATGTTGGGCCTTTATGTTTTTTGGGGCTTTTGATCGGCCTTAAATAATATCTTGTAGTGACTTAGTAGATAATAGAAAAATACTTTTATAATAATAAATTTTAAATTGTTTGTGAGCTCTAGAGATTCAACTATATTGTTGATAAAACAACAACAACAAGAACCAAGTTATATCTTACTAAGAGCTCGTTTGTTTTGAATATTTTAAATTCTATGTAAAAAGAATTAAACAAAAAAATATGTAACATTATAAAAAAGATTAGAAAGGTTAAAACAAAAGCACCTTAAATAAGGTCGACTACATGGATTAACTTTCATCATAATATTTTATTCAAAATCGTATTTTATCCGGATCGTTAATCTTAATATTTTTTTTAATAATTTCTCTTAAACTTTGTTTCAGAGTTTGTAGGGGAAAGGGTGTAAGGGCTTTGAAAATAGGGATGTGCAGAAAAGAAAGAATTTAATAATTGGTTGTGAGAATTTGTTAGTGTTTTTTTTATAATACAAAATTCTCCTAATTTGGGGGAGCTCAAAATTTATATTAGAAGAATGTTTTGAAGAATTTTGGAGGGCTTACATAAATTCTTCAAATATATTTTATGTTGTTATAATATTCTCAAAATTAAAAATATAGTAATGATAAACATTCATTTATCATTCTATACAAAATGTTAAAAAATTCTCTTTTTTTTTTTTACAAATCCTCTCCCTCAAAGTCTTCCCTTACCCTCATATCCAAACTTCCAAACAAAGATTTATAGTCTTTATAGGTATTTATCTACCTTTATTTGTTTAATTTCTCTACATATGATCTACTTATCTTATCACAAAACTTATATGTCTTCTCTCTACATGTTCAAACTACCTAAGTTTATTTTCACAATCTTTTATATTACCACAACACTATCTCTAATATTGTTATTTCTAATATTATCATGTCTAGTCTTACCACACATCTAACGCAACATCCTCATATATGCTACACTTAATATATTCATGTGTTGATTGTTAATCCTCCAATATCTTGTCTCGTACAACATCGTAGGTTTTATAGAAATCTAATAAAAAAATTCCTTCAACTTTAGCAGTGCCTTTAGGTCACATAAATCCCTTGAATCCCTCCTAATTTTCAGTCATTCAAATTGATTTTAATTGTTTAAATCTCTTTCCATTTCTCCATCATTTTGTAGTATGAATCTAAGATATTTAAATTAATGATCGGTGGGATGATAATGTCTAAAATTTTTATCTATAAGCTAGAAACTCTTCTTCTTTCATTGAATTTACATTCATATGCTCTGTTTTATTTCTATTTAGACAAAAATCATGTATTTCTAAAATTAATCTTTAACCTATCATTTAAATTTTCCTTCGATTCCTATATCAGTTTTTCTTAAATTTTATCTATCCAAAAAAAAAACTTAAATGTATATTAAAGTGCATAAATTAAAATAGAAAATTAATATTTGATTAAATATATACAGTTTTAAAAAAATTAACAAATAGGGCATTTGGTCTAGTGGTATGATTCTCGCTTAGGGTGCGAGAGGTCCCAAGTTCAATTCTCGGAATGCCCCATTATTTTTATTACATTAGTACCAACTTATCAATTTCATATTATTTTCATTTTTTAAATATGATCATATCATTTATGCCTTTTAAATTTTTAACATCACGCCTATTTTCTTTTACCTCAAGCATCCATGACATTTTATTTCTTTTTCTTATTCACAATTGTATTTATTAAATTTAATTAATCAATTTTTTTAAAATTTCTTATAAAAGAATTTGGACTAAGGGACTAACATTAATTTATAAATTTTGTTACACGTTTTACGCTATATATCAAATGACGTATAGTTCTTCCATATTTTAACACTACCAACTCTTAAACTTAACATAAAATAAGTATTAGGATTTAATCGGTATCATACATTTTGAATTAATCTGGATTGAATCAAGAACATAAAACTCAGTTTTTTCACCTTTAATTTGAGTCATGATTCGAGTCAATGGGAGAATGATTGGAATCAAGAACATAAAACCCATATTTTCACCTTTAATTTGAGTCATGACTCGACTCCTGTGAATCGAGTCAAAAAAATCCATGATTCAAATAACACAACCAAAGAAGAACTCCAAACTATGAAGCCCATCCATGATTTGAATCAGGATTTCATGTGATTCGAATCAAACTCTTACCTGATTAAAATTAGGGGATATTATGATTCGAATCACACGTCCAAGAGAAAATTCTAATTTACACATTCATGGCATGATTCTTGTCGTGATTCACGTCACCCGTAATTTTGATTTGAATCATACTTCCAAAATTGAAATTTTGATAAAAATGAAGTGTTCATGATTGAACTGAGAATTACTTTGACTTAAACTATGCATTCATGAGTTTCTTGATTCAATTTTTCGAGTTATTGGCTTGAACCATTTTACATCGACTTTACATAAAGATTTTGATTTATGCATGCAAAATACATTTTAATAAAAAAACTCAATTCAAAGATATGATCAATGATCAAACTAAGAGGGGAATCAATTATTAAAATGATAAAATAAACAATAACCAATAAGACAAGCAGCAAAACTCTAGGAGACCAGAGCAATTTCAATACTTATTTATTTCATTTACACACTAAGTTTTCATTTCTTATAGCAATAAACCCTACAGGTTGAGTCATATAGATTTCTTTCCCTAACTAACCATTCAAAAAAAGGGGTATTTACATCTATTTTGTGAAGCTCTAAGTCTAATGAGTCACCAAAGCCACACAAAACAATCAAAGAATCCTTATTTAAAATCTACCAACTCTTAAACTTAACATAAAATAAGTATTAGGATTTAATCGGTATCATACATTTTGAATTAATCTGGATTGAATCAAGAACATAAAACTCAGTTTTTTCACCTTTAATTTGAGTCATGATTCGAGTCAATGGGAGAATGATTGGAATCAAGAACATAAAACCCATATTTTCACCTTTAATTTGAGTCATGACTCGACTCCTGTGAATCGAGTCAAAAAAATTCATGATTCAAATAACACAACCAAAGAAGAACTCCAAACTATGAAGCCCATCCATGATTTGAATCAGGATTTCATGTGATTCGAATCAAACTCTTACCTGATTAAAATTAGGGGATATTATGATTCGAATCACACGTCCAAGAGAAAATTCTAATTTACACATTCATGGCATGATTCTTGTCGTGATTCACGTCACCCGTAATTTTGATTTGAATCATACTTCCAAAATTGAAATTTTGATAAAAATGAAGTGTTCATGATTGAACTGAGAATTACTTTGACTTAAACTATGCATTCATGAGTTTCTTGATTCAATTTTTCGAGTTATTGGCTTGAACCATTTTACATCGACTTTACATAAAGATTTTGATTTATGCATGCAAAATACATTTTAATAAAAAAACTCAATTCAAAGATATGATCAATGATCAAACTAAGAGGGGAATCAATTATTAAAATGATAAAATAAACAATAACCAATAAGACAAGCAGCAAAACTCTAGGAGACCAGAGCAATTTCAATACTTATTTATTTCATTTACACACTAAGTTTTCATTTCTTATAGCAATAAACCCTACAGGTTGAGTCATATAGATTTCTTTCCCTAACTAACCATTCAAAAAAAGGGGTATTTACATCTATTTTGTGAAGCTCTAAGTCTAATGAGTCACCAAAGCCACACAAAACAATCAAAGAATCCTTATTTAAAATCTACCAACTCTTAAACTTAACATAAAATAAGTATTAGGATTTAATCGGTATCATACATTTTGAATTAATCTGGATTGAATCAAGAACATAAAACTCAGTTTTTTCACCTTTAATTTGAGTCATGATTCGAGTCAATGGGAGAATGATTGGAATCAAGAACATAAAACCCATATTTTCACCTTTAATTTGAGTCATGACTCGACTCCTGTGAATCGAGTCAAAAAATCCATGATTCAAATAACACAACCAAAGAAGAACTCCAAACTATGAAGCCCATCCATGATTTGAATCAGGATTTCATGTGATTCGAATCAAACTCTTACCTGATTAAAATTAGGGGATATTATGATTCGAATCACACGTCCAAGAGAAAATTCTAATTTACACATTCATGGCATGATTCTTGTCGTGATTCACGTCACCCGTAATTTTGATTTGAATCATACTTCCAAAATTGAAATTTTGATAAAAATGAAGTGTTCATGATTGAACTGAGAATTACTTTGACTTAAACTATGCATTCATGAGTTTCTTGATTCAATTTTTCGAGTTATTGGCTTGAACCATTTTACATCGACTTTACATAAAGATTTTGATTTATGCATGCAAAATACATTTTAATAAAAAAACTCAATTCAAAGATATGATCAATGATCAAACTAAGAGGGGAATCAATTATTAAAATGATAAAATAAACAATAACCAATAAGACAAGCAGCAAAACTCTAGGAGACCAGAGCAATTTCAATACTTATTTATTTCATTTACACACTAAGTTTTCATTTCTTATAGCAATAAACCCTACAGGTTGAGTCATATAGATTTCTTTCCCTAACTAACCATTCAAAAAAAGGGGTATTTACATCTATTTTGTGAAGCTCTAAGTCTAATGAGTCACCAAAGCCACACAAAACAATCAAAGAATCCTTATTTAAAATAGGAGAAATGATTTCTTTATAATCAATGTCATCCTTTTGAGTGAAACATTTGGCAACGAATCTAAATTTATATCTTTCGATATTTCCTTTTGAGTATGTTTGATCTTAAAGACCCATTTGTAACTAACTCATTTTGAATATTTAGGAAACTCAACTAGATCCTATATATTATTGACATCCATTGATTTCAACTTTTCTTTCATATCATTCATTTATCTATTTTTCACTATTGTTACTTTTCATGGTTTATGTGAACGAGATTGGATTTTCATCGATGCTCAAGTCACATTCATGCTCAAGTGAATAAATAATATAATCTTTTGAAATATATAGTTTTTTATGTCTTTCTTATCATCTTAATTTCATTTCTTGTATTTATTCTATGAGTTGTTCTTGCTCATTTGTGATTTCTACACTGTCAATTGATTCATCAACTATATGTTCATTTTGTGGATTTTGAATACTGATTTGTCTTCTTTGTGTGTTATATGGCAGTAACACAACCAAAGGTACACCGACTAGAGAAGATTCTTAAGTGGAGAATATTTACCATAAGTCTCCATAATATTCATTTTATGTGATTTCTATGCCACTGAATTAGCCATTCTCAATAAACTAAGTATTACCAAACTCAACTATTCTCTACTATGATTAAGAGAGTAAATTCTACATTCTTTTAATTTTTTTTGCAGACTCAATGAAAAAATCAATAATTATTATTAAGTCAATCTTTTTTTCATGTGGATTATAGGTCTTTAATTCTGCTTCACAACCCAATCATGGAGATGCCTTAAACTATGTTTCCTTCCCCTCTACAGTTCATAAAGAGTCTTGGAAACTTCCTTACTAGAAATTTTATTGAGTAAATATGCATCGGTCTTCAATCACTGGTTTAGTAAGTTAGAACGTTAATATTAGTTTTACTTGAGAAGCTTACATCTTTTTAGGATCCAACTTAGTATCTTAGGTGTCAAAGAAGTAAACTCTTGTTGCTAAATATAAGAGTTTGGCTTCGGTCACTATTAAGATCTTTTGGCTTGTCACTCTTAGTATCTCTCACAATCATGACCTCTACTAACGCATAAAATACATGGAATTTGATGTATATTTTTTCAAATAAAAGTCATCAACAAGAGATTCTCTCACATCTCAGCTCCATAACTGATGTGTAAACTAATCCTCTAGTTGCAGTTAGATTTGAGACTCAGAGACAAGTTAAGTTAAACGTGTTTTTACGAGTTTTCACTTTATCAATCAATCTAGTTGGCCCAACTCTCTTTCTCTCCCTTAGTATTTTATTAGGATTTATCTCATTAATACAATCAATATTTTTGTAGGGTTTTGAGAGTATGGTGATATGATCATAAAATGAAGAGTACATGCAACGTGATGTTATATTCATTTTCCTGCTTGGTAATTACAGAAGTTAACTTCTGTATTCTCCACTGATAGTTCTGATTAAACACACTATGATGAATTCAAAATATGCCCAAGGGATAGTCTGAAACTTAACCTACGGAATCACCCTTCTGTCAATACGAAGGTTAGCTTTTGTGCTATTATTTAGCATAATGGAGGTGGATCACTTACAAAGTGTTTTGGAGGGGGTCCGAAAGTTAATTTTTGTGTTATTCCAATGGCATTTTTGTATTTCCTAAGGGTAGCTCTTCTATAATAAGGGTGGGAAGGACAATCCCCTAACAGTTTTATCAGATCCCATATGATGTAAGCCATATGACTTGAATTCTGGAATGAAAAATGATGAGGGAAATGCTTTTTCCATCTTATGGGTACTCACACACCACCGCGAAAAGTCTATAATGCCCCAAGCATATGGAGATGCATCTCCGAACGCACCTTTTTATATCCATTTCTCCAGTAAAATTTAAGAGACGCGTGTAACACCCTAAACCTCAAAACTTACTTAAACATCTTTACACGGCAATTTAAGGTGTCACAAACGATAATCCTTTGAAACAAATCAAATCATTTGAAACTACGTAACAGAAAAATATTTCATAGCAACTTCATAGGTAAAGTAATAAACTTCAAAACAACAAAATCAACATCAACATAAGTCATAACAAACTCTCATCCCTGATGTTACACAATTAGATAACTAAAAACCACTAATATACGATAAAGCGATAAATAACAAAAGCGAAAAGTAGCTCCAACAAGCCACCTTCCACACACATCAATAATGCTTACTCTTGGTTATCTTCTAGATGTCTATGGTGGACAACATGAAGCAAAAGGGGTGGGAAACAACATTCAATATAAAAAGTGTAAAGAATGTGAGGGTAGGGAAATATACAACATGACACACATTCAATACACAAATAAACATCACCAATATGCCACACCCAATCCTAATAACATGCATATCATATTATATATATATATATATATATATATATATATATATATATATATATATATATATATATATATATATATATATATATATATATATATATATATATATATATATATATATATATATATATATATATGACATTTATGCATGTAGCACCTTTTTATATCCATTTCTCCAGTAAAATTTAAGAGACGCGTGTAACACCCTAAACCTCAAAACTTACTTAAACATCTTTACACGGCAATTTAAGGTGTCACAAACGATAATCCTTTGAAACAAATCAAATCATTTGAAACTACGTAACAGAAAAATATTTCATAGCAACTTCATAGGTAAAGTAATAAACTTCAAAACAACAAAATCAACATCAACATAAGTCATAACAAACTCTCATCCCTGATGTTACACAATTAGATAACTAAAAACCACTAATATACGATAAAGCGATAAATAACAAAAGCGAAAAGTAGCTCCAACAAGCCACCTTCCACACACATCAATAATGCTTACTCTTGGTGTGAGGGTAGGGAAACATACAACATGACACACATTCAATACACAAATAAACATCACCAATATGCCACACCCAATCCTAATAACATGCATATCATATTATATATATATATATATATATATATATATATATATATATATATATATATATATATATATATATATATATATATATATATATATATATATATATATATATATATATATATATGACATTTATGCATGTAGCACCATTATGGATAATACAGGTTCATCTCGCCACTGAATCCCCACCATAGGTCCAAAGCATCCTGATTCGCTACTATATATATATATATATATATATATATATATATATATATATATATATATATATATATATATATATATATATATATATGACATTTATGCATTTAGCACCATTACGGATAATACAGGTTCATCTCGCCCCTGAATCCCCACCATAGGTCCAAAGCATGCTGATTCGCTACTATCATCATAAGTAATGCTTCATTGATTCCCATTTGGAATCAGTTACTCGCTCTTGAATCCACACCATCGGACCAGAGAACGCCAAAACTGGACCAAAGTTCATACACCATGATGCATGACTTTCAACAACATGCAATATCACCAAAAACTATCACCATACAATCACCATAATTATGCATTGAATTATACTCAATACACAACAATTGGTTAATTCCCTGATAAATAATAAATAACAGCAACACCACATCAAACATGTTAAATCATTTTAACATCAATTCATCATCAAGTAAACACAAAGGTCGACGCAATTATCCATACAGTTCATAGCATACATTCTTACGCTAAACATACGACTACAAATCAATTATCTCACCAAGTACTACCATGAGGTATCTTTGCACGTTAGCTCTCTAAGGCTTCAAGCGGCACCTTATTTGAACCTACGGACTTAAATTATGGCCAAAATCGTTGGGCAATGCAATATAGTTCAAAACAAAAAATTTCAAAATTTGCCTAACTCAATCAATTGACATAGGATGTCAATCAATTGACATCAAAACTTTTACATTCTGAATTTCTCAAAATTTGCTCCAGGAGGTTGCACAATCAATTAATTGGGAATGACAATCGATTGTCATGTTTTTTTTCCAAAAATTAAACGCATGCAATTGATTGACACTGGTAATTTTTCCAAAAAAAACTCAGTTTTAACTAGTGGTCTTCATCCCCTTCATTCCTTATCCTTCATACATCATCTCAACCATTATTCCCCCATTCAATTATCCCATGACACTAATTTAATAGTACACTATAGTGTTATCACAATCAAACATTTTATCATGCACATACCATTCATAGACCATGGCAATTTGTCATACAATTAAATCATCATTCTCCCAAACATTCATGCTCATGATCAAAGCTTCAAATAATCATATTTGATATAAAATTACATGTTCATAAACAAAATGATTCATACAAGTATCGGTCATACAATCACATAATCAAGCATATACAATCATCAATTTCTCATATTTTAACACAATAACACATCCAAAAAAGAATTATACAACCCTAATGAGATCAAGGACCTCTCTTCTCTACCCCATCATTCATTTAACCATAGAAAAAGTATTTTCTCCTCCCTTACCTTAGTTTTTCAACAACAAGTTCTCGAATAAGAAATTGTTTATTCCCTTCTTAAGCCCTAGACTTATTCTTCTCACTTTTTTTCCAACTCCTATTTTGCATGTACTGTAAACTTCTCCCAATTTTCACACTCCTCTATATAGAAATAAAAACATAATTCCTCCATTTAGGTATTTCCCTTACTACCTCCAACTTATTCTCCAAATCTTCAAATTTCCCCTCATTCCTCTATTAACTCATATTTTCTCTCTAATTTTAATTACTAAATAATTTCTAACATAAAGCCACCAATTTTTATTTCTATTTCTAATATTAAATATAATTAATTAATAATATTAATATTCTATTTATTAATAACTATTCTACCAAGCACACCCATATTCTTACCATATCCTATCAATACCATTACACACCAACAGTATCAAAGTAAATTAAGAAAATAAATGTTTAGGACCATAAAATGGTAATCCCTAGTATCAAAGTAATTAAGCAAGAGTTGATATTAAAAGGGATATGATAAAATAAGGAAATTTAGGTACCTAACTCCAAAGGTTTAAGCATAATATCCCAAATTATCCTACCCTAACATAAGCTCCATTACAACCTTGAAAGACCTCCAAATATGTGTGTTTAGATGACTTTGATTTATTTGATTAGAAACTTTACAAACTTATGGTAAAATACTTTTGTAGGTTGATTGTGTAATTACCCAGTCAATGCGAGTGAAAAAATTAGTAAGGTGAGAGACGGGTTAAGTACATGTTGTGTTGGAACAACTTTTCCAAATTTACTCGATTGAAGTCAGGAACTGGAATGATGATCAAGTAACACAATTGGTGATGTTCATTCGTTATTATTGCAATTTGTCTTTCTGTTTGAAATGTGCAGTTTCAAGCGAGTTACTTGAGGACAAGCAATAAATTAAGATTGGGGTTGTGATGATAGTCTGTCATTCCATGAATTTAGTCAAAGAATCAGATCAAAACAAGTGAAAGATGACCTAAAACAAAGAAGAAAGACCAAATAATGAGGGAAAAAATATCTAAGCATGAAGAAATTAGACTTAGTGAAAATGCGGGATAAAAAAGGAGCAAAAATGTGCAGCCACGGGAAAAATCACGTGCATCATCAGGCAGTATCGCGTGTGCGATAGTGACATAAAGGTCGCATCACGTGTTTGATGGATCCTTTTTCTAGGTTTTTTGACGCGTTTGGTCCATTCTGAGCTCTTTTTAAGGGGAAATTTGCACGTTTGCAAGGGTTACGAATTTTGGAGAGAAAAGTGCAATTTTAAAGCATCAATTGTGATTTTGAGGGCATTGAGATCATTACTTCAAGTTAATTCACATGTTATTCCCATCTATTGTTTTTGGTATTGTAATCTGAACTATGAGTAGCTAAATTCCTCTAGGTTAGATTGTATGCGATGGACCCCTTTTCAATATTGTTGGGTAATATGTTGATTTGACTTTGTATAAATCATTTGATCTATAATCCTATTCAATTGCTTATTATTCTTAATGTTTTTCATTTGAGATACTACTTTAAATTGATTTTGGGCACATAGGAAATATTGATCATTAGTCTATGTGTTGGACCTATGGCAATTGTTGTACTTACGCTGGTTGAATAGGAATAGGAGACCCCAAATAGTGGCATGGAGAATTAATGTTTTGTGCATCGCCTAATCATGCTTATGCTAGTGGACTAGGGACTAGAAGCTTCGAGTACTAGTTTGTAAGTTATTTTGCAAGAGATTGATTATACTAGTTTTGTTAATTCGGTGTGGGATTATAGTGATGAGACTATTCATATAAGGCATCAAACATCAATAATAGAGAAATAGGGGATTCAATATACAACTTGACCGCTTTCGCATTACTATCAGAACACTTTATTTTATTTTTGAATCTAAAACCTGAAAAACTCTCAATTTACTATTTTCTATGCATTCCACAACATTGTCTTGTTAAATAGCAGTCCCTGTGGATTCAATCTTTTTTATTACTGTGACATTATTGATACACTTGTCTAAAAGTCATCAATTAGCAAGCGGTGGTGGAAAGACAATCCTATAAGCCACCTCTCATATCCCCTGCAAGATCTGGTATGTACCAATAAAACATGGCATGAGCTTCCTAGACTTCAAGGCTCGACCAACACCGGTTATCAACGTTACTCGCAAAAACACATGATCTCCCTCCTAGAACTCAAGTGTTATCCTCCTCTTGTCATGGTAACTTTTTTGGCGACTCTGTGAAGCTTTCATCCTCTCTTGGATCATCTTGATCTTCTCAGAAGTTTACTGCATAATATAATGTCCAAGCACAACACTCTCACCTGATTCATACTAACATAGAGGTGTCTTACACCTTCTACCATACAACGCCTTAAATAGTGTCATTCCAATACTTTAATGGAAATTGTTATTGTAAGTGAACTCAGTCAGCGGGTAAGTATATATCCCAAGCACCTCCTTATTCTAGCACACAAGCCCCCAACAGATCCTCAAAGGATTGGATGTTTCTCTCTGCCTGACTATCTATCTGCGGATGATAAGCGAAACTCAGCTTCAGCTTAGTACCCAACGCTTCCTGCAAACTCTTCCAAAACCTCGATGTAAACTTCGGATCTCTATCCAAAACAATGCTCGATAGAATACCATGCAGGCTAACAATCTTTTCAATATACAACTCAGCTAACTTCTGCAACAGATAACTGGTCTTAATTGTAATGAAATAAGCCAATTTAGTCAGTCTATCAACAATAACCCAAAGGGAATCACATCATTTTGTTATCTTCGACAATGTCGTCACAAAATTCATGGAAATGTTGTTCCATTTCCACCTAGGAATGCTCAATGGTTGCATCAGACTGTAGCGGTAAATTCATGACCATTAAGCTATGGATAAACTTAACGTCAATTAAACCAGAGTCGCCACCGCGCTTTTATTGTTTCCAAGGGAAAAGGGAAAAGTACGAACAAAACCCAAAGATAATAAGTTTTCAAATCAAAACTAATAAAATTCCAGAGATTACAGGTAAGGGGGTTGGTTACACAGAGGGAAGGTGTTAGCACCTAAAGTGTCCTAGGTACTCCTAGGGAGCCCTTTTTTGTTTGTACATGTGTTTTGGTATAAAATGATATTTGCAATAAATAGAGGTGTGAGGATGAGAAAAGAATTCATTAATTATATTTTTGCGTTTGACAAGACCTTCGAACTTGTGCCTACGTACCAACATGAAATGAGGATCAAAACCTCATAGTTCGTGGTAACAATTTCAAAGTGAATGCATTGCTTTTAACAAAAATTTAAGTTTGACAAAGGCACAAAATGCCTAAAAAGGTTTGAATTAGTGTTAGTTCTTTTTGTCTTTTGAAATTTTAAGTCAAGTATAGTTAGGTTCATTTACAAGTTTGATTAGGAAAAGAGTTTAAAAATGCAATGGCATAAGGCCAAAGTTTCTAATTTGCAATATGGAATAAGTTTAGAGATCACAAACAAAGAAGATTTTAAAAGGAGGGAGAGGTTTGAAATTAAAGAAATGGGGAGGAGATGAAGAGACTAATCCTAAGCAAAAATTTAAAAGTTAAGAGTTGAAAAGATCTGACCAATGGGCTGCAATCCAATAGACAAGAATGTCATATAAAAACCCAAATTTCCCTTGGACTTTAGAATCAAGCAATATCAATACACAAATAGAAAGATGAAGAGAAACACATCAAATAAAGATATTCACATCCAAGATTATCAACTCCATGATCTTCTTCATAATCTCCCATGTATCAGAAGACATACTCCTTGAATGGCTCAGAGATAGGCATTAGACACATGTTTAAAGTAACAGCTTCAATAAGATCATACAGAGATGAACTCAAATGGAATCACAGTACTTGCATCAGATGAAGTTTTAATTCACAAGCACTTGGTTTCATGAAAGTTGACATTGGCCAAGTCCTTTTGCATAGGGAGTGTTGCCTAATTCTAAGTCCAATGTCTCAGATCAAATCCAACAGTCCACACAAATGTCTTTTAGGGTTTTTGTTGTTATTATATACATTAAGGTCAAAAGACCACAAACACAAACAAGTATATACAATCATAATATAATCACAAGATAAAGCTCAAATGAGCAAAAGGAAAATGGCATTAAAGTAAACAAGTTGAATGGTATGAATAATGGCAAATGAATAATGGCAAATGAATAAAGACTTTAAAATTAAAGTGCATAAGAGTAACTGGCTTGAAATTAAATGTTAGTTGTTAGTTGGTTAGAAGTTAGTATTGCTTTTGCTTTGTTTTGTTTAAGTCATTCTTTGGAGAACACTCAACCTACTATTCACAAGCATGGATCCTTGAACCAAGATATCTTCCAAAGGAAGAAAAAAAAGGCCAAGTTTCCACACAATACCATGAAAGAAGGGAGACTTACAATCTCACTTACTAGAATGCTATGTCTTTTGTGTCAACAATTTAGCGTTATTTTAAGCAACCGTAATTGGACTTATGTAGAAGTCACAACTATTTGAGGCTGGGCAATAGAAATTTTAGTGTTAATGCATGTTAGAGATATGGTATTATGAACCATACTCCTAAAACATACCACACTTAAAAGAATGCAAAAGGGATGGACCTAATCTCATCCATACTTAGGTTGATTTTGCAATCAACTAGCCTTAGGATATAGAGATATCATAGGTCCATGAAATGAATGAGAAGAGAATGGGATTGAGATGAAGAGGGAGGGGGAATGGAATCAACACAAATTGGTCAAAGGAGGACTTTTATCAAATTAAAATCATTCATTCATTTTGGGAGATGAAATATACATTTCATCAATCCCCTAAATCCAATGATTTTAACTCAACAAAGTCAAACCAACCTTGACCAAGGCCCAACAACACAAGTCAAACTCAACAAGTCAATATCAAAAGCTCAACACAATTTATTTTAGAATTAAACAATTAAAATCAATTAAATAATGCATTAAATTAAATTATGGTTGGTCCAAATCCTAAAACCTCATCAAAACACCAAATAAATGGCCATGAGATTTATCATAGGTCAAACAAGGTCAAAGGACCTTTGAGAAATTTTTTCATAATTTTGGAAACTTAAAAGTATTTTTAAACAATTAAAAATATTCACAAAAACAATTAAGTCATGAAAAATACTAATAATGATCCAGAAAATAATTTTAATTCAGAAAATGAAAGAGGAATTTATTTAAATTTTTTTGGTGAAACTCTCATATTTTTTTGATCAATATTAAAATTAATATGAATTAATGAAAATAAACCAAATAAAATAAAAATCAGAAAATAGCTAAAAACATGGACCACTTGATCTCCCTCATTAATTGAGGTGGCAGATCAAGTGGTCCTCAGCGCGCGTTCCATGATGGACACGAGTCAAAGCACTGCATGGATGATATTCAAAACCAATGCACGAGATTAAAACATTTTGAAAGGAAGCTCCGGTCTCCTTCACCAAAATTAAAAAGAAGGACATGAATTAAAAAGTAAAAATGCTCAGGAGCTCGATTTTGGCCTCAATTTCTCCTAACTCCAAGTATATTGAAAGATACAGGGAGTTGAAATTTGAGGATCATGATCTGAGTTGCTTTGATTTGACCTCAAAGAAACTCAATCTTGTTGCCTACATTGGTAGGACTTCAGACAACCAAAGATCAATAATAATTATGGACAATTGAGTGAGAATCGAAGAGATGAAAATTTCTGGAAAATACCTTTAATGCAGGTCTGTATGAACACGATCTCACTTCCAATTGCTCTTGATCTTGCTCTGGACACTTGATGGAATGGAAATGAATCAGCAAAAGGTACAGGACTCTTGGAGATTTGAATCTCAAAACAATGGAGATTCAAACTTAATTTCCAATGGAAATTCTCAAGGTTATCCTTTGAATAAGAGGGTTTTGGAGATTGAGATTCAAAGTTGGCGCGCAGGGTCCTTGGTTATGAGCATGGAGGGCTCTATTTATAGCCATATGATTGCTAAATGCACACTTGAAAATAAGTTCCAAAAATAGCAATGTACATTGCATGGATGCATGGGCGTGTGATAAGCCCATGTAATCATCTCTTCAGGTCCACAACTCAGTACAAACATTGTTGAAGTCACATTGGTAAGCCATGCAATTGTGTGTGAGAAATTTGACTTTTTCGAAAGGTTAGATCAAGAGGAACAACTTTCATGTTGAACACTTTTTCATTTGAATCTAGGATCATACTTAATTTTGAGGTGGAAGTTGGGAAAATCAAACATGTCAAAAAAGTTTCTAAGTGTCAAGCCATATGTTCACTTATTCCACCTTAGCTAACTTTTTATGTAAGCTTCAAATGAGAAACGTTCCTTCATCAAAGTTGTATCTCTCTCAAAGTACTTCAAAATGGTCACAAATTTGACCTAATTTGGATTTATTATGAAGGAGTTATGCATTTTTGAAGTTGAGGAAAATCACTTGTTCAATGGCATTGGTCCAAAATGACCTATAATGTATCCTCATATCACATGCATTTAAAAGTTGAATTTGCTCATCCTCCAAACATAAACGTTGAAGTAGACATCTAGAATTTGATTTTTCAACTTGAAAATATTTCATCTCATAAAAATTGAGCAAGTTATGGCCTTGGGAAGTTGACCTCTAAATTAGGGTTTAGACAAAATGACCTATAATCGTTCACCATAAAAAATGACTTTCCAAGCAAAACTAGATCTTCGCCTCAATATGAAAGTTGTTTGGAATGTAATTTAGAGTAACTTTTCTCTTGAAATAATTTTCATATGACAAAAATTGTAGGAGATACGGTCTAGGGAACCCTAATTTTGATCAGATGAATTCCTATGGTCAACCACCATGAACCAACTTACTAGCTTGATATTCTCTTGACTTTTGGGACTAATGGTGGATCATATATGCATAAGATGATGTAATTTGAAGTATCCCTTGAAATATTTGATCAATTATTGAAGAAGCTTGTTGAAGAAGTCACATAAGATGCCTAGATGAATTAGGGTTTCCAAGGCAAACCACCTCCAAACTCTTGATGATTTCTTGATCAAAATAACATGTGAAGAACATGAGGATTAATACATGATGCTTAGAGCCATAGTAAACCAAATCTTGATTGAACTCCTTGCACTAAGGGTCTTAAACCCTAGATATGAGCTTGATAGATCAAAGGTGAGCACATGCCCTCCCTACAAAAGAGTTAGTTTATACAAAGATATATTTTTGGTATTTTGGTTAGTAAAATGATAAAATACAAAGTATGATACGATTAAATATGCTTGGTGATCTCTCCCAATGCAAACCCAATGAATGAGGGGTAGGGAGGATGCCAAGGTGTGATCCTAATGCCAATGCATATGATGAGATAGCATGAGGGATCTTAGGATCAAATTGGGGTCTTACACAGACCCAACAACTTCTGATGTTCAATCTTCGACTTCTGACAAGTCAAACAAGCATAAACAAATTCAACTACTTCCTTCTTCATTTTTGGCCACCAAAACATTTTCTTCAAATCATGATACATCTTAGTGGCACCAGGATGAATACTCATACTACTTATATGACCTTCCTCGAGAATACTCTTCTTAAGCTCTGAAACATATCGTATCCAAACCCTATCTCTGAACTTCATCATATCATTCTCATCGATTCTGAAATCACCTCTTTTTCCTTGATTGTAGAAGCATGCTTCAATCCAAAAGAATTTTGATGAAGACAACATGTATCAATGCAAAAAGAGAAGAGCTTCAAGAGAATTCAAAGCATCAAGATGATCAAGTCATTTTTGCATAAGCAACATTTTGATCAAGCTTCATTTTTTCAAGCCAACACTTGTGCAAGTTTATTGATTCACTTCTAAGGTATATCTAATTCAGTCTTAGATTAGTATACAAGTGTTCAACAATCATGATTTGCATTTCCATATTTAACCTAACCAATTTTTAACATGTTGAAATGAAAGACACATTTTTCTTAAAGTATTTTTCTGCATTTCAACAGTGTTAACCGGTTAACCATATGGGTTAACCGGTTAACGACCCTGTTTTTGAACTTCACTAGTTAATGTTATACGTGTTAACCGGTTAACCCATTTGGTTAACCGGTTAACACTGTTCGTTGCAGTGAAAAATGTTTTTCAAAAACTTATACCTTTTCATTAATTTTTATGAAGAAAATTATACCTCTTTGAAAAGGTGTTTTGTCAATATAAATTCTTGAATTTTTAAATGAAAATTCACCTCCAAGAACTTTCATAAAAACTTAAGATAATCACTTTTTCATATTTTCAATATTTCATAAAAGTGTTCATAACAAAAAATTTTGAGAAGAAACTTTTGAACATTCTGATTTCATCTCATTCCATTTTTTGTTGAACACTTATATATTATTCATTGAGTGAGTTATTTATCTAAGGAGAAGATCAATCAAGAGAAGATTGATAGTGCTACACTTTATTCAAATCATCAAAAAGATTTATTTCTGTTTGACTTGTGATCCAGGATTGTTGGACACAAGGGTTGGTGTTGCAAGAGGATTGTTCTTGCACACTTGATTACCTATAGGTTAGATAGTAAGTATCACCATTGGTGTGAGTAGGTTGTACAATAATTCTAACTATAGTGAAATATCTTTTGAGTCGAAAGGGGAGTGGATGTACCTTCGGAGTGTGAAGGGAACCACTATAAATTCCGGTGTCTTTTTACTTTCCACAATTTATTTTTCCGCACTTAAACAAAAAATAACCAAGAACCGGAAACAAGATCGAAGAATTTTTAACCACCTAATTCACCCCCCCCCCCTCTTAGGCGCATTTACAACTTACAATTGGCATCAGAGCAAGTTATAGGTAACTCGTTCCTAGAGATCTAGCATGGCCTCCGCAAGCATAAACCCGGTTTTCAAAGATGGTGGAAGTAGCAACAAGCCCCCACTCTTCTCCGGAGAATATTTCGATTTCTGGAAAATCAAAATGAAGACACATCTTGAGGTCCAAAGGGAAGGTATATGGGAAGCATTTGAAGAAGGTCCACACAAACCGGTGAATGGAGTTGGTACCCCAAAGTTGAAAAACACTTATGACGAAGATGATAGGAAAAAGATTCTGAATGAGAAGAAGGCAATCAACATACTCCTAAGCGATCTTAGTATGGACGAGTTCTTTCGTATATCTCAATGTAAATCGGCAAAGGAGATTTGGGACACCTTGGTAGAAACTCATGAAGGAACCACCGAAGTGAAGAGATCGAGGCTAAACACTCTAAGTCAAGAATATGAGATGTTCCGCATGCAGCCCACTGAATCTATAATTGCCTTAGAAAAGAGATTCGTCCATCTAACAAATCACTTGATTGCTCTTGGTAAAACCTTCACCAATGATGATCTCAACCTGAAAGTCCTAAGATCTTTGACAAGAGAATGGCAACCGAAAGTGACCGCTATTTCGGAAAAGAAGAGTCTCTCAACGATGAAATACGCGTCTCTATTTGGCAAACTACAAGTACACGAATTGGAACTTGGAAGGCTCGAGAAGCACGAAAGTCAAGAAAATAAGTCCAAGGGGATTGCCTTGAAGGTTGATTCAAAAAATGACAAAGATGATGAGACGTCCGAAGATGAGAACTTTATGCTTCTTGTGAAGAAGCTTGGTAAGTTTTTTAATAAAAATAAAAATTCCTCTTATCCTAAAAAGAATAAACATTTTAGGAAAAAGGAAGCATCTACATCAATGCAAGACGTCACTTGTTATGAATGTGGACAGCAAGGTCACATAAAGCCGGATTGCCCGAAACTTGCAAAGAAAGGAGGATTCAAAGGCAAGAAGGAATTCAAAAACAAAAAGGCTTATGTTGCTTGGGACGATAATGAAATCAGTTCATCTTCGGAATCAGAAAGCGATGAATGTGCGAACATGGCTCTTATGGCTTCACATCACTCCGATGAAGAAATCGATGAGGTTAGTAGCAATTTTTCAGTTTATGACAATGACGCACAAGATGTTATAAATGAACTCTTAAAAGAATGCAAGACATTGTATAAAAGTATTTCATCCCAAAAGAAACAAATTTCATCCTTAGAAGAAAAAAATATTGCTTTGGAAAAATATATTGAAAGTGAAAAACAAAAGTTGATGGATGAAAAACAAAGTCTTGTATGTAAGAATTGCGAGTCTTTATCTTTTCAAATTGTTCAACTTAAAAGAGTTTTAGAAAGATATGAAAAAGGTCAAATTGGCTTGGAGGAAATTCTTAAGCACCAAAGGTATTCTAATGATAAAAGTGGATTAGGATATTCTAAGTTTTCCAAACCAAGCACAAATGAGACCATTTTTGTTAAAGCAAGTGAACAAGTTGTTAAAGAGAAAGTAAACAATTCTAAAAGTTTGCATCAAAGTCATAAAAAGAAAATGATTGCTAAGAAGAAGAATTATGTTCCTAGATATAGAAGTCATTTTCAACCTACTTGTTTTTATTGTGGAATCAAAGGCCACACACCTAATGCTTGTTATGTGCGAAACTTTAGCGTTGCAAAAGGGCATTATGTGTGGGTTAAAAAGGGTACTAAATACCAAGGACCCAAAGCAATTTGGGTGCCTAACAAAACTTGATTTTGTTTTGTAGGTATGCTTGAAGACAACCTCAAATCAATGGTATCTTGATAGCGGTTGTTCAAAGCATATGACGGGCGATGTCAACAAATTTTCACATCTATCTTTAAAGGCCAAAGGATATGTTTCATATGGTGATGACACTAAAGGAAAGATCCTTGGAGTAGGAACCATTGGAGCACCTCCTGTTACCATCATCGAAGATGTCCTTTATGTTGAAGGCCTAAAGCACAACCTACTTAGCATAAGTCAATTGTGGGACAAAGGGTTCCGGATCAACTTCACAAAGGATGAATGTGTGATAGAACATGAAGTCACCCATGACATTTTGCTAAAAGGTAAAAGGGTTAATAATATTTTTATGACTTCTTTTGATGACTCTTCCTTGAAGGTAAAATGCTTAATGACAAACAACAACGAGGCTTGGCTATGGCATAAAAGATTCGCTCACATACACATGGAACACATGAACAAGTTGATAAAGCATGATCTAGTTGTTGGTCTTCCAAAGATTAAGTTCATCAAGGATAAGCTTTGTGACGCATGTCAAAAGGGAAAGCAAACCAAGACAACTTTCAAATCCAAGAATGTTGTATCTTTGTCGAGGCCACTTCAACTCTTGCACATGGATCTCTTCGGTCCATCAAGAACGAAAAGCTTTGGAGGTAATGTTTACGCTTTAGTGATTGTTGATGATTTCTCTAGATATACGTGGACATTGTTTCTTGTGCAGAAAAGCGATGCTTTCAAGGCTTTCAAGAAGTATGCGAAACAAATTCAAAACGAGAATTCCCTCACAATAACCTCCATAAGAAGTGACCACGGTGGAGAATTCCAAAACACATTCTTTGAAGAATTTTGCGAAGAGCACGGAATTTCCCACAACTTCTCCGCACCACGAACACCACAACAAAACGGTGTCGTAGAAAGAAAGAATAGATCTTTGGTGGAGCTCGCAAGAACAATGCTCAGTGACTCCAACCTTCCTAAATATTTTTGGGCGGACGCAGTTAGCACAGGATGCTTTGTTAGCAACCGTGTCAACATTCGACCAATTCTCAAAAGGACTCCGTATGAGCTTTTCAAAGGAAGGAAGCCCAATATATCTTTATTTCACATTTTTGGGTGCAAATGTTTTGTCCTCAACAATGGTAAGGACAACCTTGGTAAGTTCGATGAGAAATCCGACGAAGGTATCTTCCTTGGCTACTCCCTATCTAGTAAGGCTTTTAGAATTTTCAATAAAAGAACTCTTTCTATTGAAGAATCAATGCATGTATCTTTTGATGAAACTAACCCCTCGAAAGAGGATAACATTATTGTTGATGATGATGATGATATAATAGATATGTCACAACAACAAAAGGAAGTTCCAAATGATCAACCTATACCACAAGGAGATGTCTCACCAATCATTGAAGAACATCGTGATCTACCGAAAGAATGGAGAACTCATAGAGATCACCCGATCGATAAAGTTATTGGTGATATTAGCCAAGGCGTTGCAACTCGACTAAATCTCAAGGACGCTTGTCTCAACATGGCTTTTGTATCTCAAATAGAACCAACCAAAGTCGATGAAGCCTTAGGCGACGATCAATGGATAGTAGCAATGCAAGAAGAACTCAACCAATTCGAAAGGAATCAAGTTTGGAGTCTTGTACCAAGACCGGACAACAAGCACATCATAGGAACAAGATGGGTGTTCAAGAACAAACTTGATGAGAATGGGATCATAGTTCGTAACAAAGCAAGATTGGTCGCACAAGGATACAACCAACAGGAAGGAATTGATTTTGATGAGACGTTCGCTCCGGTAGCAAGGTTAGAAGCAATTCGATTATTACTTGCTTATGCTTGTTCTATGAATTTTCAATTGTTTCAGATGGATGTCAAAAGCGCTTTCCTAAACGGCTATATCAACGAAGAAGTCTACGTTAAACAACCTCCGGGTTTTGAAGACTTCAAGAATCCTTCACATGTTTACAAGTTGAAGAAAGCACTATTTGGCTTAAAGCAAGCACCAAGAGCGTGGTATGACCGCCTCAACAACTTTCTATGTGAAAAGGGATTTGTAAAAGGAAAGGTTGACAAGACTTTGTTCATAAAGAAGATCAAGGGTAACACCTTATTGGCTCAAGTCTATGTCGACGACATCATCTTCGGTTCAACAAACAAAGATCTTTGCAAAGAATTTTCAATTATGATGCAAGGAGAATTCGAGATGTCCATGATGGGAAAATTGAACTATTTTCTTGGACTACAAATCAAGCAAACAAAGGATGGCATCTTCATCAACCAATCCAAGTATTGCAAGGAATTGTTGAAAAGATTCGATATGGATAGTTGCAAAGTGATGTCCACTCCTATGGGATCCGGAACTTACGTTGATCAAGATGAATCCGGAGTTTCAATAGATATTACAAAATATCGAGGTATGATTGGTCCATTACTATATTTGATGGCAAGTCGTCCTGACATTATGTTTAGTGTATGTTTGTGTGCACGCTTTCAAGCAAATTGAAGGAATCGCATCTCACCGCCGTGAAGAGGATTATGAAATATCTCAAAGGAACAACGAACGTCGGACTATGGTATCCAAAAGGTAGTATATGCTCCTTGATTGGTTATTCTGACGCTGACTATGCAGGATGTAAGACCGATAGAAAAAGCACAAGTTGTACTTGTCACATTCTCGGGAATGCACTAGTGTCGTGGGCATGCAAGAAGCAAGCATGTGTCGCACTTAGCATGGCCGAAGCGGAGTACATTGCAACAGGCAGTTGTTGTGCACAAATTTTATGGCTTAAGCAACAACTTCTTGATTTTGGTGTAGATCTCGGCTGCATTCATCTTCGATGCGATAACACAAGTGCCATCAACATCACAAAGAACTCGGTCATGCATTCAAGGACAAAGCACATAGATATCCGGAATCATTTCCTTCGAGATCACATGCTTAACGGAGATGTAGATGTTACGTTCGTGGATACACATAACCAACTTGCCGACATATTCACAAAACCATTGGCTAAAGAGCAATTTTTCAAGATTCGGCGAGAACTTGGTATTCTCAATGAAGGTGACATCTAAACTTTTCTTAAAATTGCTTGTTGTGTGGTATAGTAGCTTCAAATATGCTTATTTTCACTTTTTATGTTATGCAATGCTAGCACTTCTTTTTCGCCGTTTTTAGTTTTTCTTACTTTCGCATGTCCGAAAATTATCGGTTTTAAAATATTTTTTGATCGAAAGTTGCGTATTGATAAGTGCTAATACTTTGTGAAATTTTTTTGTGAAAATCTTTTCCCAATTTTTCAAAACAGAGCTGCTGTTTTTTTATTATTTTTTGAAAATTTCAGTCCGTTAACGGGTTAACGCCTCCCAGAAAGCAGTTCTGTGCTTTTTTTTAAAAACAAAATGTTTAATACCTTTTTAATGTTAAATTGTGGTATGCGTGTTTATGTTTGGTGGACGTGCTTTACTCTTCACCTACACCTCATAACTCCTACTCTTCCTACATTTACTAACCATAAACACCCTCATCTCACTTCTTCAACTTTCAATCTTCTTGAGTGTCATTAAAGCCCCATTAAACTCCACTCAACCATACCCTCTTGCTAACTCTCAAAATCCATATTCCGAAAATCTCTCTCAAAACCCTAGAATCTCCATCTTCTTCCATGGCTCCTCCAAGAAAGGGAAAGGCTCCTGTGTCAGCATCTAGCAGTGAAGAGGAAGAGATGAAAATGGAAACAGCAAAGAAGAGAAGAATGGATTTCAAAGTCAGGGTCAGACATCTTCTCAAGGGTAAGTATGTGAACCTCAAATCCTTCACACCTATTACTTTCACCTTCCCTGAGTTGTTGAAATATCAAGGGTTGCATGAGTTTATCACTGATAATGGAAAAATCTATACTGATTTGGTAAAATCCTTTTTGAACCATTTCACTTTGAATCTGAATGATGATGATAAACATATGCTGTTTGCCACTGTGAGAGATTGTGAAATTGAGACAGACCTAAGTTCGCTGGCTGCTTCTCTTAGGATTCCATATTCGGGATTTTTTCTTCGGAAAGGTGTTAACCATGTGGATGGAAAATGGGCTTAATATAATAAAATGGAGTATTATTACTCAATCTGTAGATTTCCAAGGGCTGTTGTTGTTTCGGGACAACGTACTTCTCGCACACTTTGTTATGCGAAGAATTTGTCTGTTGATGATCGAATGCTACATTATGTTATCTGCCATGTTTTGCTGCCAAAGGATTCAAATCTTTCACAAATCAATGACTTGGAGATGCAGGTTCTATTTGCTGTGAAGAACAAGATCAGAATTAATTGGCTTTCTACTATGATGTATCATCTCAAACAGCAACTCACCCTAAAAACGAGGCTTCCTTATGGTCGTCTTATTTCAAGGATTTTGGAATTAACCGACATGGAAATTGGAAGAGAACCGTTCATTGATATGACCACCACCGCCAATGAGATCAACGGAGTTACTATTATGAAGAATACTGGCATTGTTTATTGCAATGACGGATCTTACAAATATGATGACGGGTCCTCTTCTTCCAACTTCCCTATTTCGGAAGGTGGCATTACAAACGAGTTCCTATATACCACCATGATGAGCCAACACCGTGAAACCACCCGCGCTATCAAAAGCCTTCGTAACCTTGTGTTGAGTTCTCGCAACCTTCCCGTGGAAGATGATGAAGGTGAAGCCGGTAGTGAAGCGGAAGGCGAGGATAATGAGGACAGTTCAGAAGAAGATTAAAGCACTATGTTTATCTGTGTTGTTGTTATGTGTTGTTCTGTTTTTTAGTTCTAAATTATGATTATGATGATTATGTTTACCGTACACTTAATCGTTTAATCCACTTATATTTCTGTTATAATGTGTGTTTGAATGCCTATTTAATGATCACATAATGTGTGTTGCTTGTATGCATGTCTTTTTCATAAGTTTCTTCCTTTTTGCTAATGTCAAAGGGGGAGAAGACTTGTTTCTCTAATGTGCTCTCTATGCAGAATTTTTTGGGTTATGCCTCTAATTTAGGGGGAGTTCTTGAACTTAGGGGGAGAATCAAATTAGAGAAACTTCACTCTCAAGCATCTCTCTCAAAGATGGTTGTCATCATCAAAAAGGGGGAGATTGTAGAAGCATGCTTCAATCCAAAAGAATTTTGATGAAGACAACATGTATCAATGCAAAAAGAGAAGAGCTTCAAGAGAATTCAAAGCATCAAGATGATCAAGTCATTTTTTCATAAGCAACATTTTGATCAAGCTTCTTTTTTTCAAGCCAACACTTGTGCAAGTTTGTTGATTCACTTCTAAGGTATATCTAATTCACTCTTAGATTAGTATACAAGTGTTCAACAATCATGATTTGCATTTCCATATTTAACCTAACCAATTTTTAACATGTTGAAATGAAAGACACATTTTTCTTAAAGTATTTTTCTGCATTTCAACAGTGTTAACCGGTTAACCATATGGGTTAACCGGTTAACGGCCCTATTTTTGAACTTCACTAGTTAACGTTATACGCGTTAACCGGTTAACCCATTTGGTTAACCAGTTAACACTGTTCATTGCAGTGAAAAATGTTTTTCAAAAACTTATACCTTTTCATTAATTTTTATGAAGAAAATTATACCTCTTTGAAAAGGTGTTTTGTCAATATAAATTCTTGAATTTTTAAATGAAAATTCACCTCCAAGAACTTTCATAAAAACTTAAGATAATCACTCTTTCATATTTTCAATATTTCATAAAAGTGTTCATAACCAAAAATTTTGAGAAGAAACTTTTGAACATTCTGATTTCATCTCATTCCATTTTTTGTTGAACACTTATATATTATTCATTGAGTGAGTTATTTATCTAAGGAGAAGATCAATCAAGAGAAGATTGATAGTGCTACACTTTATTCAAATCATCAAAAAGATTTATTTCTGTTTGACTTGTGATCCAGGATTGTTGGACACAAGGGTTGGTGTTGCAAGAGGATTGTTCTTGCACACTTGATTACCTATAGGTTAGATAGTAAGCATCACCATTGGTGTGAGTAGGCTGTACAATAATTCTAACTATAGTGAAATCTCTTTCGAGTCGAAAGGGGAGTGGATGTACCTTCGGAGTGTGAAGGGAACCACTATAAATTCCGGTGTCTTTTTACTTTCCGCAATTTATTTTTCCGCACTTTAACGAAAAATAACCAAGAACCTGAAACAAGATCGAAGAATTTTTAACCACCTAATTCACCCCCCCCTCTTAGGCGCATTTACAACTTACAATTGGCATCAAAGCAAGTTATAGGTAACTCGTTCCTAGAGATCCAGCATGGCTTCCGTAAGCATAAACCCGATTTTCAAAGATGGTGGAAGTAGCAACAAGCCCCCACTCTTCTCCGGAGAATATTTTGATTTCTGGAAAATCAAAATGAAGGCACATCTTGAGGCCCAAAGGGAAGGTATATGGGAAGCAGTTGAAGAAGGTCCACACAAACCGGTGAATGGAGTTGGTACCCCAAAGTTGAAAAACACTTATGACGAAGATGATAGGAAAAATATTCTGAATGAGAAGAAGGCAATCAACATACTCCAAAGCGCTCTTAGTATGGACGAGTTCTTTCGTATATCTCAATGTAAATCGGCAAAGGAGATTTGGGACACCTTGGTAGAAACTCATGAAGGAACCACCGAAGTGAAGAGATCGAGGCTAAACACTCTAAGTCAAGAATATGAGATGTTCCGCATGCAGCCCGGTGAATCTATAGTTGCCTTACAAAAGAGATTCGTCCATCTAACAAATCACTTGATTGCTCTTGGTAAAACCTTCACCAATGATGATCTCAACCTGAAAGTCCTAAGATCTTTGACAAGAGAATGGCAACCGAAAGTGACCGCTATTTCGGAAAAGAAGAGTCTCTCAACGATGACATCCGCGTCTCTATTTGGCAAACTTCAAGTACACGAATTGGAACTTGGAAGGCTCGAGAAGCACGAAAGTCAAGAAAATAAGTCCAAGGGGATTGTCTTGAAGGTTGATTCAAAAAATGACAAAGATGATGAGACGTCCGAAGATGAGAACTTTATGCTTCTTGTGAAGAATCTTGGTAAGTTTTTTAATAAAAATAAAAATTCCTCTTATCCTAAAAAGAATAAACATTTTAGGAAAAAGGAAGCATCTACATCAATGCAAGACGTCACTTGTTATGAATGTGGACAGCAAGGTCACAAAAAGCCGGATTGCCCGAAACTTGCAAAGAAAGGAGGATTCAAAGGCAAGAAGGAATTCAAAAACAAAAAGGCTTATGTTGCTTGGGATGATAATGAGATCAGTTCATCTTCGGAATCAGAAAGTGATGAATGTGCGAACATGGCTCTTATGGCTTCACATCACTCTGATGAAGAAATCGATGAGGTTAGTAGCAATTTTTCAGTTTATGACAATGACGCACAAGATGTTATAAATGAACTCTTAAAAGAATGCAAGACGTTGTATAAAAGTATTTCATCCCAAAAGAAACAAATTTCATCCTTAGAAGAAAAAAATATTGCTTTGGAAAAATATATTGAAAGTGAAAAACAAAAGTTGATGGATGAAAAACAAAGTCTTGTATGTAAGAATTGCGAGTCTTTATCTTTTCAAATTGTTCAACTTAAAAGAGTTTTAGAAAGATATGAAAAAGGTCAAATTGGCTTGGAGGAAATTCTTAAGCACCAAAGGTATTCTAATGATAAAAGTGGATTAGGATATTCTAAGTTTTCCAAACCAAGCACGAATGAGACCATTTTTGTTAAAGCAAGTGAACAAGTTGTTAAAGAGAAAGTAAACAATTCTAAAAGTTTGCATCAAAGTCATAAAAAGAAAATGATTGCTAAGAAGAAGAATTATGTTCCTAGATATAGAAGTCATTTTCAACCTACTTGTTTTTATTGTGGAATCAAAGGCCACACACCTAATGCTTGTTATGTGCGAAACTTTAGCGTTGCAAAAGGGCATTATGTGTGGGTTAAAAAGGGTACTAAATACCAAGGACCCAAAGCAATTTGGGTACCTAACAAAACTTGATTTTGTTTTGTAGGTATGCTTGAAGACAACCTCGAATCAATGGTATCTTGATAGCGGTTGTTCAAAGCATATGGCGGGCGATGTCAACAAATTTTCACATCTATCTTTAAAGGCCAAAGGATATGTTTCATATGGTGATGACACTAAAGGAAAGATCCTTGGAGTAGGAACCATTGGAGCACCTCCTGTTACCATCATCGAAGATGTCCTTTATGTTGAAGGCCTAAAGCACAACCTACTTAGCATAAGTCAATTGTGGGACAAAGGGTTCCGGATCAACTTCACAAAGGATGAATGTGTGATAGAACATGAAGTCACCCATGACATTTTGCTAAAAGGTAAAAGGGTTAATACTATTTTTATGACTTCTTTTGATGACTCTTCCTTGAAGGTAAAATGCTTAATGACAAACAACAACGAGGCTTGGTGTCGCATCCGCGAAAAACAACCGGTGGGAAAAACAAAACAAACAGAGCCGCCACCGTGCGTTATTTATCCCAAAGAGGGAAAGGAAACGCTCGAAGTAAACCTGGAAAAGACATGGTCTCGCGACCGGAGATTACAGGGTACGGGAGTCGGTTACGCAAGGGGAAGGTATTAGCACCCCTTACGTCCGTCGTACTCGACGGGATCCACGCTCAAAAAGGTAGAAGAAAGGTTGCTAAACACTGCTCAAAAGAATGCACACACACACTGGAATAAAACACAGGTGGGAGAAGAGGGGAACGGGCTCGCTAGGATATCGCATCCTATACCTACGTATCTCATCTGGAATGAGAATCAGAGCTACCGTAGTTCGGCTCACGCAGGCCAAACAAAACCCACACAGGAAACCGACTTCCAATCGCTGGGCTTACGTCAGACTCCACACAAACAGGCAAACAGGGAAACCGAATGCCAATCGCTGGACTTACATCAGACTCCGAACCAACAAACACACACAGGAAACCAACTGCCAATCGCTGGACTTACATCGGACTCCAAACACACACCCAAGAGGTTAATCGGACGCTGAGTCGTCAAGAAGCAACAAAGAAGTTGAACAAACAAGCTAACAGGGAGTCTGGAACTCGAGCCTGCTAGCTGTCAAGCAAACACACATAAAAAAGAAAAAGAGTGCCCAGAGAGATCTCGCACGACCTCCTGCCTACGTACCTCATCTGGTATGAGGATCAGGGCAACGTAGTTCCCCTGAACAGGGGAGAAACTTTCTCCTAACCAGAGACTGGGAAATGACAAACTAGAAGGGAGACTGACTCGAGCCTAATAGTTATCATGTAATCCACAATGGTCCTAGGTTGAGGTTTCTATCTAACTTGCACAGGCAGCAAGCTATCCTAAACAGCACAAGCAAAGCAAACATACACACAATTAGCAAACACTATATACAAACCAAGTGGGCTCACACAAGGTTAGGCTGTGAAACACAAGCTAACTGGAATCGGGTGTAGTTAGCTCTTAACCCTAACATTGAGAGTTAGGGTGAAGCAGATGAAATGGGAAGTGAGGGTAAGACCTCACAACTCTTATCCCTGGCCTGGGAGAGCTTCAGACAAATGAAAGTGGGAGTTCAGAAAGTAGGAACTCTTCTCCACATATGACTGACACAACAAAGATCTTGGGTTAATATCCACAATGCACCAACACAAGGTGTGAGCAAAGTGGATGACACACTGACTAGCAGGAGATGGACTGCACATCTCTTTTATCTGTCAATTGCCTTATCAAAGGACTTTTCCTTCTTGGCACAAAAATAAACAATCACAAGCATTGCCTCTTAAGGAGGGCTTCAGACAGGTGCCTGCCCAAGTAACAGGACAGGTCTTCCAGACTACATGAAGTCAGAGAGTTATACCTATGTGGTTATGCAACCAAGCAAAAGCAAGTTCAAATTGAACTTAAGCAACTTATCTACATGTGGAAACATCACACAAGTCAGTTAAACTGTACAGACAAACAGACAATACTAATATCAACAGTCAACCCCAATGATCAAAGGCATAAGCCAACAAGTCAAACTCAAATGAGTTAACAACCCTACAAAACACACAAAGTTAGTAGTAAAAAGCAAGCATCAAATGCTCAAGTGATAGAGCATCATGAACCATATAACCTGAATGTTCAACCTGAAATCAAAGCTCAAACATGAGAGGCAAACCACTAGGTCAAGGCCTAGAGTCAAATATGGAGAAAAAATCCAAAATAGAACATGAAATTTCACATGAATCAACCTCAATCAATTAAGAACACAATCCAAAAGGTCTCATCTCAATATCAATTACCAATTTCATTTCATGAACCAAACATGGCAAGGTATGCACATTGTAACCACATTGTGACATCAGAATGAACAAATGCACAATAATCACTACGCCAAAAAGGTTTTTTAACAGCGCATCTTAGACAGCGCTTTTAAAAAAAAGCGCTGTCTAAGGTTAAAATAAAAATAAAACACGGAAAATGTTCTAAAAAAATAATGAAAGCGCTGTCTAAGGGGGGGTCTTAGACAGCGCTTTTAGAAAGCGTTGTCTAAGACCCCCCCTTAGACAGCGCTTTTAGAAAGCGCTTTTAAATATAGACCTTAGTCAGCGCTTTTGAGAAAGCGCTGTTTAAAGTCTTTCAATTAAAAAAAAAAATTAAAACCAAAAGCGCTGTCTAAGGGGGGGGCTTAGACAGCGCTTTTTGAAAAGCGCTGTCTAAGGTATACCTAAAAAATTACTTAAATATTTTCTCTTTTAAATTATAAGAAAAAATACAATAATCAGTGCTATGATTTTTTATTTTAATTTCAGATAAATTTAATAGAAAGATGAAAAAAATATTTTTAAAAATGAAATAAAATAAAATTAAAAGCAATTTATATATAATTTTATCTTTAATCGATATTTTTTAAAAAACAAAATGATCAAAGATAATAAAAATGGATTCTTCTAAATTTTTTAACATTGATAGATATTCGGGGGTTTTCATAAAAAAAACGTATCAGACGACATAATTTCCCTTTTGCTTCTTCTCGTGCAAACCCTCTTCCGCCACCGCGAATTCCGGCCCGCCACGTTCTTCACTTCCGGTGGTAACGCACGGACGATACTTTCTTTATTCCACATTCAGAACTTCCTCCACCAAATAATCAAATAGTACTGAAGTAGAAAGTCGATCATTGAAATCTAAATTTTACTTCACAGTTTATATAAAGATTCAGCAAAGTAAAATTGTTCTGATTCAGTTCATTGTTGCTTCTGTTTTGAGCAGTAACTCCAAACAATGGGAGCACCGAAGAAAAGTGCTGCTAGGGTTTCAGAGGATCATGATGAACTTGTTCGAGTTCCGTTACAAGCTATTCTCTTGGCGGATAGTTTTACTACAAAGTTCAGACCTATCACTCTTGAACGCCCTAAAGTAATTTGATTTTGTTTTTTTATTTTTGTGGATTTTTCATCATTCATCATACATAACATGAGTTCATTATTATTTTTGTTTGAATTGTTATATATTTATTTGTTTGTTGATTTAAGGTGCTTTTGCCGTTGGTGAATGTTCCGATGATAAATTACACATTGACATGGCTTGAATCAGCTGGTGTAGAAGAGGTTTTTGTTTTCTGCTGTGCTCATGCCAAGCAGGTGATTAACTATTTGGAGAAATCTGAGTGGTTTTCTCAACCTAATTTTACGGTAACGACTATAGAGTCACAAAATTCTGTTAGTGCTGGAGATGCACTCCGTGTTATCTACGAGCGCAATGTGGTATGTGTTTTCTTCATTTTGTTCATCAATTTAAATTTCAATATGTCTGAAAACTCTATAGCACCGACACATTCGGAAAAAGGTGTCAGTGTTGATGTCCGAAACTAAACACTGACACTACGCTGATTTATTCATTTTTTAAAATTATTACCGGTTTCAATGTGTCAGGGTTGTGTTTGCGGTGTCCGTGCTTCAAAGTTTGGCTATGAAGTAGATATACTATACTTGTATTTGCATGTATTGTACGTCTTAAATTTGTTTGATATTAGAATTTAGGGTTATTGATTTTTATTGAACAATGCTTATCCGGTTCCTGTTTAGTATACTATGGGTATGCACTGTTAAAGCGGAATTTTTTGAAAATCACGGCATGATATGCTAACATAGGACATTTGGGTTATCATTTACTCATTAACACATAAACATTTTAGTACTTAGTATATGATGATCATAAATAATTGTGATCCTAACAAGTAGGCATAGTTACATATATTTCCCACGGCCATATCAGGTATTTTTTTTACTGCCACTTACATTTAATGGTCCATTTTCCTTCAAAGAGTAAACTCTCAACTTTGGAATGTATTGGTTCCTAACAGCAGAATATGTCACAAAAAATATTCAACTTCGTGTCGTTAGTTAGTAAGATATATCCTATCTGGACGGCAACTCTGTCTTTAGTTCATAAGATGTATCAGAGAAGTATTGAGGGAAATATATTATATAGAAAGAAAAAAATATTGAATACTTTTCGAGTAAGAATCAAACTCACATCAGTATTAGATACATTTTGGACAATGATACTTTTTTATTTTCGAAATACCTCAGCTATCAAGGGTTTCAATAGAGCAGTCTTACGTGTAAAGATCCCAAACTAGCTCTTAGTCTTGATAAGGTTGTGATCATCTTACAATTGACTTCTCTTTTGTTGTTGTAGTAAACGGACTTTGAACTTGTAAAAGATAAGAACTAGTCATTCTCACCTCTTGTTTGTTTTATTATTATTATTATTATTATTAGTTGCATAGCTGTAAGATGCATGCTCAGTTGTAGAGCTTCTTTAATGGAACAAAGAACAAAATCAGAAGCTTATATGGTTGTAGTTCTGTTTTTATAACTATGTGCATTATTATAAATATTTACTACTGCTTACACATCAAACTGATTATTAATGTACTTATTTTACACCCTTTTACTAATTCACTGGGACCAAGTTTCGTGTAGTAACACTTTTGTTTAATTTGTTATTTTGAAGATACAAGGAGATTTTGTTCTTATCAGCGGAGATACTGTAAGCAACATGTCACTTACTCAAGCTCTTTTAGAACGTAAAGAAAGGAAGAAGAGAGATAGTAATGCTGTAATGACCATGGTTATCAAACGGTCTAAAACCAATCCAGCTATCCGTCAGTCTCGACTTGGTACTGATGAAATTTTCATGGCTATTGATCCCAATACCAAGCAACTTCTGTCTTATGAGGATAAGGCAGACTATTCAAAAGGCACTTTACATCTTGAAAATTCACTGCTTGCTGATAATCCTTCCCTCTCTCTGCACCATGACAAGCAGGTAGAACTTTTTTTTCTCCAGATCTCTCTGCTTTGCTTTCAGATTAACTTCATGCTAGTGAGTAATTGGTTTGCTGCTACATACTCGTAAAGAGTTATCATATCAATTTCAGGACAAAATGTCTTTATTTATTTTTAAATATTATGATCATGATAACTCTTGCAGTTTAGTTCAGGCTTAGTTAACAATACCTATGATGTTACCTCATGATTGGGCTATGCCAAGAAATTGTCTATTGATTTATTACCAATTGAAGTTTATTGTCGGTTGTTCCCAGAACTGGCTACTGTTGTTTGTTATTGATTCTACTTTCTTTGGCCATATATCTCGCCGATAAACCTTATTAAAATTTCTCCAGTAATTAAGCCAATAATTTATTTTCTGCAGGATTGTTACATTGACATCTGCTCGCCAGAAGTCCTTACCCTATTTACAGACAATTTTGACTACCAACATCTTCGCCGTCATTTTGTCAAGGGACTGCTCGTTGATGATGTAATTTCTCTCTTACATTCTAAATTGACATGAATCATTGTTTTAAAAGTTCTTCATAAGTCATTGATAGATGGAAAAAGCTTATCCTATTGAATCACTTTTTTTTTGCGTGAAAAAATATCTATATGTTTATCTCTTACAGAGAGACCTATATTCCTTCTGACGTGCCCTGTTTGTTGATAAAATTTATAAGATTGAATGCTTTTTTTTATTGATCATATGTCTGCATGTGTTGGGACTTCAATAATAAAATCTACATAATTAGGACTAGAACACTTCTTTAACAGTTTATGGACCTGCATTGGACATTTCGACTTATAAACACATCTTATGTGTTTCTGGCACATGTCCTTAAGTCTTTGTTATAAAGCTCATCATTTATGTTTCCAATATATTCTTCTTGGCACTTATTCTTGAGTTTAGCATTTTGTATAGACTATGCTGCAAGGGTTGAATTTTGGATAGAAAATATTTAAGAAATTATTTTAGGTATACCTTAAGGGGGGGGCTTAGACAGCGCTTTTTGAAAAGCGCTGTCTAAGGTATACCTAAAAAAATTAAAATAGGAGGGTCTTAGAAAGCGCTTTTGGCCAAAGCGCTGTCTAAGGGGGTGGGGCTTAGACAGCGCTTTTCAAAAGCGCTGTCTAAGGTATACCTAAAAATTTTAAAATAAGAGGGTCTTATAAAGCGCTTTTGGCCAAAGCGCTGTCTAAGGGGGGGGGGGGGGGGGGGGGGGGGGGGGCTTAGACAGCGCTTTTAAGATTTAAAAAAGCGCTGTCTAAACCTTTAGCAGCGGAGGTTTAGACAGCGCTTTAAAGCGCTGTCAAAGGCTAAAAAAAGCGCTGTCTAAGGTCTTGTTTGTTGTAGTGAATTCAAAAATGATTCAAATAATCTTGGCAAAATTCATGAGTAAACAGAACATACAACAAGATCACCATACAAAAAATCAGGGCATTTGAGCAAAATTAGGCATGGTAATCAAATTGCATAAGGCAAGGAAAACATAAACAAGCTCATGTGGGACACAAATTGGTACACCAACTTAGCACAAGCCTAAAACAGAAATGAAACATGGTAAAAACCTCAAACCAAAGCCAAAACACCATTCAACATGTCTAGAATTTGTGTGAAAAATTTCACATCCATTGGATAAACAACCAGCATTTCACAAACAAATGAAAATCAATGCCATTCAAAAGTTCACAAATGATCATCCAGAATGAAAAATCTCAATCAAATCAGAAATCAATCCAAAAATTCCACAAAACATCATGAGCTTCATAACATTCATATCAAGCGTCATACAAAAAATCAGGACATTTGGAATTCATTTGGTATGGAAAATTCATCAATCAAGTTGAACATCACAAGGTGTGACACAAATTGTCACACCTACCTTAGAAAAATCATAAATCAGCAATGGCAATTGATAAAAATGCAAACTTAACACCAAAATGTCCAGTAAGATGTCTAGTTTCTACATGTAAAATTTCATGAGCATTGGATTAAAATTGAGCATTTCACAAATGATATATCAAGGCAATGTCAATAATGCATACATGCACAAGAACCCTAGGGCAAAATTAAATCCAGCCAGGCACAATTTATGAAAAAATGATGATAAAAAACTAGAGGAATCAAAGATCACAATGCAAAAAATCCCATAATTTTTGGATAATCATTTGATTTGTTATGAATTTTGAAAGTTAGAGAAAAAATAAAAAAACATAGGAAGCCATGCATGAACATATATGGAAGGAAATGAAATAAATGTGAAGCCACTTGGAAATGTGTTGCCAGCAGGTATCGAACCCGGTGCAATTTTGAAAACAGAATTGGCGCGCTGCATGGGAAATCCATGCAGCCAATCAGCACCCTGCCCTAGCGCCACGCAAAAGCCACGCTTTGAAACCACAAAAATCGTTGCCAAAAGTCCTGGTTCATCTTCTTCAACGTTCACGCGCGTGAACAGTAAACTCATCATTCACCAAGAACAAATTTTCCAGATCTTATAATTAAGCACATGTACATGTAGATCACACATCAAGGAGCATGAATCAAGCAATAACTAAGCCTATAACATCATAAATCATGTGGATCGAAGCAAACAAAATTTCAACATGAAACTTTAATCTATCGAAACTCAGTGGATATGGCATGGAATTGAGTGGTTCAAAGCTTAGAATCCTCACAGCAAAAAGATCTACAAGAATATATCAACAATTTCATGAATTAAAGAGGTCGAAAAAGTGATCTCTTGAAGTGCAGCTTTGCAATTTGCTCGATTCAGGCCTTGTAATGGATTCAATGTTGCTCCAGGATGCTTGTGCAAGTGTGTAGAATGGAGATTGAGGTCCAATTGGTCTTGATTCAACAGAATTTGGATTTCACCATTGATGAACTTCAAGCTTGAGCTGCTTCAAATTACACGAATTGCTGTGATTCTAGCTTCAATCTTACTCCATGATGATTCCAGATGATGAATTAATCAAGAAAAATGCATGAGATGTGAAGAAATTTGGAGAAAAAATGAGAGAGAATTTTGAGATACTTTGAGAATTCTAGATCTATAATTGGGAAATGTGATGAATTATGTTATGATTTGTGTTATATATGCTTCACTAATCATGTTTAATTAACCTAAACCAAGTGCTAATGAAAATTAATTAAGTGTGGAGGTGTTTTGCAAAATTGATCTTTCACCCTTATGCATGGACATGCATGGATGAACAGTACGAATTTGGCCTTGAAATGCACTCAAAATATCATTTTAAAGCCAATGGAAGTGGTACCATGTTCAAATAATGCACACATTTCAAATTCCTTTTTTCCCTCCAAAAATCAATTGAATTTTCAAATATTTATGTGAATGGAATGCCTGCCATGTTATGCAAACTTTGGAAACTAGAAGTTAAAACAATAATGTTGCAAAAAGAGCCACTTGATTTGGACTTATGGTTTGAAAGTTATGCCCATTTGAAGTTCAATGTTCACTTGACCAAGTTTGATCCATATCTCCTTAACCACACATGAGAAATTGATGATCTTGGACTTTTTGGAAATGGGAGAGAAATATCTACAACTTTCATGTTCAACAAAATTTCATTTGAAGCTTTCTTGATGATGTAATCTTAAGTTGAAAACCTTTTCATTTTTGGCAATTTTGAATTACAGGTCACTTACTATTTTTGGAAAGTTTTGTCCTGACTTTATTTTCTTCAATGATGATGTTTGAAATGTCAAATGAGACTTGTTTGAACATGAATGGAGTATTTCTAACCATATCCCACCTCCAAATCCAACAGTTGACTTATGGTTGACTTTTGTTGACCGATAGATGACTTGGTCATGCACAGATGAATTTGAGCCTCAATCTCCTGATGAAATGGCTCCAAAATGAAACCCTAATTTATACAAGCTCCATAAAACCATGTAATGATCCTCATCTCAATGAAGACCTCATCTCCTTGAAAAACCCTGATTGGCATAACTCCACTGATTAGGGTTGACCAGAGGTCAAAACCCTAATCCCAAGGAATCTGATCAGGCACAATAAACCTCATGTGATGATAAAACCATGATGATGATGATGTACCATTTCAACCAAGATAATACCCAATCTCCTTGAGGAACCAAGAAACCCTAATTGAAGCAAAAACCCTCAGATGATTAGTGATCAATCCAATAAGACCCTCAGGCTTGCATCTCTTAACTTCTCCATCTCCTGAGAAAGACCTAGGAGGATGACTTACTTATTTCTCATGGTATGCGATATGCAATGACTAATGTCCTACAAAATGAAATGCAATATGCTAAGCTAGTCCCAAGAGAGGAGGGCAAATTTTGAGGTGTTACAGCCGCCCCTATTCAATCCACTGTGAACCTGTCGATATGAATAGCCTCGGCTTTCAGATGATCAGGGTGAAGAGTGATTGAATACCAAGAACAGACGAACAATTTGCACTCTGATGGGAAAATAATTAACAATGCCTGTCAGAATCGGCAAAGAAGCAATCTTGAAAAGAAGAATCCGTCTGGAACGGAGAAAGTCGGCCTGAATACCAAAAAGAAACGTTGACCTGAATACCAAAATAAATGGTAACACAGGAATAACCGTGGCCTGAACACCACATCCGCTGGGGATTATTATCCTTTTTTTTTTACTTTTCTTGATCCCCGAAACTTTCTGATGATTTCCTCTTTTTCGTTTTCTTGAACCCCGAACAAATATTTTCTTTCGCGCGAATGATCCCGGACCACCGTAGTTGAACCCCGACAACTTCACAGTAGTCTTGTTTGCCAAATAATGAACCCCGCTTTCCATTTGAACCCCAGTCGCCTGACGATAACTTGTGATCGCCATTGTGAACCCCGTTCTCCAGAAAACACCCTGTGTCTCCCTTTCTCCATTTGGACCCCAGTCGCCTGACGATAACTCATGATCACCATTGTGAACCCCGTTCTCCGCTTTCTTATGATAATTCCGCTGGCAATGCCGGAAATAGCACCAAAACACCACTCTGATGGCGACATATCAGAGGGTACTCGACCAGACATTTACCAATGACTGGGAGGGAACTCGACATTTACTGACATCGAACAATGATGTTTACTGACACCAAAGAAAACTCGACCATACATTTACCAATGACTGGGAGGGAACTCGACATTTACTGACATCGAACAATGATGTTTACTGACACCAAAGAAAACTCGACCAGACATTGACCAATGACTGGGAGGGAACTCGACATTTACTGACATCGAACAATGATGTTTACTGACACCAAAGAAAACTCGACCAAACATTGACCAATGACTGGGAGGGAACTCGACGTTTACTGACATCGAACAATGATGTTTACTGACACCAAAGAAAACTCGACCAGACATTGACCAATGACTGGGAGGGAACTCGACATTTATTGATATCGAACAATGATGTTTACTGACACCAAAGAAAACTCGACCAGACATTGACCAATGACTGGGAGGGAACTCGACGTTTACTGACATCGAACAATGATGTTTACTGACACCAAAGAAAACTCGACCAGACATTGACCAATGACTGGGAGGGAACTCGACGTTTACTGACATCAAACAATGATGTTTACTGACAACAAAGAAAACTCGACCATACATTTACCAATGACTGGGAGGGAACTCGACATTTACTGACATCGAACAATGATGTTTACTGACACCAAAGAAAATACTACGGGGATCGACACGACGCTTACTGGTATCGCAAGGATGACATCTACATATGTCAAAACCGGGCAGGCGCTCGCCGGGGACTAACTGGGGAATGCTGTTGCTCCAAAATCACGATGCTGAACTCCTCAGAGTAACACCTTCCAACTTCCTATCTCGCACGACAGAAATCTTCCTCCAATATCGCACTATCGGGGGATACCATTGACCCAACGTCACAATGCCAAACTCCTCAGAGTATCATCTTCACTGACCGACAAAACCCATTCTTGGATGGTAACCACGGCTTGGGGTTAACTTATGCTTGCAATGCTGATGTTGATCTTCCAACCAGCGAAACCACCTCTCAAACAGTAACCACGGCTTGAGCAGCATCTTCACCCACTGGCGAAACCAAATCTCAAACGGTAACCTCGGCTTGAGACTAGCTGATGCTTGCAATGATGATGCATGATGATTTTTAGCGCAATGCTCCATAATTATGGAAATGCTACGCAATTCATTATGCAATATGCTATGATCTCTTAAATGATGCATGCATAAAAAGTATCCCCCTCGAGGGACTCTCCTGGGGAGCTCGAGGCACTCTGCTGAGGAACCCACTAACACTCCAACCTCCACCCTGCTGGGGAATAGCACTGCTGCTGGGAAATAGGCCACCCTCACTAGGGATAACCTCCTCTGCACCCAACCCGCTTGGGGACTTCGCTGGGGAAGAAACCACCAACGCACTCTGTGGGGAAACAACGGTTTTTGATTCGCTGGGGAAATCACAATCCCGACTCTGCTTGGAGAAACCACTACCAATAGATATCTCCGCTGGGGAAATAGCAACCTTCAGGACTGGTTGCTGAGGAAACACCGATCTAAAACCTGCTGAGGAGATAACCATCCCGACCCTGCTAGGGAAAACACAGACCTTGAATCTGCTGAGGAGGTAACAATCCCAACTCTGCTTGGGGAAACAAGGAAATTTTGGCACAGAACACCCGTCGACTCGTCGAACCCTGGTATTCAACATCCAAATCCTAATGTCAGCTTTCCACTTTTGAGAACTCCCAGACTCGTCTGGACTTTTCTGATTCATCACCTTGTATTCTCGCCTCCTCCGTACTCGACGGAGATCGAACTCCTTGAATTCATACAAACTTTCCTGTCTTCAGACTTTGAAGAGTCTTCTTGATTAATTCTCAAGGATCGTCGTATGTCTTTCGCCATCTCTTCACCATTCTTCCATCTCTTGTCCCTGATCGGACTCCGTGGGGATCCTTTGTCAAAAGGCTTCACATCACAACCTGCAAGTGAGTGAGGATACCTAACAGTACCTGCAAAAAAGATCGTTAGATAAAACCATGCCCCAGGCGTGTCAAGATTTCAACACTTGGGTCACTCAACCTTCCGAATAAGATTTCAAGCTTTTAATCTTATAAACATGCATTGGAAGGGACCTGTATGTCTTAAAATGCAAAGATTCTTTATCAAAAATAATTGGATGTTTTTGCAATCAAAGCGGTAATGAAAACAAAAACAAAATTATTTGACTGAATATGCATTTTATTGATTGAAAAAAGTGTGGCTCAAAACTGAGCAATACAAAGGAAGCAATTCCTGAAAAGAGGTAATTGCGCACAAAAGGAAAAAACTAATCCTAATGGCAATGTGAAACCGTGATCTCATCGAGTTCCCACTCGGTTACACCCCATATGTCCTCAGACTCTCCGTGCTTTCTGCCTTCTGAACAAGACGTTTCCGACTGATCCCTACCGGGGATTATCCATGTCATATCCAAAGTGCAAACGATCATGCCAGACGCAGTTGTTCGCTTCAATCCCTCTTTTGCCTGGACCGCCCTTTCGGGTTTTCAGTCCACCGGGATACCCTTTTTTGCCCAAGCCGCCTTTTCAGGTTTTCGACTTGCCGGGTGTACAGTTTTTCTTTTTATCCCTAATTTTTGCCCAAACCTTTTTCATCATTTTTTTTCGGTTCGCCGGGATGCCCATTTTTGCCTGGACTATTTTATTCTTTTCGTCCAGCGGGTCTCTTTATACGAAGTATTTTTTAACTGCGTCCGCATTCACAGGGGATGGAAAATCTTCGCCATCCATGGTCGTTAACAACAAGGCTCCGCCAGAGAAAACCTTCTTGACCACGAATGGACCTTCATAATTAGGTGTCCACTTGCCCCTTCGATCGTTTTGAGGAGGAAGGATCCTTTTCAGCACCATATTACCTACATGATATACACGAGGTCGCACCTTTCGGTCAAAAGCACGCTTCATCCGCTGCTGGTTCAACTGCCCATGACAGATGGTCGCCAGCCTCTTTTCCTCAATCAAGCTTAACTCCTCATGCCGGGTCCTTACCCATTCAGCCTCTTGCAACTTCACGTCCATCAGGACTCTCAAAGAGGGAATCTGAACCTCCACCGGTAGTACCACTTCTATCCCAGACATGAGTGAGAACAACGTTTCCCCATTAGATGCACGCACCGAGGTTCGATACCCAGGATACCAGCTTCATACTCAATCACACTGTCGGTGTATTCGACCGTTAGCCGGGCAACAACAGGAACGTGGGATCCCTTTGGCGTAACCAAAGCAACACCAACTCCGCTTCCATTCATGTTAATGGCCCCATCAAACATCAAAATTCGTTCGGATTCAGGGTCAGGCCCCTCCTCCGGGATCAGTTCCTCATAATCTTTTGATTTGAGAACTTCGATGTCTTCATCAGGGAACTCAAACATCATCGGTTGATAATCCTCCACGGGTTGTTAGGCGAGGTAATCAGACAATACACTCCCCTTCATCGCCTTCTGAAAGCTGCACTGAATATCGCATTCGGTCAGAATCACTTGCCATCTCGCAACCCGTCCGGTCAATGCTGGCTTCTTAATATTGGCTTCCCAAATACATACCTGATCGAATCCATCTTGGAAATCCACAAAGTGGTATGAACCAGCATATACTGTCTCGGTCGGCGAGCAGCCTATGCCAAAGTACAGCAAGTTTTCTCGAGCAGTGAATGTATTGTTTCACAGTCGATAAACTCTTTGCTAAGGTAAATTGCATGCTCTTTTCGACCAGACTCGTCATGCTGCCTCAGTACACACCTCATAGACCCCTCGAGGGCCGTAAAGTACAGGGTTTACGGTCTCCCTCCACAGGGAGGCATCGGAATCGGAGGTTCCTGCGAATATTCTTTTATTTTTCAATGCCCCTTGGCAACCACTATTTCACCTGACCGTTTGATCTTTTCTTTTCAACATCTTGAATATGGGTTCACACGTGGCTGTTAGGTAAGATATGAACCATGAAATGTAATTCGATCTACCTAAGAGACCACGAACCTCTTTCTCTGTTCACGGTTCAGGCATTTCTTGTATTGCTTTTGTTCTTTTTTTTTTTAGCAGGATCAACCTCGATTCCTCTTTCACTTATAATGAACCCCAACAACTTACCGGACCGCACTCTGATAGTGCACTTATTTGAATTCAACCTCCGTTTGAATTGTCTCAACTAGTCCACTCAGCTTGGCCAGATCTACCAGATGCCCCTCTTCTGTTTGGGACTTTGCTATCATGTCATCAACATAGCATTCAATTTCATGATGAATCATATCATGAAACAAAGTCACCAGGACTCTCTGATAAGTAGCACCGGCGTTCTTGAGACCGAATGGCATCACCTCCACTCTTGACACTCGCCTCCAAGGCGGAACCAACTTTCACTTCCTCTCCGACCTCGGCGGTGCCTGGATTAACAATCCCAACTCGCTCCTCGTGTGGTTGAATCACCTTCTCCTCTTGTTTCAACAACCTGGCTAATTCCAGCAGATCACAATCTTCTTCGCCTTCTTCTTTGGCATGATAGATCGGATTGTCGAAGTCATACAGAGATGTAACCGAATTGTTATCAATGAGATCCGGAGCATACGAAAGTCGGAACGAAACCAATCAGAAGGAAAGAAAAACATTGCCATTTTTTATTTTTAAACTGTAAAAATAAATGAAAAACAGGGAACACCGCTTTTACTACAAAAACATCCATTTATTAATGATGCAAAATGTTGCACAATGAAACACATGAGATGGCCCTTACAATGGACCATTACGTTTCAGGCAAAACGTATGGCATCCATGCAAATAAAATTGAAAACAGAAAATATTATTACTCTTCCGGATGAGTGACAGTGATGATCTTTTAGGCCTTCCAGTTCTGGATCTCCATCCCTGGTACGCACGGTTTTATCCAACCATCGAGCTCGCCGTCACTGTCGTTCTCTTCACCCACCACACAGGTGTGATCCGAATCTTCAGCAATTGCACCCACCATCGCCTGACCATGCACCGGTATGGGATTAGCATTAACGTTCGGAGATGGTGCAAAATTGATGGCCTTGGAGTCTACCAGATCCTAGACAACATGCTTAAAAGCTCTACAGCCCTCAATGTTATGCCCTGGTGTTCCAGAATGGAATTCACACTCGGCGTTCTCATCATAGTTGGGAGGCCTCTGATCTGATCTTACTGGAGCCATTGTCCTCGGCTGAACCAACCCAAGATCCATCAACTTCTTAAACAGAATAGCATATGTCATGGGCGGCTTATCGAACTGACGATCAATCCCCTTTCCCCTTACTTGGTACCCAGCTCTCTGTGCTCTCTGTTGAGGTGGCTGATGCTGCTGTCGTACTGACTGATTACCAGCAGGGGCGGTTACCGCAGCAGTGTGCTGGTAGTAACGATCCCTACCGTGTCCTCTATGGGCATACACAGCACTCGATTCACCCTCATTCTTGCGCTGACCATTCCCAAATGGCTTCTTTACTCGAGACGACGGAGCATTTCCCTGTATTTTCCCCATTCTCAGCCAACTTTCAATTCTCTCACCAGCCACTACTATGTCTGCAAAGCCAGTGACGGGACAACCCACCATCCTTTCAGCAAAAACCCCCTGCAGGGTACCCATGAATAGATCAGACATCTCCCGATCCACCAGCGGAGGTTGAACTCTGGCAGCCGACTCCCTCCATCTTTGGGCATATTCTTTAAACCCCTCATTCAGCTTCTGAGACATACCCTGCAGCTGGGTACGGCTAGGAGCCATGTCAGCATTGAATTGGTACTGTTTAAAGAATGCATCTCCAAGATCCTGCCAGCTCTTAATATCTTATGATCTCAACTTGGTATACCATTCCAAGGACCCTCCCGACAGACTGTCTTGGAAAAAATACATCCAAAGCTTTTGATCCATTGTATATGCAGAAATTTTCCGGACAAAGGCCTGGAGATGAGTTTCCGGGCAAGAACTCCCATTGTACTTGTCAAATGCAGGCGCTTTGAACTTTTGTGGGATTACAATCCCCTCAACCAGCCCCATATTTGACATGTTAACAAACCCCGGAGTAACATGGCTTTCTAAGGCCCTTATCTTTTCCGCCAACACCTGAATCTCTTTGTTTGGTGGTTGGACACCGTATTGACCAAATGGTTCATTAAGCATGGAGAACTGATCCGCTTCTCTATCTTCCAAGGCTTCCAGGAAAGGGGGGAACTGATTATCCTTCACACTATTGCCCATATTATCGGGTCCACCACCCGCATCGAAACCAAAGCCTCCAGCGTTATTAATTACCACATCGGCAACCTTCCTCCTGGGATCACCACCATTCCTTAAACCACCAAGACCATTGTTGGAGACCCCCTCAAGATTGTTACCACTGTTGGCAGCCGAAGCCCTCTCGAGCTTTTCTACTTTCTCAGCCAACGCCTTCTGCCCCATGGCGAACCCTTGCATAACATTGACCAGCTCGCTCATCTTCTCTTTTAGCTCGAGAATGTCTGCGTTGGATGTATCCATCAGTTTGGATCTGTTGCGCCTGGTAGGGTATCTGTGCGGACGAGCTACGTGCAGGGGAATGATTCGGCGTGCGAGGGCAATGATTCTTGAGTAAACCCAAACACGTTAGAAACTGACACCTGCAAAACAGAAGACAGGTTATTATGACTCACCCATGAATGCAATGTCTATCCGTATGAGGAACACTCTTTCCTTTGATTCTGGCTTCATCGAGACGGATAAAAAATTCGACAATAACATTCTGACATCAGGATGTCTCTCAACCAGAATCTCAATCGAGAATGTACCCTGAGTATGGATAGACATGCGTTAGATGCCGATGAATGCAAAATGGTAATGATGCAGATGCGTGAATGCAATGCACTGTGTCATCCTCCAAGTCATCTGGCCATCCAATGCACTGAGTTACAGCCTCTGAACTGATCATAACCATCTGGGGGACTGAATAATCATAAATCCCACTCAGGGTTCCGAAATAAATGGAACTGAAGGATACATCACCATCATCACCAGAGATCCTCTGAACGGATAACCATAAGACCCTCTGAACCAGCCCAGGGAATCCTGAAATAAACGGATCCCCACAGATAAATACCACGGACAGAACTCCGGCGTCTCGGAAATAAATCCATAAATCCGACTTATAAATAGGACTCTGACCAATAACTGAACCATTAGTCACCATCAAAGTCACCATCAGAACATGCATCTGTAAGAATCAACCCTCCCCTCACAGGTGAATTCTAATCAGGTCATCCTAAGGCGGATAATGGTCTCGACAATCGGGAAAAGATACTCAACGGGTTTGCCCTTTCGGGTGTGTCGTTGCAGCTCTCTTAAGATTGTCTAAACCAAAGATCCAGGAATGAACGGTCACCGAAGTCAACAACTCAGATGAAGTGACTCAACCAAAGTGGATACTCCACAAAGGAAGAGCTTCCTCAAAAGAACCTCGTCCGGCTTGTGGTATGTCACGTCGCTCAAAACATGTTGACCTAACATGAGAGGCAACATGAGACCATACTAATTCTAGGTGTATACTCGGGCCTGGGTTTTAGCCCCACTCAGAACACCCACCCCAAAACAGAGGAACCAACCTGTACAGAAGACATCACAATGATAGTATGATGCATGCAAACATATATGCAAATATATACACAACATAATAATCATAAATGCAATAAATAGAGCAACACAAGCAACCTAAACCATCCTAGAGAGAGCTAGGAGAGACTCGCTTAGGGAAGATGGACCATCCAGAGGTCAACTTCTTTAGATCCCCAGCAGAGTCGCCAGCTGTCGCATCCAGAAAAACAACCGGCGGGAAAAACAAAACAAACAGAGCCGCCACCGTGCGTTATTTATCCCAAAGAGGGAAAGGAATCACTCGAAGTAAACCTGGAAAAGACATGGTCTCGCGACCGGAGATTACAGGGTACGGGAGTCGGTTACGCAAGGGGAAGGTATTAGCACCCCTCACGTCCGTCGTACTCAACGGGATCCACGCTCAAAAAGATAGAAGAAAGGTTGCTAAACACTGCTCAAAAGAATGCACACACACACAGGAATAAAACACAGGTGGGAGAAGAAGGGAACGGGCTCGCTAGGATATCACATCCTATGCCTACGTATCTCATATGGAATGAGAATCAGAGCTACCGTAGTTCGGCTCACGCATGCCAAACAAAACCCACACAGGAAATCGACTACCAATCGTTGGGCTTACGTCAGACTCCACACAAACAGGAAAACAGGGAAACCGAATGCCAATCGCTGGACTTACATCAGACTCCGAACCAACAAACACACACAGGAAACCAACTGCCAATCGCAGGACTTACATCGGACTCCAAACACACACCTAAGAGGTTAACCGGACGTTGAGTCGTCAAGAAGCAACAAAGAAGTTGAACAAATAAGCTAACAGGGAGTCTGGAACTCGAGCCTGCTAGCTGTCAAGCAAACACACATAAAAAAGAAAAAGGGTGCCCGGAGAGATCTCGCACGACCTCCTGTCTACGTACCTCATCTGGTATGAGGATCAGGGCAACGTAGTTCCCCTGAACAGGGGAGAAACTTTCTCCTAACCAGAGACTGGGAAATGACAAACTAGAAGGGAGACTGACTCGAGCCTAATAGTTATCATGTAATCCACAATGGTCCTAGGTTGAGGTTTCTATCTAACTTGCACAGGCAGCAAGCTATCCTAAACAGCACAAGCAAAGCAAACATACACACAATTAGCACACACTATATACAAACCAAGTGGGCTCACACAAGGTTAGGCTGTGAAACACAAGCCAATTGGAATCGGGTGTAGTTAGCTCTTAACCCTAACATTGAGAATTAGGGTGAAGCAGATGAAATGGGAAGTGAGGGTAAGACCTCACAGCTCTTATCCCTGGCCTGGGAGAGCTTCAGACAAATGAAATTGGGAGTTCAGAAAGTAGGAACTCTTCTCCACATATGACTGACACAACAAAGATCTTGGGTTAATATCCACAATGCATCAACACAAGGTGTGAGCAAAGTGGATGACACACTGACTAGCAGGAGATGGACTGCACATCTCTTTTATCTGCCAATTGCCTTATCAAAGGACTTTTCCTGCTTGGCACAAAAATAAACAATCACAAGCATTGCCTCTTAAGGAGGGCTTCACACAGGTGCCTGCCCAAGTAACAGGACAGGTCTTCCAGACTACATGAAGTCAGAGATTTATACCTATGTGGTTAACCAACCAAGCAAAAGCAAGTTCAAATTGAACTTAAGCAACTTATGTACCTGTGGAAACATCACACAAGTCAGTTAAACTGTACAGACAAACAGACAATACTAATATCAACAGTCAACCTCAATGATCAAAGGCATAAGCCAACAAGTCAAACTCAAATGAGTTAACAACCCTACAAAACACACAAAGTTAGTAGTCAAAAGCAAGCATCAAATGCTCAAGTGATAGAGCATCATGAACCATATAACCTGAATGTTCAACCTGAAATCAAAGCTCAAACATGAGAGGCAAACCACTAGGTCAAGCCCTAGGGTCAAATATGGAGAAAAAATCCAAAACAGAACATGAAATTTCACATGAATCAACCTCAATCAATTAAGAACACAATCCAAAAGGTCTCATCTCAATATCAATTACCAATTTCATTTCATGAACCAAACATGGCAAGGTATGCACATTGTAACCACATTGTGACATCAGAATGAACAAATGCACAATAATTCAAAAATGATTCAAATAATCTTGGCAAAATTCATGAGTAAACAGAACATGCAACAAGATCACCATACAAAAAATCAGGGCATTTGAGCAACATTAGGCATGGTAATCAAATTGCATAAGGCAAGGCAAACATAAACAAGCTCATGTGGGACACAAATTGGTACACCAACTTAGCACAAGCCTAAAACAGAAATGAAACATGGTAAAAACCTCAAACCAAAGCCAAAACACCATTCAACATGTCTAGAATTTGTGTGAAAAATTTCACATCCATTGGATAAACAACCAGCATTTCACAAACAAATGAAAATCAATGCCATTCAAAAGTTCACAAATGATCATCCAGAATGAAAAATCTCAATCAAATCAGAAATCAATCCAAAAGTTCCACAAAACATCATGAGCATTCATAACATTCATATCAAGCGTCATACAAAAAATCAGGACATTTGGAATTCATTTGGTATGGAAAATTCATCAATCAAGTTGAACATCACAAGGTGTGACACAAATTGTAACACCTACCTTAGAAAAATCATAAATCAACAATGGCAATTGATAAAAATGCAAACTTAACACCAAAATGTCCAGTAAGATGTCTAGTTTCTACATGTAAAATTTCATGAGCATTGGATTAAAATTGAGCATTTCACAAATGATATATCAAAGCAATGTCAAGAATGCATACATGCACAAGAACCCTAGGGCAAAATTAAATCCAGCAAGGCACAATTTATGAAAAAATGATGATAAAAAACTAGAGGAATCAAAGATCACAATGCAAAAAATCCCATAATTTTTGTATAATCATTTGATTTGTTATGAATTTTGAAAGTTAGAGAAAAAATAAAAAAACATAGGAAGCCATGCATGAACATATATGGAAGGAAATGAAATAAATGTGAAGCCACTTGGAAATGTGTTGCCAGCCGGTATCGAACCCGGTGCAATTTTGAAAACAGAATTGGCGTGCTGCATGGGAAATCCATGCAGCCAATCAGCGCCCTGCCCTAGCGCCACGCAAAGGCCACGCTTTGAAACCACAAAAACCGTTGCCAAAAGTCCTGGTTCATCTTCTTCAACGTTCACGCGTGTGAACAGTAAACTCATCATTCACCAAGAACAAATTTTCCAGATCTTATAATTAAGCACATGTACATGTAGATCACACATCAAGGAGCATGAATCAAGCAATAACTAAGCCTATAACATCATAAATCATGTGGATCGAAGCAAACAAAATTTCAACATGAAACTTTAATCTATCGAAACTCAGTGGACATGGCATGGAATTGAGTGGTTCAAAGCTTAGAATCCTCACAGCAAAAAGATCTACAAGAATATATCAATAATTTCATGAATTAAAGAGGTCGAAAAAGTGACCTCTTGAAGTGCAGCTTTGCAATTTGCTCGATTCATGCCTTGTAATGGATTCAATGTTGCTCCAGGATGCTTATGCAAGTGTTTGGAATGGAGATTGAGGTCCAATTGGTCTTGATTCAACATAATTTGGATTTCACCATTGATGAACTTCAAGCTTGAGCTGCTTCAAATTACACGAATTGCTGTGATTCTAGCTTCAATCTTACTCCATGATGATTCCAGATGATGAATTAATCAAGAAAAATGCATGAGATGTGAAGAAATTTGGAGAAAAAATGAGAGAGAATTTTGAGAGACTTTGAGAATTCTAGATCTATAATTGGGAAATGTGATGAATTCTGTTATGATTTGTGTTATATATGCTTCACTAATCATGTTTAATTAACCTAAACCAAGTGCTAATGAAAATTAATTAAGTGTGGAGGTGTTTTGCAAAATTGATCTTTCACCCTTATGCATGGACATGCATGGATGAACAGTACGAATTTGGCCTTGAAATGCACTCAAAATATCATTTTAAAGCCAATGGAAGTGGTACCATGTTCAAATAATGCACACATTTCAAATTCCTTTTTTCCCTCCAAAAATCAATTGAATTTTCAAATATTTATGTGAATGGAATTCGTGCCATGTAATGCCAATTTTGGAAACTAGAAGTTAAAACAAGAATGTTGCAAAAATAGCCACTTGATTTGGACTTATGGTTTGAAAGTAATGCCCATTTGAAGTTCAATGTTCACTTGACCAAGTTTGATCCATATCTCCTTAACCACACATGAGAAATTGATGATCTTGGACTTTTTGGAAATGGGAGAGAAATATCTACAACTTTCATGTTCAACAAAATTTCATTTAAAGCTTTCTTGATGTAGTAATCTTGAGTTGAAAACCTTTCCATTTTTGGCAATTTTGAATTACAGGTCACTTACTATTTTTGGAAAGTTTTGTCCTGACTTGATTTTCTTCAATGATGATGTTTGAAATGTCAAATGAGACTTTTTTGAACATGAATGGAGTATTTCTAACCATATCCCACCTCCAAATCCAACAGTTGACTTGTGGTTGACTTTTGTTGACCGATAGATGACTTGGTCATGCACAGATGAATTTGAGCCTCAATCTCCTGATGAAATGGCTCCAAAATGAAACCCTAATTTATACAAGCTCCATAAAACCATGTAATTATCCTCATCTCAATGAAGACCTCATCTCCTTGAAAAACCCTGATTGGCATAACTCCACTGATTAGGGTTGACCAGAGGTCAAAACCCTAATCCCAAGGAATCTGATCAGGCACAATAAACCTCCTGGTGATGATAAAACCATGATGATGATGATGTACCATTTCAACCAAGATAATACCCAATCTCCTTGAGGAACCAAGAAACCCTAATTGAAGCACAAACCCTCAGATGATTAGTGATCAATCCAATAAGACCCTCAGGCTTGCATCTCTTAACTTCTCCATCTCCTGAGAAAGACCTAGGAGGATGACTTGCCTATTTCTCATGGTATGCAATATGCAATGACTAATATCCTACAAAATGAAATGCAATATGCTAAGCTAGTCCCAAGAGAGGAGGGCAAATTTTGAGGTGTTACACTTGGCTATGGCATAAAAGATTCGCTCACATACACATGGAGCACATGAACAAGTTGATAAAGCATGATCTAGTTGTTGGTCTTCCAAAGATTAAGTTCATCAAGGATAAGCTTTGTGACGCATGTCAAAAGGGAAAGCAAACCAAGACAACTTTCAAATCCAAGAATTTTGTATCTTTGTCGAGGCCACTTCAACTCTTGCACATGGATCTCTTCGGTCCATCAAGAACGAAAAGCTTCGGAGGTAATGTTTACGCTTTAGTGATTGTTGATGATTTCTCTAGATATACGTGGACATTGTTTCTTGTGCAGAAAAGCGATGCTTTCAAGGCTTTCAAGAAGTATGCGAAACAAATTCAAAACGAGAATTCCCTCACAATAACCTCCATAAGAAGTGACCACGGTGGAGAATTCCAAAACACATTCTTTGAAGAATTTTGCGAAGAGCATGGAATTTCCCACAACTTCTCCGCACCACGAACACCACAACAAAACGGTGTCGTAGAAAGAAAGAATAGATCTTTGGTGGAGCTCGCAAGAATAATGCTCAGTGACTCCAACCTTCCTAAATATTTTTGGGCGGACGCAGTTAGCACAGGATGCTTTGTTAGCAACCATGTCAACATTCGGCCAATTCTCAAAAAGACTCCGTATGAGCTTTTCAAAGGAAGGAAGCCCAATATATCTTTCTTTCACATTTTTGGGGGCAAATGTTTTGTCCTCAACAATGGTAAGGACAACCTTGGTAAGTTCGATGAGAAATCCGACGAAGGTATCTTCCTTGGCTACTCCCTATCTAGTAAGGCTTTTAGAATTTTCAATAAAAGAACTCTTTCTATTGAAGAATCAATGCATGTATCTTTTGATGAAACTAACCCCTCGAAAGAGGATAACATTATTGTTGATGATGATGATGATATAATAGATATGTCACAACAACAAAAGGAAGTTCCAAATGATCAACCTATACCACAAGGAGATGTCTCACCAATCATTGAAGAACATCATGATCTACCGAAAGAATGGAGAACTCATAGAGATCACCCGATCGATAAAGTTATTGGTGATATTAGCCAAGGCATTGCAACTCGACTAAATCTCAAGGACGCTTGTCTCAACATGGCTTTTGTATCTCAAATAGAACCAACCAAAGTCGATGAAGCCTTAGGCGACGATCAATGGATAGTAGCAATGCAAGAAGAACTCAACCAATTCGAAAGGAATCAAGTTTGGAGTCTTGTACCAAGACCGGACAACAAGCACATCATAGGAACAAGATGGGTGTTCAAGAACAAACTTGATGAGAATGGGATCATAGTTCGTAACAAAGCAAGATTGGTCACACAAGGATACAACAAACAGGAAGGAATTGATTTTGATGAGACGTTCGCTCCGTTAGCAAGGTTAGAAGCAATTCAATTATTACTTGCTTATGCTTGTTCTATGAATTGTCAATTGTTTCAGATGGATGTCAAAAGCGCTTTCCTAAACGGCTATATCAACGAAGAAGTCTACGTCAAACAACCTCCGGGTTTTGAAGACTTCAAGAATCCTTCACATGTTTACAAGTTGAAGAAAGCACTATATGGCTTAAAGCAAGCACCAAGAGCGTGGTATGACCGCCTCAACAACTTTCTATGTGAAAAGGGATTTGTAAAAGGAAAGGTTGACAAGACTTTGTTCATAAAGAAGATCAAGGGTAACACCTTATTGGCTCAAGTTTATGTCGACGACATCATCTTTGGTTCAACAAACAAAGATCTTTGCAAAGAATTTTCAATTATGATGCAAGGAGAATTCGAGATGTCCATGATGGGAAAATTGAACTATTTTCTTGGACTACAAATCAAGCAAACAAAGGATGGCATCTTCATCAACCAATCCAAGTATTGCAAGGAATTGTTGAAAAGATTCGATATGGATAGTTGCAAAGTGATGTCCACTCCTATGGGATCCGGAACTTACGTTGATCAAGATGAATCCGGAGTTTCAATAGATATTACAAAATATCGAGGTATGATTGGTTCATTACTATATTTGACGGCAAGTCGTCCTGACATTATGTTTAGTGTATGTTTGTGTGCACGCTTTCAAGCAAATCCGAAGGAATCGCATCTCACCGCCGTGAAGAGGATTATGAAATATATCAAAGGAACAACGAACGTCGGACTATGGTATCCAAAAGGTAGTATATGCTCCTTGATTGGTTATTCTGACGCTGACTATGTAGGATGTAAGACCGATAGAAAAAGCACAAGTGGTACTTGCCACATTCTCGGGAATGCACTAGTGTCGTGGGCATGCAAGAAGTAAGCATGTGTCGCACTTAGCACGGCCGAAGCGGAGTACATTACAGCAGGCAGTTGTTGTGCACAGATTTTATGGCTTAAGCAACAACTTCTTGATTTTGGTGTAGATCTCGACTGCATTCCTCTTCGATGCGATAACACAAGTGCCATCAACATCACAAAGAACCCGGTCATGCATTCAAGGAAAAAGCACATAGATATCCGACATCATTTCCTTCGAGATCACGTGCTTAACGGAGATGTAGATGTTACGTTCGTGGATACACATAACCAAATTGCCGACATATTCACAAAACCATTGGCTAAAGAGCAATTTTTCAAGATTCGGCGAGAACTTGGTATTCTCTATGAAGGTGACATCTAACCTTTTCTTAAAATTGCTTGTTGTGTGGTATAGTAGCTTCAAATATGCTTATCTTCACTTTTTATGTTATGCAATGCTAGCACTTCTTTTTCGCTGTTTTTAGTTTTTCTTACTTTAGCATGTCCGAAAATTATCGGTTTTAAAATATTTTTTGATCGAAAGTTGCGTATTGATAAGTGCTAATACTTTGTGAAAATGTTTTGTGAAAAAGTTTTGTGAAAATCTTTTCCCAATCCTTCAAAACAGAGCTGCTGTTTTTTTATTATTTTTTGAAAATTTCAGTCCGTTAACCGGTTAACGGAATAGGTTAACCGGTTAACGCCTCCCAGAAAGCAATTCTGCGCTTTTTTTTAAAAACAGAATGTTTAATACCTTTTTAATGTTAAATTGTGGTATGCGTGTTTATGTTTGGTGCATGTGCTTTACTCTTCACCTACACCTCATAACTCCTACTCTTCCTACATTTACTAACCATAAACACCCTCATCTCACTTCTTCAACTTTCAATCTTCTTGAGTGTCATTAAAGCCCCATTAAACTCCACTCAACCATACCCTCTTGCTAACTCTCAAAATCCATATTCCGAAAATCTCTCTCAAAACCCTAGAATCTCCATCTTCTTCCATGGCTCCTCCAAGAAAGGGAAAGGCTCCTATGTTAGCATCTAGCAGTAAAGAGGAAGAGATGAAAATGGAAACAGCAAAGAAGAGAAGAATGGATTTCAAAGTCAGGGTCAAACATCTTCTCAAGGGTAAGTATGTGAACCTCAAATCCTTCACACCTATTACTTTATCCTTCCTTGAGCTGTTGAAATATCAAGGGTTGCATGAGTTTATCACTGATAATGGCAAAATCTATACTGATTTGGTAAAATCCTTTTTGAACCATTTCACTTTGAATCTGAATGATGATGATAAACATATGTTGTTTGCCACTGTTAGAGATTGTGAAATTGAGACAGACCTAAGTTCGCTGGCTGCTTCTCTTAGGATTCCATATTCGGGATTTTTTCTTCGGAAAGGTGTTAACCACGTGGATGGAAAATGGGCTCAATATGATAAAATGGAGTATTGTTACTCAATCTGTAGATTTCCAAGGGTTGTTGTTGTTTCGGGACAGCGTACTTCTCGCACACTTTGTTATGCGAAGAATTTGTCTGTTGATGATCGAATGCTACATAATGTTATCTGCCATGTTTTGTTGCCAAAGGATTCAAATCTTTCACAAATCAATGACTTGGAGATGCAGGTGAAGGTGAGAAAAACAAGAAATGGGGGTTTGAATTGTTTTGGAAAATAAGCACTTTTTAAAATAAAAACCACACAAGGAATTTATACTAGTTCGCTTATAACACAAAGCTACTCCAGTCCACCCGGCCAAGGTGATTTCGCCTTCAACAAGGACTTAATCCACTAATCTTGAAAGATTGATTACAAACAACGTCTAAGAGAAAGATCTCTTAGTCCTCTCAAGTATACAGACTGCGCAGAGTCACTTGAGGAAATACAACAAAGATAAAGACTTATGTAATCTAGAGTGCTTCTAAGATAAGCAAATATTACAACAGTAAGAACAAAAAGTGTTTCACGTTCTAAGCAAAAGCTTCGTGAAGATTGAGAGAATAAAACGTTTTTATGTGTGTTGATGTTTCAGTATATTCTCTATATATTCTATCTCAATGTTGATTGCAGTCCTTTATATAGGAGTGAAGTAGTCGTTGAAATTGATGGCCAATAATTTGAATTAATGCCATAACTTATATAGCTTCTTGCCAACACTACTTTTTCTCCTCTAATGACTTCTTTCCAAATATAGTTCCTTTTCATTTGAATTTGGAGTTAACGTCTCTTTCTGTATTAGGAAATCCATTTCCAAACCTTTATTTGAAGTTAACGTTACTCTTTCTTTATTAGGAAATCCATGATCAGAGTCTTCATGTTTCTGGGAATCTTGGAATCTTGCTATCTAATCTTCTGATGTTGATCTCTTTTGAGTTCTGATGGTTTCTTCAGATAGCGCTGAGAGCTTCTGGAGTTTGATATACCGTTGTTCAGAGTCAGAACTTCTAGAGCGTACTTCTTGTTCAGATGCTTCTGATATTTTGTTGTTTTGCTCAGAGTTAGACTTTCTTGAACATGTTTCTACTTCTGGTCTTCTGATAATTTGTATCTGATATGATTCTGTATCTGATGACGTCATCAGATCTCTTCCTTCTTTCCTTAGAACCCTGCACACTTAGAAACTTTTCATTAGGGTGCCATTTTTGGTTTCATCCTTTGTTATCATCAAAATCATGGAATCTGTTGTAGAACAATTTTTGTTCTTACAATCTCCCCCTTTTTGATGATGACAAAACAAACTCAATTAGCAAATGAAACATAAACAATATCAGATCAGATAGGCAAGTGCTCCCCCTGAGATAGGCTAGGGAGTTCAGAAGTCCTTACCAGAGCTTCCAATCAATGAGGTTTCTTGATACCTTCTGCAATTTCTTAAGTCTAGTGTTAGATAAATTTATTTTTAAGAAAAATATGTTGCAGAGTGCTTAAGGTATTTAGACAGTATTTTCATCAGAGCTATTAATGACTTCTCCCCCTTTTTGTCAGAATCAAAAAGACATAGCAAAAAAAAGAAATTCAAGTGAAAAGCATTATATTCAGATAAAAAGGCAACGAAGACAAGGGCAAAAAGAACAAGTAAACATCAGAAACAAGGAAAGCAAGACAACAGGCAAACAAAATCCTAAGTGCCTAGGGGTTGGGAGGCGGAGGCATTCTCTGAAGCAATTGAGCTAGCATGTTCTGAATGTTGTCGTTGACAGTGTCTTGTTTATCCATTCTGGCACGGAGTTCCTTCTGATCTTTCTTCAGTTCTTCCAACGTCTGGAGAACCATAGGAACAACAGATGAGGACTCCCCCTGAGTCAGAGCCTGTTGTGCTTCAGCAGCGGCCTTTGCTTCAGCTTCAGCAGCAGCCTGTGCTTCAGCTTCGACAGCAGCAGCAGCAGCATCGGCCAGAGCTTTAGCTTCAGCTTCCTTTGCCCTTAGGATTTCAGCTTCCCTTGCTCTTTCTTCCTCCAGCCTTCTGGCTTCTTCTTCAGCTTCTCTTGCAAGTCTCTCCTGTAGTCTTGCCTCAGCATCTCTGATAAAGTCGTTTCTGACTTGTTCAGAGATGTGCTTCAGTTTAAAAGCCTCAGAGGTCATCCAGCCAATGACTCTGTTCCAGTGTGTCCTTACAGAATCGGGATCATCACTGATGCCAGAGTTACTGGTCAGAGACTTGACCTTCTGAACTGAAGCCCCTGCGAACAGCATGATGGCTTCCTCAAGGGTAGGTATAGAAAGGTCAGGTTCAGAGGTATGAGGTGGAGAGGTTGGAGGGATGAGGTTTAGTGTTAGAAGTTCAGGTTCAGCTTCAGGTTCAGGTTCAGGTTCGGCTGAGGTGTTTGGCGGGGTGATATCAGAGGTGTGGAGGTCAGAGGGTTGAGCTTCAGAGGGTATGTTTGTTGTTTGTTGTGGTGGTGAAGTTACTTCAGGTTGTGTTGGTTGTTGTGAAGCGAGGTTTTGAGCCTGAATTTGGGCTAGGGTTGGAGAGTTAAGGTCAGAGTGTTCTGGGTCAGAGGAGAGGATAAGGTATGGAGGTGATTCTGGGGCTGAAGATGATGAAGAGGAAGTGGTTTGGTTCATTTCTTCAGTTTCAGATCGAGGTAGTGATGTATGAGCAAGATTAAAATTGGGTAGAGGTTGTGAGGTTCTGGTTGTAGAAGGTGGGGTTTCAGAGTATGTGTATATAGGTGGTGTTGGGAGAGGATTAGAAGAAGCCATAAGATGTTCAGAGGGAATAGAGGGAGCAGACTTACCAGTAGTTACTTGCAGAGGTGCTGGAGATCTGGTTCCAGAAGTCTCTCCTAACCTTGCTTTCTTGGCCTTTGAAGATTTCTTTTCAGAGGGACCTCTTTTGAACCTGACAAAGTCTTCTTCTGAATCTAGACAATCATTCAGTCTGAAGTCAGAGATGTCGACTCCTTCATCCTTCAGACGCTGCATATAGAAGAGGATAGCGTCTCTGGGTTCATTCTTGTAGAACCTTGCAAGACCATGGGGCAACTTCCTCTGATCTTTCAAGGCGTCCCAGGAGGTGTCCAGCGTGGGTCTGACTTGAATCTTCTTCAAGATTCCCATGCTCTTGAGATTTCTAGCGTTCAGAGGCTTTCCAGTATCTATCGCCAGATCTTCCATCAATTTGTTCTTCTCCAGATGATCTACCAGCCCATTCTCGATCAGAACATCTGACAACAGTCTTCCCAGGGGGATGTAGGTTCTGGGTTTCATGTTGTTTCTTATCTCCCTTACAGAGTCTCTGAGATATCTGAAGAGTAGTGCATGAAGGCAGAGCTTCAAACCCTTGTGAATGCAATACAGAATGCACTTCTGATCTGTATTGATGTAGTCAGAGGAGTTTGATGCTGGGCGATGATGAATGGTTCCCAGAATGATCTTGAGCCATACTCTGAGGTTCTGATGAAGTTCTTTGTTCTTTGAAGGATTGCCTTCAGTGTTGAGTTTGAAAATGGTTGGATTTATTTCCTGAGCAATGCGCCTTGACCTAGGGTTGATGTTGTAGATTCTTCTTCCTCCATCTTTCTCCATGTTCAGTAAAGAAGCAATTGACTTTTCAGTAATCACTATCTTTACCCCCAATACGTAGGAGACGATGAAATGGTCATCAGCGTCAGCAAATCTCCAGAATTCTTTGATGAGATTTGGGTAAACAGGGCCATAAAGCCTTTGGAAGTAGTTTTCCCACCCTTGTTGACGGAGTTCTTCAGTAAGATCTACTCCATTCCTTTTCATGTTGTTGAAGTCTACCAGTGTTTCACATAACACTTCCAGTCCCTCAAAGGGAGTTGCTAGGTTTATATGGGGTTCACGATCAAGAACATGGGGTTCCTTGTACACTGGAGTAAAGGAGACTCCTCTAACCGTTGGAGTTGGAATGCTTGAACTTTGGGCTGTAGTGTTGGATTCCATTTGTTGAGAAAAGTTGAAAACTTGTTGTTGTTGAGCATCCATAGTTGATGAAGAAGAAGATGAAGATGAAGTGTTTGTAGAAATGCTTCAGAGAGGGTTTGAGAGTGAGTGAGAGTGATAAGTGTGTGAAATGTGAGAGGAGTGTTTAAATACCCTAAACGAAAACACATGCAAAACGACACACAATTCAGCGTTAGTACAGAACTCAAGTTAGCACGCTTGGGGAAAAATGATTAAGGCTCATTAATGAATGTCTAATCCCAACAGTATGCACACTGCTCGAGGAGATCTCAATCGTCTGGCCTTTGAATTTCTTCTGGACAGCTGTCTAGAAGTTCCAAAGTTAGACGCTAAGTGCTCCACGTGTTTTGATGTATCTGATCTTCAGGAATACCAAAGGATTGGTTCCTGGAGATTTCTAACTCAGATATCTTCTTAACTTGGTAGAAGTATCAGAGTCAGAGACAGAAACTTGTTTGTTTATGTCAGAGTCTCATTTTACATCTTCAGAGGCACAATTTATTCAGGGCAATTTTGAATGTTCAGATTTTCTAAGATAAAAAGAAATCTATCTTCAGCTAAAGGCTTAGTAAATATATCTGCCCATTGATGATCTGTATCAATGAACTTCAATGTTACTATCCCTTTCTGAACATAGTCTCTGATAAAATGATGTTTTATTTCAATGTGCTTAGCTCTGGAGTGTAGAATGGGATTCTTACTTAGACAAATGGCAGCAGTATTATCACAGAAGATAGGAATGTTACTCTCGAAGATTTGCAGATCTTCTAACTGATTCTTCATCCAGAGCATCTGAGTTGTGCACAGTGATGCTGAGATATATTCTGCTTCTGCAGTAGATAGAGCAATAGTTGACTGTCTCTTGCTGGCCCAGGATATCAGATTGTTTCCCAGAAGCTGGCAATTTACAGATGTGCTTTTTCGTTCTAATCTATCTCCTGCATAATCTGCATCACAGTAACCCGAAAGTCTATACTCTGATGTTTTCTCATACATCAGGCCCAGGTTAGGAGTTCCTTTCAGATACTTGAGAATTCTCTTAACTGCTGTTAAATGAGATTCTCTAGGATCTGATTGGAATCTGGCACAGAGACAGACACTAAAGAGAATATCAGGACGAGTAGCAGTCAGATAGAGAAGAGAGCCTATCATACCTCGATAGAGCTTCTGACAAACTTTTTTGCTTACTTCTTCCTTTTCAAGAATGCATGTCGGATGCATGGGAGTTTTTGCAGAGTTGCAGTCAGCCATATCAAATTTATTTAGAACATCTTTAATGTATTTGCTTTGATGAACGTATGTAACTTCTGAAGTTTGGTTAATTTGAATTCCCAGAAAGAACTTTAGTTCTTGCATTAAGCTCATTTCAAATTCTGCCTGCATTAACTCAGAGAATTCTTGACAAACAGAGGCGTTAACTGAACCAAAAATAATATCATCAACGTATATCTGGCATATCATGAGATCATTGTTAAGGTTCTTACAGAAGAGTGTGGAGTCAACTTTCCCTCTGATAAAATTGTGTTCCTGAAGAAAATTGCTTAAACGTTCATACCAAGCTCTGGGAGCTTGTTTAAGTCCATATAAAGATTTTTTAAGTTTAAAAACATGTTCTGGAAAATTTGGATTTTCAAAACCTGGAGGTTGGTTGACATACACTTCTTCTGAAATATAACCATTAAGGAATGCACTCTTGACATCCATTTGATATAATTTGATAGAGTGGTTTATAGCAAAAGATACAAGAAGACGAATAGATTCTAACCTTGCGACTGGAGCAAAGGTTTCATTATAGTCAATACCTTCTTGTTGACTATAACCTTGAGCTACCAGTCGAGCTTTATTTCTGACGACTTCTCCTTTCTCATTCAGCTTGTTTCTGAATACCCATCTGGTTCCAATAACGTGAGTGCCTCTGGGCTTTGGAACAAGATCCCAGACATCATTCTTTGTGAATTGATCTAATTCTTCTTGCATGGCTGAAACCCAGTCGTTATCTTGAAGTGCTTCATCACAGGACGTATGCTCAATCAGAGACACTAGTCCCAAAGGAGTATCTTCAGAAGTCCTGAAGGTAGATCTGGTTCTGACAGGTTCGTTCTTGTTTCCCAGAATCAAATCTTCAGATACGTTGATACGACTTTTAACTTTCTTTGGGATTTCTGGGGATTTAATTTCTTCAGAGTTCTGAGTGACAGTTGCTTCTGGAGCTTTATCAGATCCTGCAAGAGTGATTTCTAAATCTGCAAAATTTTCAACTAGCTTTGACTTTTCAGGGTCAAGCTTATCATCAAATCTGACATGAATTGATTCTTCCACAATTTTGGTTTCTGTGTTGTATACTCTGTAGCCTTTAGAGCGTTCTGAGTATCCTAACATAATACCTTTCTGTGCTTTGGAATCGAACTTGTTCAGATGTTCTTTAGTGTTTAAGATAAAGCAAGAACATCCAAAAGGATGAAAATATGAAATGTTTGGTTTTCTTCCTTTACACAGTTCATAGGGAGTCTTTTCCAGAATAGGTCTTATAGAGATTCTATTCTGAATGTAACACGCTGTATTTACAGCTTCTGCCCAAAAGTGCTTTTCCACATTAGTTTCATTGATCATGGTTCTAGCCATCTCTTAGAGTGTCCTATTCTTCCTCTCTACAACTCCGTTTTGTTGTGGAGTTCTAGGACAGGAGAAATCATGGGATATTCCATTAGAGTCAAATAATTCCTCAAAATCTTTGTTTTCAAATTCCCCACCATGATCACTTCTGACTCTAATAATTTTAGAGTCAAATTCTTTTTGCACTTTGGAGCAGAAACTAGTGAATACAGAGTGAGACTCACTCTTGTGCTTTAGGAATTTCACCCATGTCCAGCGGCTGTAATCATCAACAATGACTAGTCCATACTTCTTTCCATTGACTGATGCTGTTTTCACAGGACCAAATAAGTCAATGTGGAGAAGTTCCAGAGGCTTAGAGGTAGAAACAACGTTTTTCTTTTTGAAAGACGTTTTTGAAAATTTTCCTTTCTGACATGCCTCACATAGAGCATCTGAAGAAAACTTTAGTTTAGGTAGGCCTCTGACTAACTCGAGTTTATTTAGCTGAGAAAGTTTCCTCCGAAGCCTACGAATCCAGCATCTTTAAGTTCCAGGCTTTGGAACATAGACTTTCTTCCCGTCATGTGTCGCGAGCATCCAGAGTCCAGGTACCATGACTGGTGTCTGAACTTTGCTGCATAGGATATCTGCAACATAAACAATCTTATCTTTTGGTACCCAGAATCTCTTGGGTCCTCTTTGATTAGTTTTCCCAGAGTTTCTTATAACTTTGGGTTTTCTAGCATTTTCAAATTTTTGTTCTTGTGTGTGCGTATAGTGATATGAAAACGGAGATTTAAGTTGGTCACCAGTAGAAATTTTATCTTCCTTAGAATCATACCCAATTCCCTTTTTATTGTTCTGACTGACTCCATAAATCATGGATGCCATGACACTCCTTCCTATCCCATTTTTCAGAAATTCTTGAAAGGCTCCTTCGTATTTATAAATTATTGCATTTGAAGTCTGTGGAAGTTGAGATAACACTTCTTCCAGTTCTAAACATTTTTTATTCGCTGCATCTCTTTGTAATGTTAAGGATCTGATTTCATCCTCTCGTTTTAGAATTGTCATCTCAAGTTTGCCACATTCTTCAAATTTTGCTTCAAGACAGCCTTTTATATTTTTAAACTTTTGTTTTAATTTCTGATATGAGCTAAGAGTTTCTGACAAGCATGATTCTAGATCAGATCGAGAGAGTTCAGAAAATACCTCTTCAGATTCTTCATCTGAGCTGCTTCTGGATGTGGTAGCCATAAATGCCACATTTGCCTGTTCATCAGAGTCAGATTCTGATGAGCCAGATTCACTATCATCCCAGGTAGCCATTAATCCTTTCTTTGTCCTGAAGGTATTTTTATTGAAGCTTTCTTTTCTAGAATTGTCTTTCTTTAGCTTGGGGCATTCATTCCTGTAGTGACCTGTTTCTTTACATTCATAACAAGTAATATCTTTGTTAGTTTTACCTTTTGAGGTTGATTCTGATCGATCCCCTTTGGGTCTTGGTCTTCTGAAGTTGTTGTTCCTCTTTTTCCAGAGTTGTTTAACTCTTCTGGTCAGGAGGGACAATTCTTCTTCATCATCAGAATCTTCTGGTTCAGAGTCATCAGCATCTTCAGTTTCTGCCTGGAAGGCTTTGGTTCTGTCAGATTTGCGTCTTTCAGATCTGGACTTTAATGCTACAGACTTGTTCTTCTTCTGAGGTTCATCTTCCTCTAGTTCTATCTCATGGCTTCTGAGAGAACTGACCAGCTCTTCAAGACTGATATTGTTCAGATCCTTAGACAGCTTCAGAGCAGTGACCATGGGTCTCCACTTCTTTGGCAAGCTTCTGACTATCTTTTTGACGTGGTCTGCAGTTGTGTACCCTTTGTCTAGAACTTTGAGACCTGCAACAAGAGTTTGGAATCTAGAGAACATTACCTCTATGGCTTCGTCATCTTCCATTTTGAAGGCTTCATATTTCTGGATAAGCGCCAGAGCCTTTGTCTCTTTGACCTGAGAGTTTCCTTCATGAGTCATCCTCAGAGAGTCAAGTATGTCTTTGGCTGTTTCTCTGTTGGTGATCTTTTCATACTCGTTGTAAGATATAGCATTGAGGAGTATGGTTCTGGCCTTGTGATGATTTTTGAAAACTCGCTTCTGATCATCTGACATCTTACTTCTGGGAACTTCAGCTCCATCCTCTGTGACAGGAGGTTTGTATCCATCCGTGACAATGTCCCAGAGATCAGCATCATAGCCTAGAAAGAAACTTTCAATTCTATCTTTCCAATAATCGAATTTCTTTCCATCAAAGACAGGAGGCTTAGCATTGTAACTATCCTTTTCATTTGTGTGGGCCATAGTTTTTCTCGTTCTGGATCTCTCTACACTGTTAAGTGTTTGATTAGAAAATCAATAACAGAGCCAGAGCTCTGATACCAATTGAAGGTGAGAAAAACAAGAAAGGGGGGTTTGAATTGTTTTGGAAAATAAGCACTTTTTAAAATAAAAACCACACAAGGAATTTATACTGGTTCGCTTATAACACAAAGCTACTCCAGTCCACCCGGCCAAGGTGATTTCGCCTTCAACAAGGACTTAATCCACTAATCTTGAAAGATTGATTACAAAAAACGTCTAAGAGAAAGATCTCTTAGTCCTCTCAAGTATACAGACTGCGCAGAGTCACTTGAGGAAATACAACAAAGATAAAGACTTATGTAATCTAGAGTGCTTCTAAGATATGCAAATATTACAACAGTAAGAACAACAAGTGTTTCACGTTCTAAGCAAAAGCTTCGTGAAGATTGAGAGAATAAAACGTTTTTATGTGTGTTGATGTTTCAGTATATTCTCTATATATTCTATCTCAATGTTGATTGCAGTCCTTTATATAGGAGTGAAGTAGTCGTTGAAATTGATGGCCAATAATTTGAATTAATGCCATAACTTATATAGCTTCTTGCCAACACTACTTTTTCTCCTCGAATGACTTCTTTCCAAATATAGTTCCTTTTCATTTGAATTTGGAGTTAACGTCTCTTTCTGTATTAGGAAATCCATTTCCAAACCTTTATTTGAAGTTAACTTTACTCTTTCTTTATTAGGAAATCCATGATCAGAGTCTTCATGTTTCTGGGAATCTTGGAATCTTGCTATCTAATCTTCTGATGTTGATCTCTTTTGAGTTCTGATGGTTTCTTCAGATAGCGCTGAGAGCTTCTGGAGTTTGATATACCGTTGTTCAGAGTCAGAACTTCTAGAGCGTACTTCTTGTTCAGATGCTTCTGATATTTTGCTGTTTTGCTCAGAGTTAGACTTTCTTGAACATGTTTCTACTTCTGGTCTTCTGATAATTTGTATCTGATATGATTCTGTATCTGATGACGTCATCAGATCTCTTCCTTCTTTCCTTAGAACCCTGCACACTTAGAAACTTTTCATTAGGGTGCCATTTTTGGTTTCATCCTTTGTTATCATCAAAATCATGGAATCTGTTGTAGAACAATTTTTGTTCTTACAGCAGGTTCTACTTGCTGTGAAGAACAAGATCAGAATTAATTGGCTTCCTACTATGATGTATCATCTCAAACAGCAACTCACCCTAAAAACGAGGCTTCCCTATGGTCGTCTTATTTCAAGGATTTTGGAATTAACCGACATGGAAATCGGAAGAGAACTGTTCATTGATATGACCACCACCGCCAATGAGATCAACGGAGTTACTATTATGAAGAATACCGGCATTGTTCATTGCAATGACGGATCTTACAAATATGATGACGGGTCCTCTTCTTCCAACTTCCCTATTTCGAAAGGTGGCATTACAAACGAGTTCCTATATACCACCATGATGAGCCAACACCGTGAAACCACCCGCGCTATCAAAAGCCTTCGTAACCTTGTGTTGAGTTGTCGCAACCTTCCCGTGGAAGATGATGAAGGTGAAGCCGGTAGTGAAGCGGAAGGTGAGTTTAATGAGGACAGTTCAGAAGAAGATTAAAGCACTATGTTTATCTGTGTTGTTGTTATGTGTTGTTCTGTTTTTTAGTTCTAGATTATGATTATGATGATTATGTTTACCGTACACTTAATCGTTTAATCCACTTATATTTCTGTTATAATGTGTGTTTGAATGCCTATTTAATGATCACATAATGTGTGTTGCTTGTATGCTTGTCTTTTTCATAAGTTTCTTCCTTTTTGCTAATGTCAAAGGGGGAGAAGACTTGTTTCTCTAATGTGCTCTCTATGCAGAATTTTTTGGGTTATGCCTCTAATTTAGGGGGAGTTCTTGAACTTAGGGGGAGAATCAAATTAGAGAAACTTCACTCTCAAGCATCTCTCTCAAAGATGGTTGTCATCATCAAAAAGGGGGAGATTGTAGAAGCATGCTTCAATCCAAAAGAATTTTGATGAAGACAACATGTATCAATGCAAAAAGAGAAGAGCTTCAAGAGAATTCAAAGCATCAAGATGATCAAGTCATTTTTGCATAAGCAACATTTTGATCAAGCTTCTTTTTTCCAAGCCAACACTTGTGCAAGTTTGTTGATTCACTTCTAAGGTATATCTAATTCACTCTTAGATTAGTATACAAGTGTTCAACAATCATGATTTGCATTTCCATATTTAACCTAACCAATTTTTAACATGTTGAAATGAAAGACACATTTTTCTTAAAGTATTTTTGTGCATTTCAACAGTGTTAACCGGTTAACCATATGGGTTAACCGGTTAACGGCCCTATTTTTGAACTTCACTAGTTAAAGTTATACGCGTTAACCGGTTAACCCATTTGGTTAACCGGTTAACACTGTTCGTTGCAGTGAAAAATGTTTTTCAAAAACTTATACCTTTTCATTAATTTTTATGAAGAAAATTATACCTCTTTGAAAAGGTGTTTTGTCAATATAAATTCTTGAATTTTTAAATGAAAATTCACCTCCAAGAACTTTCATAAAAACTTAAGATAATCACTCTTTCATATTTTCAATATTTCATAAAAGTGTTCATAACCAAAAATTTTGAGAATAAACTTTTGAACATTTTGATTTCATCTCATTCCATTTTTTGTTGAACACTTATATATTATTCATTGAGTGAATTATTTATCTAAGGAGAAGATCAATCAAGAGAAGATTGATAGTGCTACACTTTATTCAAATCATCAAAAAGATTTATTTCTGTTTGACTTGTGATCTAGGATTGTTGGACACAAGGGTTGGTGTTGCAAGAGGATTGTTCTTGCACACTTGATTACCTATAGGTTAGATAGTAAGCATCACCATTGGTGTGAGTAGGCTGTACAATAATTCTAACTATAGTGAAATCTCTTTCGAGTCGAAAGGGGAGTGGATGTACCTTCGGAGTGTGAAGGGAACCACTATAAATTCCGGTGTCTTTTTACTTTCCGCAATTTATTTTTCTGCACTTAAACGAAAAATAACCAAGAACCGGAAACAAGATCGAAGAAATTTTAACCACCTAATTCACCCCCCCCCCCCCCTCTTAGGCGCATTTACAACTTACAGATACATCTTAGTGGCACCAGGATGAATACTCATACTACTTATATGACCTTCCTCGAGAATACTCTTCTTAAGCTCTGAAACATATGGTATCCAAACCCTATCTCTGAACTTCATCTTATCATTCTCATCGATTCTGAAATCACCTCTTTTTCCTTGATTGATTAACACTAGTCGGTCAACCAATCCCAAATCAACTTTCTAAAATTCTCTGATCTTTTCAAGGATACCACTAGTCAGCTTCAACAAGGCCAACTTCACATTGTTAGAAGTCTTTTCACACACCAAACTCATGTCTCTGAATTGCTCAATCAATTCTAATTCTCAAACCATTAGCCTCGACATATGTAACTACTTCCTACTCAGCGTATCAGCTACAACATTGGCTTTACCAAGATGGTAACTCAAGCCAAAATCATAATCCTTCAAAAGTTTGAGCCATCTTCTCTGCGTCATAGTCAACTCTTTCTGATCGAATAGATACTTCAAACTCTTGTGATCACTGAATACTTCAAATCTGAAACCAAACAGATAATGCCTCCAAATTTTCAACACAAACACCATGGTTGCTAACTCTAAATCATGAGTACGATAATTCCTCTCATGAACTTTCAGTTTCCTATAAGTATAAGCCTCAACCTGACCATTTTTCATTAACACACGACCTAGACCCATTTTTGAAGAATCACTATACACAATAAAAGATTCTGGAAAATCACTCACCACTGGTAACCCATCAATCGTAGCTTTACTTTCAATCTTCAGAAAAGTTAATATCATAAACACCTTAACATCATCCTTCATGAACTCATCTACTTGTTTGGCTGACACAAATAACTCGTCACTAGTATCAAACTCTTAAAATGATACTGACTTCTTGAAACAGTTGATATGAACATGGTTGAACTCGAACCAGTTTATTCCAAGGATAACATCAAGTTTATTCAACGGTATACATTCTAAGTCCAACCCAAAAATATTACCATAAATAGTCATTAGAAAATTCAAACAAATCCACGAAGTGGTTATTGGACCCAGAGTTGGGGTATTGTAAGACCCCAATTTTGTCCCTAAGATCCCTCATGGCATCATATCATATCATATCATTGCCTCAAGGATCACTGTGCACCTTGCTTGCTTCCCTGTGGGTGGGTTATCTTTTTGAGAGTGATTCTTGATCATCAAGCATGTTTTGCACTTGTATATCATTGCTTTTCCTTTTACTACTAACCAAAAGTACAAAAATATGTCATCTAACCCTTGTCTTGCAGATGAAGCAATCAACACTCAAAACAGTCAAAAGCATTCATTGAGCCATAGATGGTGGCCATTCTTGAGAATTTGGACCCCACAATCATTCACAAGAGTTCATATGAGCTATGATGTTATTTTGAAGCAAAATCCCAAGTGGTAGAGGCTTGAAATTCATCAGAACATTGCCAGGTCATCTGAAGACCTAGAAAGTCAACTGCCAAGTCAACAGTTGGATTTGGAGGTGGGAAGTGATTAGAAATACTTCATTCATGTTCAAACAAGTCTCATTTGACATTTCAAACATCAACATTGAAGAAAATAAAGCCAGGTCAAAACTTTCCAAAAATAGAAAGTGACCTATAATTCAAATTTGCCAAAAATGGAAAGGTTTTAACCTAACTTCAACTTCAATTTACATCATCAAGAAAGCTTCAAATGAAATTTTGTTGAACATGAAAGTTGTAGATCTTTCTCTCCCATTTCCAAAAAGTCCAAGATCATCAATTTCTCATGTGTGGTTAAGGAGATATGATCAAAACATGGCCAAGTATACTTGAAGATTCAAATGTGCATAACTTCTCAACCAAAACTCCAATTCAAGTGGTTCTTTTTTCTACCTTCTTCTCTTGACCTCTAGTTTCAAGATCATGCATTGCATTTCATCAATTATCATCATATGATCATTGGCTAATTCACTTGATTTTTGGAGGGAATTTTTGAAGTTTAAAATTGGCCAATTATTTGAACATTCTATCATTGCCAATAGCTCCAAAATGACATTTTAAGTGAAATTCAATCCAATTTCGTGTACTGTTGTAACACGGTGGGAGAACTGACTTTAGTTAAATGTTGTGGATAGCAAGAGTCGCCACCGACTTTTATTTTATCCAAAAGGAAAGGACATAAAAGAACAGGAAAGACCTTAAAAAGATTTTGAGTTCGGGGGGTAGGTTATACAAAGGGAAGGTATTAGCACCCTTTATATCCATGGTTATCCATGGGCTCTTAGTTACTTAGCTCACTTTGTTTGTTTGCAAGAGTGTAGTGTGTGATTAGAAAAAATTCTTTAAGTACTTTGTAATGACCCTCGTATGGGTGTATACAAAGCCTAGTTTAGAAATTGTGAGGTGTAAAAGTAATTTTGAAAAGTGTGAGCAAGTAACTATGAGATACCTACCCTAGATTAAGTCTTTCGTGTTCTCGTATATTCTTTCAATGGTAAGACTGTCCCTATTATTAAGGAATAGGTAGTCATTACCTTGGATGTGTTTAAGGGACGGGCGTAGGGTCATCGTATGGTCAATGAAGGCAACATAAGGGGTGTCTTTAGCAACTCGTAGGGACTATCATCATATTTACCGAAGGGACAAGATCATTATATCGTAGGCAACCTCGTAGGGACTTGATCTTTTAAGTTTATAGGGACTTGATGATTTTTCTGTTTGAAGGGACTTTGCTTAAGACACCCCTATTTTCGAGGGACTTGACCATTTAAAGAAGGCAACCAAGAGGAATACCTTAGGAAGTACAGATGGCGATCAAAGATCGACCTACGTGTGTGAGTGTTATTTTTCAGATATTTGTCTTGAATTTAATTTTCTAAGTTCAATTATTTACAGTTAGTTTTTTGCACTCCCTAAATTACTAACCACGCAATAAATATTTACAAAAATAAAAGCAAGAAAAATAAATTCCTAAACTATTACATGGCTATGGGACAGATACATAATAATCAGGCGAGAAAGAATAAATTTACAACCTATACATTTGTTCCTAATATTATAAATAAAACAAAATTAAAATAAGGAAAATAATGAAGCAAAAATAGAATAGATAAAAGCAAAATAATAATAAAATAATAAATAAACAATGGTAATAAAGCAATAATAAAATAACAATAATAATAAAGTGATAATAAAAAGGTTAGAATTTTAAAAGAAATTATTTTAGGTTAAACAAGTTAGATTTTTTTAGAAGTTATTAGAAAAATATGAGTTTAAAATAAATTAGTAATAATAAAAGAATTTAAAATACATTAATGTACAAATTATAAAATAAAAGAGTTATATGAAAAATATTAAGTTAGTTATTTACAAAATAAATAAAGATTATAGAAAATATCAAATTATTAGATTAATAGGTTTATTATTATTATTCAATTAGAAAAATGGTCAATTAGATTTTATTTACAAAATATATAAGGATTTATTATTATAAGTAAGTAATAAAAAAAGTTATTAAAATAGTTAGTATTTATTATTTATTTACAAAAAAAAAAATAAAGGTTATAGAAAAATATTAAATAATTAATTTAGTAGGTTTTCACGCCCTACATTACTAAACCACGCAGTTAATATAGGATCAATGGCAGGAATTTAAATGGCAGAAAAATAAATGGCAGAAAAATAAAATGGCAGAAAATAAATGGCAGAAAATAAAACCCTAATTATTACAACGCTTTGGTGCAGTTACATAATAAAGATGGCGAAAAGTAAAACTGAAAATATTACAAGTTAAAACTTAAAATATTACAAGGGCGAAGCAGTTACAGTGTATGAATAACATAAATAAGAGTGAAAATAGGAAATAATAATAAGGTTTGTTAAGGTTTTAAGAAAAGGTTTATGGTTTAGAGGAAACAACACGGTTAAAGTTTTAGGTTTGAAATTTAGAGTTTGTGGCGAAATTGTCAGGGTTTAGGAAAAATCAGGGTAGTTAGTTATGAAAAAAATGTGCAGATCTAAATATATGTATATAAAAAAAATATGAATTAAAAAAAACAACGGCGTTGCTAGCGCAAAATTGCGATCATCGCAACTGGATCGGATAACACAAATGTCACGCCTCATACACGTATATGTGAAAACGGCGTATTGACACGATCCGATCCGAAAACATAATCAAATATATCAACAAAATAGATAAAGTATATATCATATATAAACTATTACCAAACTGTGTGTACGATAGTATTGATCAGCCACTCTCAGTTTCTCTTTTTTGTTCTGTCTTTCTGGCCCCTCTCTATCAGTCATGCTAGTAAATATATATAGGAACAAATTAGGTTAATGATAATGGGCCTAAGTTTATTTTGAAACCCAATATTAAATTAAAAACTGAATAAAGTTAAATAATTAAAATAGTTAAAATTAAAATAAAAACTAATTAACCTGTTTATTTATTCTAGACCCAATATAAAAATAAATAGACTCAAAAAAAAAAAAGTCGGGCACCAAAATGCTCGAAAAAATAAAATGAACACGTCAAAATAATCAGCGCGAAATAAATGACTCGGAAAAATACAGCGTTTGGTCGGATTTTGAAATAAAAATTATGACCGTTTAAACTGCTTAGACTGATCAACATATGACCAAAAATAGTCGTAAAATATTTTTAGCATGTCAAATTAAACCACGTGAACCGCAGATTAATGTTACCGACATTTACAAACTTAAACTTGACATTTTTTCGTTGACTAATTTTAGGCACAGTTAAAAAGTTAATTTGACCAGTCTATTTGTAAATTCCGAGAAATTATTCCGGCTAATATTAAGACAAAAAAATGTTATGCTATGAAGATGATGCAAATGAATGTGAAACAAAAAATTGGTTAGAGTTAAAAATAGAGGGCAAATTTTGGGGTGCAATAGCTGCCCCTGTTCAATTTTCTGAAACCTGAGGAGTTAGATTGGCCTGTGTGCCATTCGTGACTTGGAAGGTTGAAGGGGATTGAACACAAAAGCCCAAAAATTTGCACTCGCCGGTGCGTAAAGTAACACTGATGACTGGTTGTATATGCTTAAGTGGGCTTGAAGATGCCACTTGGAAGAACTGGAGATGGGCTTATAGATGCCATCCATAATATAAGGAGGTGATAATATCTTGATGTTGATACTGGATATTAGTACTAGGTTTTCGTATAGGCCGTCTCTGAATCGTATCTAAGAACATACTTTTAATTTAAGTGTCAGAACCAAATCTTCGTGGCGATTTCTTTCTGAATTAAGTATCAGCACTAGACCTTCGTATAGATCGTCTCTGAACTATTTTGAATTGTTGAATAGACCAGTAGAAATAAATCTTCGTGTTGATTATCTCTTCTGGAAATATTCTGGATTAGGGAATAGATCTTCGTATAGACCGTTTGCCTAATATCCAAGAACAAAAGAGTGTCAGGATGAAATCTCCTAAAAATATCCTGGACTAGGGAATAGATCTTCGTATAGACCGTTTGCCTACTATCCAAGAACAAAAGAGTATCAGGATTAACTCTCCTGAAAACATCCTGGACTAGGGAATAGATCTTCGTATAGACCGTTTGCCTACTATCCAAGGACACCTTGAGTAATGATTAAGTATCAGCACTAGATCTTCGTATAGATCGTTTCTGACCTGTTGTGAATTGTTGATAGTATTTTATCTGTATATAACCATCCTGCAAGGAAAAGGTTAGTTTATGCAATATGTATGCATGCATGGCACGGTGCATCTAAGTAAATGTATTATGCACTTATGGATATGCCATGGTATGATGTAAATGATGTATGTATGAATCATGCGGCCTGAAGCGTCCGGATATCTTTGTATAACAACTGCTGGCTAGGGAAAATAAATCCCGATTCGTTGTTGAAGATATGAGGAACTCGTTCCCGTCTTGTTTGATAGTATAGTATTTGTCACTTCCCGTATTCGTTCGTCGTACTTCTATTGAAGGAATAAGTTCCTGAGTATCCCGACTGAGGATAAAAGAGATGGACATAAATTCAAGGGGAGACGTAATTCGAAGCATCTATAAAGATAGATTTGCTCTACTGGGGATTTGTAGTGGGGATGAACCGGCGAAGCTTCGTTGAACTACTACCCTCGTTCGTCCTTAGTAAATACTATTACTGCATTTTATGCATTTCTGGTAAACATCAATCGTATTCAAAAGCATACATACATTCAAACACAACCAATGGACGTTTTCGCTTATGTAAATAGAGTAAAAGTAAATCTGGATTCAAAGATGAAATTTTATTTATATCACAAAGTGACCTATACATAGACAAGTTTGTACAAGGAGACAGAAATCCTAGTAAGAGGAATTCGTCGTAAATTTTTTATAAAACAAAGAAAACAGCTATGTGAAAAATGATCCTATTGAGTTTCGATTCTACTATTGCCATTATCTCCAAATATCTCATCTTCTGCTGTTGAGACAGAAACGATTGGATTGATCTTTATCTGTTTGAACTTGATTTAGGTAGCACCATCAGTTGAAGTTACATGAGTGATCCAAACGAGACATAGTCATACGCTTTAATCCCTAACTTTTGCCTGGATTGCCCTTTCAGATTTTCAATCCACTGGGATACCCTTTTTTGCCCAAGCCGCCTTTTCAGGTTTTCGACTTGCCGGGTGTACATTTTTTTTATATATATCCCTAATTTTTGCCCGAACCCTTTTGGTTTGCCGGGATGCCCTTATTTTTGCCTAGGCCAGTCAACCTAGCGGGTCTCTTTTTATGCGTAGTATTTTTTAACTATGTCTGCGTTTACAGGCTGTGGAAAGTCTTCACCATCCATAGTAGTAAGCATCATGGCACCTCCTGAGAATACTCTTTTGACCACAAATGGTCCTTCATATGTAGGAGTCCACTTGCCCCTAGGATCACCCTGTGGTAGTATGATACGCTTGATTACCAGGTCACCAGCCTGATATACCTTTGGCTTAACCTTCTTATTGAAAGCTTTGATCATCCGTTTCTGGTACATCTGACCATGACAAACAGCTGCCAACCTCTTCTCATCAATCAAATTTATCTGGTCGAGTCGAGTCTGAAACCACTCATCCTCGTCTAAACCTGCCTCTTTCATGATTCTTAGACAGGGAATCTGAACTTCCACTGGTAACACAGCTTCCATTCCGTAGACCAAAGAGAAAGGAGTTGCCCCTGTCAAAGTGCGCACTGAAGTGCGATAACCATGAAGAGCAAAGGGTAACATCTCATGCCAGTCTTTGTATGTTACTGTCATCTTTTGTATGATCTTCTTAATATTCTTATTAGCAGCCTCCACGGCGCCATTCATCTTTGGCCGGTACGGAGAAGAGTTATGGTGCTTAATCTTGAACTGCATGCAGAGATCAGTAATCATGGTATTGTTCAGATTAGAGCCATTGTCTATGATAATCCTTTCAGGGATGCCATACCTACATATGAGATTATTCTTAATGAATCGAGCCACAACATTCTTGCACAAGCACCTCATTTTTGCTAATCCACTTGCCATTTGCTTAAACATGATTAAGAGCATGATTAGGAGGGAGTATATAACACAAACCCTAACTGTTTTCAGCAAACAACACTCACATTTTTCAGATCTAGATCTAGAATACACAAATTTTCTCTCAAAATTTTCTCTCAATTTCTTCAAACAAATCATCATCCATCACTTGATTCATCATCTGGAAGCATCATGGAGCAAGATTGAACATAGATCCAAGAGAATTCGTGTATGATTGAAGCATCTTGAAGCTTGGAAGCATTAATGGTGAAATCGAATTCTGTTGAAAGCAAGTGCAATTGAGCTTTGATCTTTCATCCATTCACTTGTACAAGCTTCCTAGAAGAACTTTTGAGCATTGCAAAGCCTTGAATCACTCAATTCCAATTCTGCACTTCAAGAGGTCACAAAATTGATTCTCTCTTTTCTTAAATTTCTTATGCTAATGTTGTAGATCTTTTTGTTGTGATAATTCTGAGCTTCGAATCATTAATTTCCATGCATTATTGTGTTAGATATGGTAGATTAAAGTTTTGATGATGAAATTTGTTTTGCTCGATTCACTTGACGTGTGATGTTATATGCTTAGCCATGCCTTGATTCATGATCCATGATGTATGTGCTACATGATGATATGTTCAATTTGGAATTCTGGAGAATTTGTTCTTGAGTGTTGATGAACACTCACTGTTCATGCACGCGTGAGAAAGAAGATGATTCAGAGAATAGGCCACGGTTTAGATCCAGTTTGGCCACGAAAATGCGTTGCCTATTGTTTGCTAGGGCTTGCACGTGATTGGTGCATGCCAGCGCCCATGCGCGCATTTTGATTGGCCAGAGCCAGCGTTTAATGAAACGCTGCCTTTTGCAACTTGGCGCCAATCACAATTCAAATTGCCTCCGTGTTCGATTCCGGCTTGCAACATATTTCAAATGCCATGCTTATTTTTCCTTTCCCTCCATGTGTTCATGTACATTGCTTCACATGCTTTTTTTTAATTTTTCTTCATCTTATAAAAATCAAAACAAATTGAATAATGCTCCAAAAAATATGTGGTTTTTTGCATCATGATCCATATCCTGTCTAGTATTTTATGATCATTTTTTCATAAATTGTGCTTGGCTGGTTTATTTTTTGTGCTAGGGTTTGTGAACATGTATGCCTTTTGTACCTTGCCTTGCTTCTTCATTTGTGAAATGCTGTGTTTTTATCCAATGAATCTGAAATTTTACATGTTGAAACTAGACACATTGCTTGAAATTATGGTGTTGATTTAGTATTTTTATCATGTGTCATTGTTGTTTTATGATCATGTTAAGGTAGGTGTGACAATTTGTGTCACACCTTTGCTTGTTCATCTTATGTGATGTGTTTGCTTGTTCATCTTATGATGCTTATTAAAGATGTTGTTAATGAACAGGAATTTTCTTGGAATTATTTGATTCATTTCTGATTTAATTGAGATTTTTCATTCTGGTTGGTCACATTTGGGCTTTAAAATTGTCTTGAACTTCAATTGATCATGAAATGGATTTGGTATATGATATTTATGTGAGACCTTTTGGATTGTTTCAAGATGTGTTTGAAGTTGATTCATGTTAATTTTCAGCTTCTGTTTTAAATATTTTCTCCATCTTTGACCCTAGGCTTTGACCTAGTGGTTTGCCTCTTATGTTTGAGCTTTGGTTTCAGGTTGAACACTCAAGTTCCATCGTTCATGATGCTTCATCACTTGATCCTTTGATGTTTAATTTTGACTACTAACATTGTGTGTTTTGTAGGGTTGTTAACTCATTTGAGCTTGACTTGTGGCTTATGCCTTTTGCTTATTGGGTTTGACTGTTGATATTGATGTTGTCTGTTTGTCTGTATAGTTGAACTGATTTGTTTGATGTTTCCACAGGTACATTAGTTGCTTAAGTTCATTGTGAACTTGCTTTTGCTTGGTTGCTTAACCACTTAGGTATAACCTCTCTTCTTCATGTAGTCTGGAAGACCTGTCCTGTTATGGGGGCAGGCACCTGTCTAAAGTCCTCCTTAAGAGGCAATGCTTGTGATTGTTTATTCTTTGTGCCAAGCAGGAAAAGTCCTCTTATGAGGCAATTGGTAGATAAAAGAGATGTGTAGTCCATCTCCTACTACTCAGTGTGTCATCCCTTTGCTCACATAACATGTTGATGCATTGTGGATATTAACCCAAGATCTTATAGAGTCTACTTGTGGAGAAGAGTTCCAACTTTCTGAACTCCCACGCCTTCTATCATTTAAAGCTCTCCTTGACCAAGGATAAGAGCTATGATGCACACCCCTCATTTCCATTTCATCTGATTCACCCTAACTCTCAATGTTAGGGTTAAGAGCACAACATACCCCACTCCAGTTGACTTTAAAGTCTAACCTTGTTTGAGCCTAATTGATTGTATATAGTGTGTGCTAATTGACTTGTGTGTTTGCTTACTTGATTCATCTGTGCATATTTGCTTGAGTGTGCCTTAGTGCATTTATCATCATCATTTGTATATCATTTCATAAGCTTTGCTTTATAGCATTTTGCTTTGACCATGGAGGAGACAAGCATAAGTCCATTACTTGGCAGTTGTTCCTATGATATGGTGGGAGACTAGTATAAGCCCATTGATTGGCATCTGGTATCCTTGTTATTTTGTTTTTGAGAGATTGGTATAAGTCCATTTATTGGCATCTGATATCCATGTTTGTTTTAGGAGATTGGCGTAAATCCATTGATTGGTATCCGGTATCCACTTTTGTTTTGTGAGATTGGTATAAGTCCATTGATTGGCCTCCGGTATCAATTTTGCTTTGCTGCTTATTTGCTATTGCTCATTGCCTATTCCAAAGGAATCACTTGAATCATCTACATATGAGATCAAGAGGTGAACATCTAAGAAGTTTTACTTCCTCACCCTCCCACCTTTTGTTTCTTTAAACCTCCATTTGCATGTTAACTCAAACCTGAAAAATATTGTGCAAACATTTTCACCTCTTTTCAAATTAGAAACCTAGGCCTTAAGTCCTTGATTTTTCAAACTTCATTTTTCATAATACTTCTTTTGAATTGAATTATAATCATACCTTGACCATCTTTTGTGAATAAATCCTAATTGGTTAATCCAACTCATTCAATTATTTTGTGGCTTTGTCCATTCTTGATAAGTTTTCATACATTAGCCATAGGTTTGATTTATCCTAGTTGGTTGATGTTAATCTCACCTTTTTGTCCTTAGTGATTGAATTGTAAGACTTCCTTGCTTATTATAGGGTTAACCCCTCACTAGCAAGTTGAAGCTTTTCTCACATGGTGGACTTGTTGCTTGTATAAGGTTGAGTTTTCTCCCGTGGATAACGAAAGACCTTAGGGCTTTTGTTTTAAAATGAATCCACTCATATTTTGGAAATCTTTTAGCCGAACTACGGCGTTTTGATCCTTACCTTCCATGGAAAGGTACGTAGGCAACGGGTTCATCCGTTCAAACACAAAAACAATAAAAATTGTATATTCTTTTCTCATCTTCCCAATCATGTTTGCACAATAAATATTTCATAACAAATAACATTTCATACAAGTGTGAAAAGGGCTCCCTAGGAGTACCTAGGACGTTTTGGGTGCCTAACACCTTCCCATTGCGTAATTAACCCCTTTCCCAGATTCTATGATCTTTTCATTAGTTTTCTATGTGTAAAACTTCTTAGGCTTTTGTTCGCTTTTTAGCCATTCCTTTGGATAAATAAAAGTGCGGTGGCGACTCGATTCTTTGTATGCTTTGCTTTTGGTTTAATCAATAAATCATAAAGTGACGAATACACCGCTACAGGTATCAACAATCATACTCCCAACCATAGAAGACAACTTCAAACCCAACCTCTCAGCACAATCAAATGAAACAAAAGAATGTGTTTCACCCGTGTTAACAATAGAAATCAACGAAATATCATTAATAAAACACGTACCTCGAATCAATCTGTCTGAGCTAGTAGTCTCTGACCTAGTCAAAGATAAAAAATTCCCTCCATATTGAACCTTATTTGGTTTCTGACAATCAGTACTAATATGACCTTGTTTTCTGCAAATATAACAAGTTGTCCATACACTCTTGTAATCTGTAATACGGTCACATGTCTTCCCATATTTGAAGCACCTCAGGATGTTATTCCTGCATTCATTAGCATGGTAGCCCGACTCTCCACACTTGAAACACTTGATAAAAACGGGAGTCTCTCCCCCACTTGGATTTTTCTCATCTGAAGTTATTTGTTTCCCTTTGTCATCTGGAACACTATACGGTTTCCCATGATACTGATTCTTCCATTTCTTCTCACTAAGAGTCTTATAGTGAGCAAAACGAGCCTTGTTATCCTCATCATATATCCTACAATTATTCACCAACATAGAAAATCCATGAATCTTTTGATAACCAATACCTTGCTTGATCTTAGGATGCAATCCACTTTTGAACTTGATGTACTACGACTCCTCAGCAACCGCACCATTGTAGTGTGGATAAAACTTCACCAGCTCTTCAAACTTAGCAGCATACTCAGCAACGTTCATATTTCCCTGCTTTAGTTTGAGGAAATATATCTCCTTCTTATTGTGCACGTCCTCTGGAAAATACTTCTCAAGAAAATGAGTCATGAACGAAGCCCAAGTAACTTAGAAACCAACAACTTCTAGTCTCTAACGCGCGTTATCCCACCAGACTTTGGCCTCTTCTGACTACATATGAGTATCAAACTGCACCTTCTGAACTTCAGTGCAAGCCATCACTTGAAAAATCTACTCAACCTCTCTAAGACATGCATGTGCACCCTTCGTATCATATCTTCCCTTGAATGTTGGAGGATTATTTTTATGAAATTTTTTCAATCCATAGAACTCATCACCAGCCTGATTCTTCAGACCCTGCAACGCCTGAGCCATAGCCTCCAATGCATAATCAATTGTAATATCACATATTCCCTTAAATGCTCAATTATTTGTCATTTGAGACCAATTGAGTCCTATGTACTCTATCTTTTGTCAGTTGGAACAATTATAGCTCCTATGTGCTCTAAATGTTATCAGTTGGGACCAATAGGGTAACCACTGGACTCTGAAGAGATCAATCCTTATTAAAAGAGAAGGACCATTATTAATAAGCACAAGAGAGGCCATTTTTTGTAACATTAATAATTGGTCAATTGGTACTGGAAGAAAAAATATCAATTGGGATATTTTTATTACTACTTGATATTATATGTTATAATTATATATTGCGTGTGTATATTGTGTGGTGGCGATTAGAAAAGAAAGAAGAAGTGGATAAGAAGGAAGAGTAGGTAGGAAGAGAAGGAGAGATATCAGAAAGAAAAAGAAAAGAAGAGATAAAGGGGAAAATAAGAGAAAAGGGGAAGAGAAAGAAATAAGAGGAAACTTGAAGAAGAAGTGTAAACATCAACCCTCAAACCAAATGCTTACTATCATCATCATCTTCAACTTCATCTCTATTTCATCATCTTCATCATCAAACCAATGTGAGTTCTAGTTAGTTTCTTATTTAGAGTAGGCTTCTCATTTAGATAGAAGACTATGGTTGGTGTTGTTGTCTTTAATCATAAAATAGTGAGTGAAACCATGATAGCATGATAAACATTCTAAGTTATTCATGAAATATTCCATGAATCATGAGTTAACCATGTTTTATATGATTATGGTGTTGTTGTAATTGAACATGGTTGTTGTTATTATGAGTATGTGGTTATAAGGTTGAGAAATCCTTGAGTGTTGATTTTGTAGGTGTTTAATTGGCTGCATTATATGGTAAAACACTAGATGGTTACTAATGTCCTGATTGATGTCATGACATGTATGTGTGACCACATTGTAGTTACTGCAGGACTAGCTAACACAGGATTTATTGAATGTCAAACTGGATGTTGTGACATTCATACCTGTCAACAGATACTAAGGAATAGAACAGCAGGTGTTCTGTCAGAACTTAGTATTTATTTCCAGTCTGGTTATCAAGGAAAGACCAGACCTGGCATAAGGCCTACTGACTGAATGTCAAACTAGATGTTATGACATTCATCATTGACAGCAGCTGCTGAAGATTAGACAGAGTGGTGTTCTGCTATACTTCAGCATGTAACTTAGTTTGTTCTTCAAAAGAATAACAGAACTAACTTAAGGCCAATTGTGTAAATGTTAAGTTGGACACTTTGACATTTATTAATGTAAGTTGTCACTGTAGTATGGTCATTTTGATCATGTACAAGTCAGCAAAATTGTACAGTCTGTTTTCTGGAAAAACAGACTCAGCATATGGACCTTGATGTCAAGCTGAATGTCGTGACATTCATGCCTGACAGCATATGCTAAATTGTAGGTTGTTCAGTTTTCTGTTTCAGCTTTTTCTCAGGCTATTCTTCAGGAAGTCAACAGCTTAGAGAAAAACCAGGAAATCAACAACCAAGCTACATTCAATGAACCTAACAAATAGCCTATTTGTTTGTAACCTAAATGTTGAATTTATGGGAACTGGCGTGACCTTAAATTCAGGAGAATACAGGTGCAAAAGCCCAGGGTACTGCAATATAAAAAGGAAGGCGTTCCTTCATTCAGTTTCGGGGATTTTGAGGCGTGAAGATTTTGTGTGTCCATCATACTTCACTGCTGTATTTTTGTGAGTCTTGTATTAGACGTATCTTGTAAGCCAAGTCATTATCAAGTAGATGATAGCTTTGGCATAGGGTGTTCATTGAGTTGTAAGTGTTGTGTCACTCAAAGCTTTTAAGCGTGAGTGCTGTGTATCTTGATTAAAGCTGTGAAACACAATCAAGAGTTGTTTGAAGTGTGACTTCAACTTGTCTTTAATATTGTTTAAAGATAGTAATCACTGAGGTGATTGAGGGGGAGTGAGTAGGAACTCTGATCTTAGGTTAAGATTGAAATTGCATTGGGTAGGGATTAAGTGATAAGTTGTAAACGGGTGAGTTTAGCTTTGAATTGATACTACTAAGAGTGGATTTCCTCCCTGGCTTGGTAGCCCCCAGATGTAGGTCATGTTGGACTGAACTGGGTGAACAATTACTTGTGTTATTTACTGCACTTACTGTTAAGTTCTGCATAATCCCTGTCTGTGCAGAATTGGATGTCATAACAACCAGTGTGACATCCAAAGTCTGATAACTAGAATTTAAATTGGCATCAGAGCAGGCACCCTGCCTGTGAATTTCTGGGTGAGATCTAGGGAAGTTACTTTCTAGTACCATGGACAAGGATTTAGGACACTCAAACAGACCACCCATGTTGGATGGCTCTAACTATGATGACTGGAAGCCTCGTATGATAGCCTTCTTAAGGTCTCTAGACAGCAAAGTCTGGAGAGCTGTCAACAAAGGATGGGAACATCCAATGAGGACAGGTGAAGATGGAGTCAGTGTGCAGATTCCTGAAGAAGAGTGGGACAAGGAGCAAAAGGCATTAGCTCTTGGAAATTCCAAGGCCTTGAATGCATTGTTCAATGGAATCAGCAAGAACATCTTCAGGCTGGTACACCACTGTGAACTAGCTAAGGAAGTTTGGGATACCCTCAAGGTAACTCATGAAGGTACTTCCAAGGTGAAGATGTCCAAACTTCAGATGCTGACCACCAAGTTTGAAACTCTGAGGATGAAAGAGGATGAGACTATTCATGACTTTCACATGAACATTCTTGAAATTGCAAACACCTCTGGTGGACTAGGTGAGAAAATGCCTGAAGAGAAACTTGTAAGAAAGATTCTCAGGTCCTTGCCTAAGAGATTTGTTATGAAGGTCACAGCCATAGAGGAGGCGCAGGACATCTGCAACATGAAGGTGGATGAGCTCATTGGTTCCCTCCAAACCTTTGAAATGGGCTTGGGTGAGTATGCTGAGAAGAAGAACAAAAGCATAGCTTTTGTATCTAATGCTGAAGAGGAGTCAGAAGCAGGATATACTGGAGGTGATGAAAGTATATCAGAAGCCTTAGCCATGCTTGGGAGACAGTTCAACAAGTTCGTGAAGAAGATTGATCAAAGAGGTAGACCCAATGTCAAGAACATCCCGTCTGACATTAAGAAAAGATCAACTTCTGATGAGAAGTTCAATCACGGCAAGGGAATCCAGTGTCATGGTTGTGAAGGGTATGGACACGTCAGAGCTGAATGCCCTACTTACCTCAAATTGCAAAATAAGGGGTTAGCTATCACATGGTCTGAAGGAGACTCTGAAAGTGAATCTGAAGGAGAATCTGCCAAACATGTCACTGCACTAACCAGTGTTTGTGCCTCTGAAGATGACTCAAGTGCAGATGAACTGACCTTTGATGAACTTGCAGCAGCCTATAAGAAGTTGTGTTCCACCAGGGCAGAAGTACGTGCACAAGGAGAAAAGCAAAAGAAACTCATCAAGGAACTGGAAGATGAGAGACAGAAGCAACTGTCTGTCATAGAGGGTCTCAATTGTGAGATAACCCTGCTGACCTCCAAGCTGAATCAGATGACTAAATCCATCAGAATGATGAATAAGGGAACTGACACCTTGGAAGAGATTCTAAAGGTGGGACAGCAGTCTGGAACCAAATCTGGCCTTGGATTTGGGAAAAGATCCTCAACTGAACACAAACGCCCAAAGGCTAAAGTTCAGAAGTTCAAGCAGAAGTCAAAGCCAATGTCTCAACATCGAGGAACTAGGATGAATGATCATCAGAAGAGGAAATACCAGGAGTGGAGGTGTCACCACTGTGGTAGGCTTGGGCATATAAAAGCCATCTGCTACTGGATTCATGGTTTCCGTAACCAAGCCTTGCATGTTAAGCCTAAGCATAAAACACATAAGCGCTATGTTCCCATTAAGAAGCAACAATGGTATGCTAGGATAGCACACACTGCTCTAAGGGCTTCTACCAGAGAAGACTGGTACTTTGACAGTGGATGCTCAAGACATATGACTGGTATGGAAAATCTACTGGTAGACATTCAACCTCACACTACCAGCTATGTGACCTTTGGTGATGGTGCCAAAGGAAAAATAAAAGGTGTGGGCAAACTGGACTGTTCTGGAGTGCCAAAACTGAATAATGTGCTGTTGGTAAGAGGACTAACTGCAAACCTCATCAGCATAAGTCAGCTGTGTGATCAAGGGTTTCATGTTCAGTTTACTAAGGAGCTATGCATTGTGACAAATGGTGACAATCAGGAAGTTATGAGAGGAACCAGGTCCAAAGATAACTGCTACCTGTGGGAACCTGAAGTCTCTAACTTTTCCACAACATGCTCCTCAACCAGGGAAGAACAGGATGTGAAGCTGTGGCATAGACGTCTTGGACATCTCCACTTACGGGGAATGAAGAAGATTATATCCAAGGAAGCAGTCAGAGGAATTCCAAAGCTTCTGATTGATGAAGGAAGAGTCTGTGGAGAATGCCAGGTGGGCAAGCAAACCAAGATGTCACATCCGAAGCTGGGACATCCCACAACCTCCAGAGTTCTGGAACTATTGCACATGGACCTAATGGGACCTATGCAGGTTGAAAGTCTTGGTGGGAAGAAATATGCATACGTGGTGGTGGATGACCATTCCAGATACACGTGGATAAACTTCATCAGAGAGAAGTCAGATACATTTGATGTCTTCAAAGACCTGTGCATAAGACTTCAAAAGGAAAAGGACAGTTGTGTGGTCCGGATAAGAAGTGATCATGGTACGGAGTTCAAGAATTCCAAGTTTGATGAGTTTTGCTCGTCTGAAGGAATAAGTCATGAGTTCTCCTCCCCTATAACTCCTCAGCAGAATGGAATAGTTGAAAGAAAAAATAGAACTATTCAAGAATCTGCCAGAGCAATGATTCATGCAAAGAAGCTCCCCATGCACTTCTGGGCTGAAGCAATGAATACCGCATGCTATGTTCACAACAGAGTCACCTTGAGAAAAGGAACCTCCTCCACTCTATATGAAATATGGAAAGGCAGAAAACCCATTGTGAAGTACTTTCATATCTTTGGAAGTAAATGCTACATTCTCACAGATCGTGAACAGAGAAGGAAGCTAGATCCCAAAAGTGATGAAGGTATATTTCTGGGATACTCCACTAACAGCAGAGCCTACAGAGTGTTCAACTACAGGACCAATGTCCTGATGGAATCCATAAATGTCATTGTGGACGACAAAGAGGAAGGAACCGATGTCATGGAGGATGTTGAAACATTCCTTGACAGTTCAACTGACAGTCCAGTCAAGTCTGAAGAAGTACAGGAACCCCCTCCTGAATGTGAAGTAGATGTAACCACCAAAGTGCCATCTATCAGAATTCAGAAAGACCACCCTAAGGATCTTATCATAGGGGAACCCACCAGTGGTGTAACTACCAGGTCAAGAGGAATAAACTCAAATTCCTGCTTTGTATCCAAGGTTGAACCAAAGAATGTGAAAGAAGCCCTGACTGATGAATACTGGATCACTGCCATGCAAGAGGAACTTGAGCAGTTCAAAAGGAATGAAGTCTGGGAACTAGTTCCAAGACCTGAAGGGACCAACATCATTGGTACCAAGTGGATCTACAAAAACAAATCTGATGAGAAAGGAGTAATTACTAGGAATAAAGCGAGACTAGTAGCTCAAGGATACACTCGAGTTGAAGGGGTAGATTTTGATGAGACATTTGCTCCTGTGGCTAGGCTTGAGTCCATCAGATTGTTGTTGGGGGTAGCATGCATCCTGAAGTTTAAGCTATTCCAAATGGATGTGAAGAGTGCATTCTTGAATGGCTACCTGAATGAGGAAGTCTATGTGGAACAACCTAAAGGGTTCTGTGATCCTAACCAACCTGAGCACGTATACAAGTTGAGGAAAGCCTTATATGGGTTGAAACAAGCTCCTAGAGCATGGTATGAAAGGTTAACCGAATTTCTAACCTCAAATGGATACAGAAAGGGTGGCATAGATAAAACCTTGTTTGTGAAGGATGAAGAAGGCAAAATCATGATAGCTCAAATCTATGTTGATGATATAGTCTTTGGTGGAATGTCAGAACAAATGGTTCAAAAATTTGTTCAACAGATGCAGTCTGAGTTTGAAATGAGTCTAGTGGGAGAACTGACCTATTTCCTTGGAATGCAAGTAAACCAAATGGAGGACTCTATGTTTCTCTCCCAAAGCAAGTATGCCAAGAACATAGTTAAGAAGTTTGGTATGGATAATGCCAGGCATAAGAGGACTCCTGCTCCCACTCATCTGAAGTTGACCAAAGATGATGGAGGGCCTAGTGTGGATCAATGCTTGTATAGGAGCATGATAGGTAGTCTGCTGTACCTAACTGCAAGTAGACCTGACATTTCTTATGCAGTTGGAGTGTGTGCCAGATATCAAGCTGAGCCTAAGGTGAGCCACTTGAATCAAGTCAAACGGATTCTCAAGTACATCAATGGGACCTGTGACTATGGGATGCTGTATTCACATGGGTCTGAGCCTGTCCTATCTGGGTACTGTGATGCTGACTGGGCTGGGAGTGCTGATGACAGAAAAAGCACATCAGGTGGATGCTTCTTCTTAGGAGACAACCTCATATCTTGGTTCAGCAAGAAGCAAAATTGTGTTTCTCTGTCCACTGCAGAGGCTGAATACATAGCTGCTGGAAGCAGTTGTTCCCAACTGGTTTGGATGAAACAGATGCTCACTGAGTACAATGTCACTCAAAATGTCATGACATTGTTCTGTGATAATCTCAGTGCCATCAATATCTCCAAGAATCCCATCCAACACAGCAGGACCAAGCATATTGACATTAGGCACCACTTCATCAGAGATCTGGTGGAAGACAAGGTGATCATTTTGGAACATGTAACCATGGATCTTCAACTGGCTGACATATTTACAAAGGCTCTGGATGCTACTCAGTTTGAAAACTTAAGGAGCAAACTGGGAATATGTCTCTCTGAGACCTTATAGCAACCACTGATGCTTGGGATAAATTGTTTAATATCTCTGCCTATTAAACAATTTGTACTAGGCTATGATTGGTCACCAGGTCATAGCTATGCTACCTGCAACAAGGGTGGATACAAGAGGGTAAGGAGACACCCTACTGTGAGAAGGCCAATGTATCTGCAAGAGTTCAAGGATGCTGTTCATGCAGGAGTGGTTCTGGATGTCAGAAACAACATCATGGCATCTGATATGGTGGTACCTACTGTAAAGCAAAAGTGGGTGATTACTTGATCGAAGCTGTGAAGCAAGATCAAGTGGATGGTAACTTGGTTGAAACTGTGGAGTAAAACCAAGTCTGTAACTTTGTCGTTATTCTCTGGTTATGTTGTTGGCTTTGGCAACATTTTTGACAAAAAGGGGGAGTAACCCCTGAACAAACAGAGTGGGTGTCTCTACAACAGACTCTCAGGACGACAGATTCCTCCCCTGCAACAATTGTGTGTGAAGTTTTTATTTAACTTCCATGTGTGTGAGTGTGCTGCCACTCTGAGTGTATTAGCTAGTATTATTTCCTGCTAGGTGTGTGTTTCCGCTGCTATGAACTCTGTTATGGGGATCAAAGTGTTTTAGCCAAAAGTTTGCCAAAGGGGGAGTTTGTAGGTGTTTAATTGGCTGCATTATATGGTAAAACACTAGATGGTTACTAATGTCCTGACTGATGTCATGACATGTATGTGTGACCACATTGTAGTTACTGCAGGACTAGCTAACACAGGATTTATTGAATGTCAAACTGGATGTTGTGACATTCATACCTGTCAACAGATACTAAGGAATAGAACAGCAGGTGTTCTGTCAGAACTTAGTATTTATTTCCAGTCTGGTTATCAAGGAAAGACCAGACCTGGCATAAGGCCTACTGACTGAATGTCAAACTAGATGTTATGACATTCATCATTGACAGCAGCTGCTGAAGATTAGACAGAGTGGTGTTCTGCTATACTTCAGCATGTAACTTAGTTTGTTCTTCAAAAGAATAACAGAACTAACTTAAGGCCAATTGTGTAAATGTTAAGTTGGACACTTTGACATTTATTAATGTAAGTTGTCACTGTAGTATGGTCATTTTGATCATGTACAGGTCAGCAAAATTGTACAGTCTGTTTTCTGGAAAAACAGACTCAGCATATGGACCTTGATGTCAAGCTGAATGTCGTGACATTCATGCCTGACAGCATATGCTAAATTGTAGGTTGTTCAGTTTTATGTTTCAGCTTTTTCTCAGGCTATTCTTCAGGAAGTCAACAGCTTAGAGAAAAACCAGGAAATCAACAACCAAGCTACATTCAATGAACCTAACAAATAGCCTATTTGTTTGTAACCTAAATGTTGAATTTATGGGAACTGGCGTGACCTTAAATTCAGGAGAATACAGGTGCAAAAGCCCAGGGTACTGCAATATAAAAAGGAAGGCGTTCCTTCATTCAGTTTCGGGGATTTTGAGGCGTGAAGATTTTGTGTGTCCATCATACTTCACTGCTGTATTTTTGTGAGTCTTGTATTAGACGTATCTTGTAAGCCAAGTCATTATCAAGTAGATGATAGCTTTGGCATAGGGTGTTCATTGAGTTGTAAGTGTTGTGTCACTCAAAGCTTTTAAGCGTGAGTGCTGTGTATCTTGATTAAAGCTGCGAAGCACAATCAAGAGTTGTTTGAAGTGTGACTTCAACTTGTCTTTAATATTGTTTAAAGATAGTAATCACTGAGGTGATTGAGGGGGAGTGAGTAGGAACTCTGATCTTAGGTTAAGATTGAAATTGCATTGGGTAGGGATTAAGTGATAAGTTGTAAACGGGTGAGTTTAGCTTTGAATTGATACTACTAATAGTGGATTTCCTCCCTGGCTTGGTAGCCCCCAGATGTAGGTCATGTTGGACTGAACTGGGTGAACAATTACTTGTGTTATTTACTGCACTTACTGTTAAGTTCTGCATAATCCCTGTCTGTGCAGAATTGGATGTCATAACAACCTGTGTGACATCCAAAGTCTGATAACTAGAATTTCAGATTTGTTGTTGAAAAAATCATGTTATGTGAAAATGGTAGATGGAATGCCATGTTGTTAGGAGAAAATGGCAGGTGGAAAGGGTTGATGGAAAGGAAAATAACAGAGGAGTCAGTTGATCAATCAATTGACATGAATTAATTCTTTGATAAATTAAAATATGCCACCAATGGGGGTCGAACACAGGACCTCCTTGGTATGGAAGGAGCCTTACCACTAGGTTAAGCGCTTGTTGTTGAATATTCGAAATTCCAACCAATCGATTGGTCCTCCCATTATTGGTTTAGTGAATTTTTTTAGAAATCTACCAATCAATTGATATGAATTAATTCTTTGATTTGATAAATTAAAATATGCCACCAATGGGGGTCAAACCCGGGACCTGCTTGGTATGGAACAAGCCTTACCACTAGGCTAAGCTCTTGTTGTTGAATATTTGTGCAAGGAACAAATATTAACCTATATTCTTGATTAAGTTAGATTGTTAAATTATTTGAGAGTTGTAACTCCATTTTGGACGCGGACGGTTGCGTTAGAAAGATAACGTAAAGGACTATTATTCTTATTCCATGTTATAGTATATTATGATGAATGTTAAACATTGTTGCTATGTTGAATATGAAATAACATGATTAAAAACCTTACAAAGATGAGTGAGGAAAACCTAGGAGAATAACTTGATTAATAACTTAGAAAGATAATCTAGGTTATGGAAATGAATATGCGGTGATGCTTGGACACAACGGTACCTAGGTGTGTATCGTGGACAAGTATTCACTTGGTAACGAATTAATATGTTTTGTATGGGACATGTGTGATTTATGTATGAGCATGAATCATGTTATGATGCCATGAGAATTGATATGATATCATGAGATTTTTTTGATATTTTGGTGAGGAACTTTTGTTCCAAAAGTCCTATTTTTGGTGAGGAGCGTTGCTCCAAAAATCGTATTTTTTATTGTGAATTAATCACGTTCAGAATTAGTTTTGATGGTGCACATACCACTTTAAAGGCTTAGGTAAAGCGGTAAGTGGGGATATGGCACCAATGATTCGTGCCTCAATTGGGTTTGAGCCCTAACCACGGTGGATGTGGGGGAAAGGTTGACACCTAAGTGGGTTAGAGTCCCATAGGGTGAAAGATACCCTAAGTGGGTTAGAGTCCGATACGGGTGACGGTCGCTTGAGTTGAGTTTGGAACTTATAGAGGACCAGATATCCACCATGAAAGTCGAATCATACGAGCATGCATGAACCGGGTCTGGCTTAGACGTAAGTTCACTCGGGGATTGATGTTTCGTGCATCCGAATAGTGATTTGTTGAGTGAATGCACTCAAGTGACATGTTTCTATACATTGCGAATATCCCTTAGATACTTGAGTCTTAGTTATCTTGTGTGCATGATACATAAGTAACAAGAGATGAAGACTCGAGTTAGGATTTGATTAGAAAACCCTGTAGAGCCAAGTGGACCCATAGGATAGGAGAACTCGCTGAGATTATTATCTCATCCCATTATTGTTGTTATTTTTCAGGTATTCCTTGCAGGTTGAATTCAGGAGAAGCTATCTATTGATGTTTCAAGGGATGATGATTATCGTGATCTTCCGTTGTGGAGTTGTGTGCAATGAAGATATTGCACATAGTTCTTAGATTTTTATTTTTAGGCACCATTATATAACATGTCCCATTGATGTTTTTAGTTTGGACATGTATTTATATATATGCCATTAGGCACTTATGTTGTGTCAGTACCAATTAATCACACTTGTATGATATTATTCTGGATATATATATTATACGGGTTGTTACAATTGGTATCAGAGCAGGTCGATTCTCGACCTAACCTTGAAACATCATAAGTAAATCTATTCTTGCCTCATATGTGTGTTTATACAACATGATTCTTAATATCAATGTATGTAGTATTGGGTCGGATCAATCTAATGATATGTGCATGGTAGGTAGGATCATGGTTGAGCGGCCACGAGGACTCCGAAGTGTGGGTGGAACTTTAGCTTTGAGGGTAGGCTCAAGCCAAGAGTTAGAAAGTAAGGAGAACCGGATAGCCTAGTTGAAGTTTCAGAGGAGTTGTGATTAGGGTATTATGGAATTGAAAAGTAGTGTATCGTTCAAGCAATTTTGCAGTGTTAACGGAGTTGAGAAGCTGAGGGATTCTATTGGATGAGTTTGTCATAATTTTGAGGAATAAGTGAATTTGCTAGTGGAATAAGATATACCCACTGATATGGAACAAGTATTATAAGGAATTCCATATGGTGAAGGAGACAGTATGGACATGTTGCTCGTATATCATAAGGTCTAGGAGTGAGGTAGTGTAACAGTGTTTCAGTTTCTAAGGCCACTAAAACATTTTGGAAGAACGAGAGTACTTCGTGGAGTATATATTTGGAATGGTACCTTGCAAGTGGTTGAGAACTTGAGAGATAAGGACGTTCAGTTTTGTTGGGAGCCTAAGGTAGTGGTGAAGTCTAAGAAGAGACTCAAGGACATGGTTTCATGTTCCAAGTGAAACAGGTATGGACCAAATGGAGGCTAGAAGATAAATCAAGTACATTCAGTCTTAGAAGGGAGATCAGATTCAGGATAGCTCATTAGAGGTTTAGTGTTAGTGAGAAACTATTATGGAATATGGAATTACCAAGGATCAGTTAGAAGAGGTGTGTGTCAAAGAGAGAATAAGCATTATATAACGAAGGAAGCTCTAGTAGGATGGGTTGAAGGAGATTTGTGTTGAGGAAAAGAATAAGTAATTGGAATTAAGGAATTCTAGTAGAATGGTTCTGTAATTGGAACTGAGAGAATTACCATAGGAAGATAAGTGAACGCAGAGTGTGAAAGTAGTGTAAATGTTGCAATACAATTGTTTTAATGGGGTACATTTTAGATAAAGGCACAATGGGATCATCAAGATTCATTAAGGCTAAGTTATGGGCGTGTAGTTGATGATTGTTCGCATCAAAGATTTCTAGAGTGTGTAGTGGAGTGGAGGAAGTTATACCTTGGTATTAAGAGAAGTATGTGATAGCGGCATTATGGTCACAAGCATGTGTAATGGATTCCTTGTCTTGAGATGGATGTGAAGTAACACACACTTTGTTGAGTAGTGAGTCTTGTATTCTAAGAAGATGAGTTGATGATAGACAACGAAAGACAAGCCAAGTTGGAGCATGGGGACTAATGGTAGGATGTGGAATATGTTATGTTGTAAGAGCTTATTGGGAGACAATGAGGATTGTCTGTGGCAAGTCATCTAGATAAGTAAACCCAGTATGATGAAATGTGTAGTAGGTACTGGGTTAGAAGAAAATTCCAGTCATAAGTGTCTGGCAGTGATAAGATTCATCTTAAGTGAATTTTATTTGAATTGCAATTGTAATAATGGCTTATTGGAAGTCTGGTTGTTATTTATATTCTTGAGGAGTGTTTGGTTGGTTGATCATGGAGTATAAACATTCACACCGTGTTAGAGCTAAGGGTATCCTAAATGTCATAAGTGTACCATTGTGGAGGTACAAATCGAGAATGGAGTTACAAGTTACCGCAAGTCAGATTTCTATTTTTGAAATTGGATTTTTGAAGGTGTAGTGCGTAGTTGGTCATCTGTAGAGATATCATGGAAGTCAGATGTTTAGGGAACCAACCTGGTGAACCATGCTCATTTTAAGTAAGTGTTAGAAGTACCACTATTATGACTATGAATAACTATAAGGAACAGAGTTGGAAGAGACCTACTAAGTGGTGATCTGGAAGAGATTAGTTAGGTATATTGTATATGTTGGTAAGGTGTAAAGTGGTTGGTCATAGTATGGCATTGGTTAATTCATTCGGATTCATGGCCTTAGATGTAAACCCCATGAGAGTAGTACTTATTGTATACAATGATACTCTACCCTATTGTAAGGATTCATGAGTTATATTTCCGAGGAGCAACGAGGATTAGATATTCTTGAAGTTAACCATGTAACTCAAGTTGTATATTAGTAAGATCATGATCTAAGACTATTAAAGATGGATCAGGGCGTTAAGATGAAGAGTTATAAATAAGAAGTGCAATGTTATTCCTGAAGGTGTGAAGTGTTGTGTGACTATGTGAGTAGTATGGAAACTCACAGTTACAGTCTAGTTGCTTAAGGTTTCTTGGAAGTGGCGTCTCATTAATGACTTGAAGTTCCTTGATGGTGTTATTTTGTTATTGGTAAAGATCCCGTGTCAGCAGAAACCTTGAAGGAATCAGAATCCTATAAGAGGATTTGATATGGAACATAATAACAAGAATTGGATATTGTCAAACTAATTTGGATAAGTTCATTCGAGCATAGGATAAATCTGAATGTCATACACCTCTCTGGTTGTAGTCGCGTGGCCCTTGGTCATATTTTAAACCTTTGTGTGTCAGCGAGAAGTTTATTGTTTTGGGTGGTAGGCACTCTGGGGGATAAGCGTGATCTTCTATGTAGACTGCTAGCTAACCAATGGTGCTTAGGAATCCCAGATGTTCCATTGTTGGAATCAGAGTATCATAATGGAAGGTGATGAAAGGAAGGGCTCAATCAAGATTATGGGAATTAGAGAGATAGTTACTCATAAGAGGGGGAGTAAGACAATCTTGTGCTAATGGTGCTATCTTATTGGAGTAGTACGAGGGAAGTAAAGTAATAGGTGTAAACGTTTGCAATATATAGTACCAGGCTAAGTGAAATTGATAAGAATATTGTCATACCCTAAATTTTGCCCCGCTTAAAGGCATTCATTTATCTTTCAAGCATTTGTATTTATCAATTTACATCCACTAATTGACATAAATTATTCCATTTTTAAAAAAAAAATTCACTGACATTTATTTAATTTTCATTAGATTTTTTTTCTATTTATCAATTCACATAAAAAAAAACATGACATTTATTCATAAGCATTCATATTCATAAATTATTCTTTTTCTTTTATTTCATTTTAATATCATTAATTTAATTTTCATAAGAATTTTTTTCTATTTTACCAATTCACATAAAAAACATGACATTTATTCATAAGCATTCATATTCATAAATTATTCCATTTTTTTAATTTCATTTTAATATCATTAATTTAATTTTCATTAGAATTTTTCTATTTACCAATTCACATAAAAAATATGATCTTCATTCACAAGCATTCATATTCATGTACACCACATGCTCATAATCGACATTTGTTGCATTACATTAAGTGCTTGTAGGTTTAGAGATTTTTGTCATGGAAGATTTAGTTTTAATTATTTAGAGTTATATCTTTTCATTCTAAAAAATTAGGTCCTTTTTGGTTTGCCTTGATATTATTTTTAAATTTCTAACAAGAAAGTTTTATGTTATGTTTAAATAAGTATTGAAAAATTAATTTTTGTTTCACAAATTAAGATATGAATTTAAAAAAAATGATAATGATACTTGTTTTTGTTCTATAATTTGTTTTTATAATTTATTTTACATTTTTATTTTATAATTTGTTTCAACATTTTAACTTGGTTTTACAATTTATTCATTTCATTTGAATTTATTTGAATATTTTGTAACATTTATAATTAAATTATTTTTATTTTTATTTTATTTTAAAAAAAAAATTAAAAAAATAGTTGTTATGTTACTTTTTATCTAGATCATAAGGAAAAACCAAAATAATAAAAAAAAATGAGAAATATTTAGTTACAATAAAAAAAATATATACATATTTACAGAAAAGTATTTTTGGTCTTGTTGCCACAAAAATTACATCATACAGAAACAGTTGCAAACTAAGCCATATTTTGAGACCAATTGTGAATTATTTTTTTGAGTTAGAAAATCAAAACAAGAAAATACAAGTTCCATTTCAATTTTAAAGTCATATTCACATTTCAATTTTAAAGTCAAATTAATTACATCATACAGAAACAATTGCAAACTAAGCCATATTTTGAGACCAATTGTGAATTATTTTTTTGAGTTAGAAAATCAAAACAAGAAAATACAAGTTCCATTTCAATTTTAAAGTCAAATTCACATTTCAATTACTTCACATTTCAATTACAACTTTCAAGAATAAAATGTGGAGTTGATCTCAACCTCTCCATATCAGCAAACTTCATCAATTGAAAGACCTAATAAAACAGAGAGATTTTAGTCAAAACAATGCTCAAAATAATACAAAAAATCAACCAATTTACAAAAGAATGAAAGTAGAGTAATTGTTATGCAGTAAAAGAATCAACTACTAAAAAAAAAGGGAAAGAGGACAACCATCTTTCATTCGGCAGTGGATTGAACATCTCCTTTTGAGCTTTATCCTGCCCCATTTACAATTGCACAAAACTAAAAAAACTAAAAAAAAGTATCTAAGAAAGGTTCCTATCTCCATTACAATGAATAGATTTCAGCAGCATCACAATAAACATATAACCGTTATTATAAGGAATAAAAAAAGGGGAGTTCATCCATTGTATAAAATAGGGAGGACAGCAAGAAATAGAAAAAAGGCATCAAAGTTCCAAAGTTCCAACTGCACAAAAATTTCTAACAGAGAATCAAAACTTCTAAAACAACACTAAAATCCCCAACGAAAAATTTCTTTCCGGCAAAAAACCAATAATACGAAGCGACAATACTTACAGGGAAAGGGAGGAAATATCAGAGGAGTGATTGTGAGTCCGATAACAACCAGGAGTATCCATGCACGCTCGATAGGTAAATCCACTTTACTTTCTTGTGATAACCTCACTGCTTTCTCCTGTTTTCACCAAAAATTTCGAACCATCATTCCGTAATAACAACAACATGTAAGCAACGGTAATATATATAAAACCACTTCCAACAGCAATTTGTTTTACCTAACCATTTGCGATAACCATTTGCAATTTTGTTACTGTTAAGTTCTCTGAGCGTTTGTTAGGGGTGAGGCCATTTTCGATCTGGCTAAAAGGAGAGACCGTCTCCGTAGAACTCGTTGAAGCCATGAAAGAGAAACCTTCGCCACGAACCGTGCGCCATTTTTGCTTCCGCGTCGAAACTGTGAGGATGTGGAGAGGATAGCGAGTAGGGGGTAGTTTAAGATCTCTTGAGAAGCTATGGCCGGTGAGTATGGGCGTTGGGCGGAAGAGATGATTTGAGTATGAATCAGTGTTTCTTGGTTTCGTTGAATTTGGAAGGGAACGAACTGTTGCTAGGGTTCGTGTCTAAAGTCCAGGAATTTCGGTCTTTTTGTGTGTTCCAGCCGGGTCGGTTGAGGTCCGACCCAGAATTCCTAGCCCACGCCCTTGGGGATATTTTGGGCCCCTTTTCTTTTTCGTACTGGGCCGCGGTCGTTGGCCCAACCTTTTTTTATATCTTCTTCGTTCAAAACCTTGTCTTGTACCACTAGGAGGAGATTTATCTCAACTAACCGCGTTTGGTTCAGTGGGTGAGACTTTCGTTGTCTCCCAGAAGGTCTTCGGTTTGATTCTTGGGCTGGACGTTTCACTTTCATTTTATTTAAGTCCCTATTTGTTTATAGCATCCCTTTGCCCATTCATATATTTGTTTTGTTTAAAGTAAAAGAGAACATTTTATTATTTTGACATTTACTTCAAGATTTAAAACAAAAGATTTTAGATTTAATGTGAATATTTATTTTCTTTTATTTCGAATTTATGTTTTTAATCAAAGTTTTTTTTTTCTAAATTCTTTAGATGTTTGATTTAACCTTATAATATAAAAAAAAAGCAAAAAGAGGTTTCAATTGGCCTTAGACATGACCTTGATTCATTGGATGTTTCGTTTGGATTGATCTTTATTTGCATGGATATTTACCTGTATGTTTGACCCGTGATTCGATTACTTTTGTACGTAGACCTTGAGTCGTTAAATGAATTGGCAAAATGGACATATAATTAAAACTTACTACTTTTTTCATTAATCACTTTCTTTTTGTTTCCAAACCATTTTCATAAGTAAAATATGAAGAAAAAGATTCCTCTGGATGGAATACCCAGTTGTAATCCCGAATATTAGGCTCAAGCTGTAAGAGCTTGCAAGCCACAAATATTTGTCTTCTCTTCAAAACACTTCAATTTTCAAATCATTTTCCTAAGTAAGTTGGAAGAAAAAGATTACCTGGATGGAATATCCAGTCGTAGTCTTGAATGCTAGGCCCAAGTTGTAAGAGCTTGTAAGCCATAAGTGTTTGTCTTCCCTCCAAAACACTTGAAAATACTCGAACCATTTCCTTAATAAAATTGGAAGAAAAAGATTACCTGGGTGAAATATCCAGACGTAGTCCCGAGTATTAGACCCAAGTTGTAAGAGCTTGCAGGTCATAAGTACTCGTCTTTCAAACCCAAAAATATATTAATTCATATCCGAGACCTTTTTTTTAATAAAGATGGAAATGGAACGTGGTGGATACCACGCACTCCTGGGATTAAGATTCGAGGTGGATGCCTCGCCTATCTTAGCTCACCATCACTTAAAATTGTCAATGCAGTTTCTTCAAACCCCTTTCTCAATCAAATTCAAAACACTTAATCTTTATTAAACACTTTTTCCAGTAAGATGGAAATGGAACGTGGTGGATACCACACACTCCTGAGACTAGGATTCGAGATGGATATCTCGCTCATCCAAGTTCTCGCCATTACTCAAAACACATCAAACCAATTAAATTCTTTTTCTCGTCGCCGTGCGATTGACTCTAAAACCTTTTCATAAACAAAAGACACCTTGTCTTAAGATGATGTAAAACAATGCTTCAGCCATAATTGTTGAGTTGAGATCAGTGACGTTTTTCCGACTGTTGATTTGTAAATCCATTCGATGTGTGGTATACGTCCGCTCCTCATCTGTTTTGGGTGAAACAATGTTTTCGTCGATTAATACAATATAGCTTTCGCTAAAATCGACCAACAGACAAACATTTTTCTACCAAGAACTACGTAAGCCTTGAGTTCTCTATTGAGATACGTAGGAGCAGGATTGCGAAATCTTGTCAGGCCCACTAATAAAAAACTTAGGTTTAGTCCTTCGTCAAAAATCCAAAAATATTCTCCTCTCATCCTTTCTTTCTTTCCCACCTAATAACTTAAAGCCTAACATTTCAAACTAACACTAACGCGCACGACTAACCTAACGGTTCCCGTTGAGTACAACGGACGTGAGGGGTGTTAATACCTTCCCCTTGCGTAACCGACTTCCGAACCCTGATTTGGTTGCGACGACCATAATCATTGTCGTTCTTTCTTGGGTTTTATCGATATTTCCCCTTTCCTTTTAGGGATAAATAAAGTTTGGTGGCGACTTTGTTCAGTCCATCATTGCGAGCATGCAATTGCGCTTCGCTAAGTCGTGTTCTCATTTTTCGAGGTGTGATAGATGGCGACTTTGCTGGGGACTAACTCCCTAAGTGAGTCAAGCCTAGTTAGGTCGTTTGTGTGCCTTTGTTTGTTTACTTGTGTGGATTTTCTTTCTTGATTTTGCAATCTTTATTGTCATATTGATATAAATCTGTTGTATTGGTTCCATTATGCTTTGGTGTTTGGATACTCTGATTGCAAACCATGTGGGAAAGACTTTTTACCCGAGTCTCGAGTAAAAAACATAAGATAGGACGAGGTTGAGTAGTGCGGGTCCGTGAGATGAACTTCTCGTTGGGTCAGTGCGAGAACCTTACTTAGAGTAGATTCTTGAGAGGATGTTGTCGCTCGGCAAGTAAGTTGTCGTAAGCTTCGATATTTTCTTTAGGATCCATGACTCTGAGAACCATTTGTAGAACCTTAATTCTTTATCCAACTAGGAAAGATGGTTGCGTAGCGTGGGTCTGCGAGTTGAATTTCTCGTTGGATCGATGCGAGAACCTCACTTAGAGTAGATTCTATAGATGGAGTTGATGCCCGGCAAGTAAGTTGCCGCAGGTAGCAAATAGTCTAATGGATCCATGACTCTAGGAACTTTTTTGAAACCTTAGATCAAACCTGGTAAGAACCATGTTCTATACGAAGCAATCAGACTTATCTATGCCTTAAGCCTATTGAACTTATACAAAAAATGCATCACATTCATCCACATACATTGCATAAACATCATAAAAAGCAAACTCTTAGTGGTCTCTTATTTGTTTCAGGAATTGAGAACTTGAAAATGACAACTCCAAGGAGAAACACTTTCACACTTAAGTACAAGGAACCTAAGCTTGACAGTCTGAAGGGTTTGATCTCTGATTTGACTCTCAGTAAACGTGATGATTTCGGAAAAGACTATGGGAAAATTTTGAGCCTTCTGACTAAGAAAGTTGACTATGGGATTATCAGCTCTTTGGCACAATATTATGATCCACCTCTACGCTATTTCACATTCGCTGATTTCCAACTAGCTCCTACTTTGGAAGAAGTTGAGAGAATTGTGGGTCTCAAATTGGAAATTTCAATCCATTCCCAAAGCTCGAAGAGGAAGCGGGCCCAAAGAAGATAACTTTAGCCCTAAGTATCAATGTCCCGACTGTTCTAGACAATTGGGTTGAGAAAGGGGGTTTCGAAGGTTTTGCCATGATGTTCTTGGAAGATTTAGCTCTGAAGTTCAAGAAAAAAGGAAATTGGAACGCATTCTATGTTGTGTTGGCTTTATTGATCCATGGGATTGTGCTCTTCCCAAACATTGAAAAATTTGTGGATCAGGTAGCCATAGAAGTCTTTCTCTCTGGCAATCCCATACCATTCCTCTTAGCTGACATTTACCATGCCCTTCACGCTCGACATGAAAAGAGGGGTGGAACTTTGTTGTGTTGTGCTCCTTTGCTTTATACTTGGTTCATGCAACATATGCCCGAAAAAGGCCCTTTTGTGGCAAAGGAACTTAAATCTCCTCAAAGACTAGCTTTTCTCACTGCAAGTTCCATCCGATGGTATATCCGAGAGTGGGAAACCCCATACATTATTGTCAGCTGTGGGGAATTTCCTAATGTACCGTTGTTAGGTACTAAAGGTTGCATCAATTATAACCCTATGTTATCTCGAATGCAACACGGCTACTCCATGGATGGTCCTCCTGACGCAAAGGACTTACAGCCATTTGTGTTCTTTGACATCCAAGCAAGTAATCCTGATGTAAGAGCGATACGAAAGGCTTGGTTAAAGGTTGTTAGGAAGGGTAAAGAGTTTGGGAAAAGAAACCTTCTCGCCAAAGAACCTTACACTCGATGGGTGAAAGAAAGAGTTGGGGAAATCCATTTGCCATTTATCTTAAAAGCTTTAGCTTTTCCCAAAACTCCTGAGCCCAAGCCTATACTCCCTGAGGACATGGAGAAACTCACTTCTAAGGTTAAGGAGCTCGAATTGGAGAATACTGAATTACGGATTCAAATGAACCGAGCTATCTTGGAAAATCAAAATTTGAAGGATGAACGTAAGGGGAAAGCCCAGGAACTTGAGGATAGTAACAAGAGAGTCAGGCTATTGGAAGACCAGAAGGACGATCTTGATCATATCCTTATAGGTTCCACATCAGTGATCCGAACCAGGAAGGAAGAGCTCAAGAAAGCTGAATATAGAATGTTGGATAGATCTCTTATGGAAAAGAAAGAAATTAAGCTCAACTTTGAGGCACAGATCCGTGAACTGAGGGACACTCTAAAGAAATGCAAGGAAAAGTTGTCTCGCGAGATACTCCAAAAGGAAGAAGCTGAAAGAAACTGTCACCATCTCAAGTACCAGTTGGAAGAAGCTAATAGGAGGTTTGCAGTTTTGGAGAGCCAAGAAGGTGATGCAGCCTACTTGCTCCTAAAGAATGATTGTGTGTATTGGAAAAGGTTGTATAGAGAGGCTAGAGCAACCTTAGATGAAGATCAATAGGTCATCAAGAAACTCCAAGAACTCTATGTTGAATGGAATGGTAAGTTCCGCAACTTAGCTAGATTTGTTAACCTCAACATGTTGGAACTCCCAGAAAAACTCCAGGAAGCGGATTGGTGTATGTGTCCAGAAAACACGCCTCCTCAAGTTTTCAATTTCGTCAAGTTTTGCAAGAAAATGATGAAGGAGCTCACCACAGATCTTGCTACGATCATAAGAGCTGAGACGGAGCTTAAGTTTACTTGTACTTGAATTTGAATTGTTGGTGTTTAAATCTTTTGTATTTGAATCATTTGTACTTGAAGTTAAATCCTTTTGTATTCAAATTTGATTTTAAATGGAAGTTGTCATTTTGGGCCTCAATTATTACGTGTTATTCTTATTTAATATATTCTAACATTGCTGGAATAAATAATAAAGATAACTAAGAGCTTTGCACAAAATGCACCCATAACATACACTCATGTCATTCTTCAAACAAAAAACTCATTTTTGTGTCTTCTTCAGTTCCACATTGAGTCCTCAACACCACTACAACACCAGAGTCAACGCTCGTCAAAGAATGGCAGATCAAGAACAAGAATTGGAGAGAGTAAGCTCGGAACTTGAAGACCTACGAGGAAACATGGGTCAAGTCATGGAAATACTACAAGTCATTAAGGCCAAGTTGGACACCCAAACGACGGTCGTTTCAGAAATCACCGGTCCTACGATTGAACCCCAACCTGCAAGGACAGTGCCAACCACTTGGCCAGTCTATGGTTTACCTCCCGGCTTCACACCTCCAGTTGAAGGTTCCCCTGGTTTTGTATAATCCACTCAGTAGACGGTTCCTCTACCAACTATCTATGAAACTCATCCAGTGGTCAACACGTTCGCACCACCCCTTGTCCATGCACACGTGCAACCTTATTTTGAAGGTCAACAACATGCTCCGGATTTTTCGGACGAAGATGATGAAAGGCATGAAGACATAATAGGAATGAAAGAGAATTTCCAGATTCTTGAGAAAAGGTTAAGGGCTATGGAAGGTGACCAAGTCTTTGGTGCTGCTGCTAGGGAGATGTGCTTAGTGTCAGGTCTTGTTATTCCCCTGAAATTCAAGACCCCAGATTTCGATAGGTACGAGGGCCACTCATGTCCTAAAAGTCACCTTATTATGTACTATCGAAAAATGGCTGTACACGTAGAGGACGATAAACTTATGATACATTGCTTCCAAGACAGCTTGAGGGGTGCTCCCTCTAAGTGGTACTTAAGCCTTGATCAAAGTAGAATTCGTTGTTTCCAAGACTTATCTGATGCTTTCATCCAACATTATAAGTATAACATGGATATGGCCCCAGATAGGAGGCAATTGCTCAGCATGTCCCAGAAAGATAACGAGTCTTTTAAGGAATATGCACAACGATGGAGGGAAGTGGCCTCGCAAGTCGAACCACCCCTTGTTGAGAAGGAGTTAGCATATTGGTTCATGGATACGGTAAAGCCTATGTTCTATGAAAGGATGGTGAGTAGTGTATCGGCAAGCTTCTCTGACTTGGTTGTCGTGGGCATAAAGGTCGAGCTTGGATTGAAGAATGGAAAAATGATAACCACCTCTGAAACATCTGGTAATAATGTCAAAAAAATTCCCAGAAGTTTTCAAAGAAAGAAAGAGGGTGAAACAAACGCAGTGTCAACCAGTCAAAGAAGGAGTTATTTGTGGAAGAAGCAACATCAATTTGCTCAGCAACAACCAACTTATCTAGTGCAGTATATTCAACAACCGTATGTGGCAGCAATCACACCAAATTTCAACCAATCACAAGCTTATGTCTATCAACCTATTCAACAAGCACCGGTATACCAGCAAGCACCCATGCCACCCGCTTATCAACAACCAAGGGCACAGGCTCCACGTCCACAAAAGCTTCCAAATCAAAATAGGGTACAAAGAGGTAGACCTCCTTTCGCTTCAATCCCTATGACATACATTGAGTTATACCCATCGTTACTGCATAAAGGGTTGGTGACTCCCAAACCTTTGGGTCCTCCACCAAATCCTTTACCTCCATGGTACAATCAAGATGCTCATTGTCCTTTCATGAGGGTGCCCCTGGGCATGATTTAGAGGGATGTTATGCTTTGAAGCATATTGTGCGAGAGCTGGTTGAGAAGAAGATCCTTTCATTTCGAGATGTTGGACCCAACGTAAAAAGTAACCCTCTGCCGGCGCGTGGTGATGTTAATGCCATTGAGGATGTTTCTGATGTTTGTATAATCAAAAATGTTAAAGATGTTAAAACTCCGTTGCTAGCACTCCATGCAAGATTGGTGGGAGCTAGTTTGATTGATACATGTCACGACAACTGAGAAGAATGTGCCGTTTATCCAAGGGGATGTAAAGTGGTACGAACTGATATGCAAAACTTGATGGATCAAGGTGTTTTACAAGTTTGTGGTCCTGCAACAAACGAGGAAATTTCAGTCATTGAACCCTTTTTCAATCTACCAGAACCTGTTGAGATAACTTATCAAAGAAAAGATGTTGTTCATCCATCACCAGTGGTAGTTTGTATGCCTACCCCCTTTCCCTTTGAAAGCACCAAAGCGGTACCTTGGAAATATGACATAACTGTGGTAGATGGAGTGGTAGATGAAGAACCTAAAGATGTTGAAGGTGAGAAAAGCTTGGAGAATGTTGACACCAATATCACTAACATCGCAGGGACGAGCAGAATGACCCGCAGTGGTCGGATTTATACTCCCGATGTTAATATAATCCCTCAAGAACCAACAAGGGAAGCTACAACTGCAAATCCTGCCCCAGAGTATGGAAGGGTACAGCCGACAGTGCAATCAGATGAAGCGATTGAATTTCTAAAAATAATAAAGAAAAGCGACTACAAGATAGTCGATCAGTTACATCAAACACCGTCAAAAATATCTATCTTGTCCTTGCTTCTGAATTCCCAAGCTCATAGGGAGGCTCTACTGAAAGTGCTTGCTCAAGCTCATGTTATCCAAGATATAACGGTTGGCCAATTCGATGGGGTGGTCACTAATATCACAGCCTGCAACACTCTAAGTTTCAGCAATGAAGAGCTACCCAAGGAAGGGAAGAATCACAACTGCGCCTTACATGTATCCATAAAGTGCCAAGAAGATGCTTTGGCCAGGGTCTTAGTTGACACTGGATTGTCCCTCAATGTTCTACCAAAGAGGGCGCTTGCTAAATTATCTTACCAAGGTTCGGAAACGAAACCTAGTGCACTTCTGGTAAAAGCATTTGATGGTTCTCGGAGGACAGTAGTTGGGGAGGTAGAGCTACCAATCCAAATCGGACCGCACGTATTCCCCATAAATTTCCAAGTCATGGGCATAAATCCTGCTTATAGCTGCCTTTTGGGACGTCCATGGATACATGCTGCTGGGGCAGTGACTTCTACTTTGCATCAGAAAATGAAGTTTGTCGTCGATGACAAGCTCGTCATTGTCTCGGGTGAAGAAGATTTTATCATTAGTCAACTCTCCTCTTTCCGTTATATCGAGGCTGATGAAGATGCCTTAGAGACCTCTTTCCAAGCACTTGAAATATCCAATGCCACACTTGCAGAAGTAAAGGATCATATTGAGAAAACCAGTTTGTTGTTCGCCTCTTTGAATAGTGCAAGGTCAGCAGTTGAAAGTGGAGGTCCTACAGGTTGGGGGCAAGTCATCAATGTCAGCGAGAAAAATGATCGATTTGGTTTGGGGTACAAGCCTTCTGCTAAGGAAGGAGCCTTGGCCCTTACAAAGGACCGCATACGGAGCATACAAGAAGTTTTCCTAAGCACAGGATTTATCCATGGGGATCAAGTTGGTGCAGTTGAAGATGACACTGAAGATGGAGAAGCATCAAATCTGATATACCGGTGTGAAGCAGCCTTAACAAATTGGGAAGCAGTTGAGATTCCAGAAGTTTTTCCTGTGTCAAAGTAATTGTATTTTCCTTTGTTTTTTGGAAATCCTTAGCTCTGCCCAAGGCTAACAGATCATTTGTAGGGTCACTTTAAATTTCAAAATCATTATGACAAATAAAGAGCATTTTGTTCAAATTCTTATCGTTCATTTATTTGTTTTTCTTTCCTTAAAATGGCAATCCTTTCAAAAACTACAAAAATATTTTTTTTTAATTCTTTTGCATTTTATTTCCACTTTTCTAAAAAAACCATCATTTAAAAAACATGCAGAATAATCAATAAACCAGTTGAATTCGATGACCCAACTACTTCCTATAACTTTGAACTCCCCATCTACCAAGCGGAAGAGGATAGTGAGGAAGATTGTGATTTCCCTAAAGAATTGGAAAGGCTGCTCGAGCACGAGTCAAAGGCCCTTCAGCCGTATCAAGAACCAGTAGATACAATCAACCTTGGCACTAAGGAAGAAAAAAAAGAGGTCAAAGTTGGGACTACACTTGCGGCAAGCATCAAAGAAAGATTGATCAAGTTGCTACAAGAATATGTAGATGTATTTGCTTGGTCATATCAGGATATGCCAGGTTTAGATACTGATATTGTTGTCCACAAGCTACCACTACATCCAGATTACCCGCCAGTGAAGCAGAAGCTCCGAAGAGCAAGACCCGACATGGCTCTAAAGATTTGTGACGAGGTGAAACGCCAATTTGATGACGGTTTTCTAGCAGTTGCGAAGTACCCTCAATGGGTAGCTAATATTGTACCAGTACCCAAAAAGGATGGCAAGGTCAGGATGTGTGTTGATTACAGGGATCTAAACAAAGCTAGTCCAAAGGACGATTTCCCCCTGCCATATATTGACACTCTGGTAGACAACACTGCTAAGTTCGTGGTCTTCTCCTTTATGGACGGGTTCTCGGGTTATAATAAAATTAAGATGGATCCAGAAGACATGGAGAAGACCACATTCATCACCCCTTGGGGAACATTTTTCTACAAGGTAATGCCATTTGGTCTCAAAAATGTCGAGGCAACTTACCAAACAGCAATGGTCACTCTTTTCCATGATATGATGCACAAGAAAATTTAGGTTTATGTAGATTATATGATTGCAAAGTCCCAAAGTGAAGAGGATCATATAGATCACTTGCAAAAGCTATTTGAACGTCTTCGGAAATTTCAACTACGGCGGAATCCTGCTAAATGCACCTTCGGTGTCTGATCTGGAAAATTGCTTGGTTTCATTGTTAGTCAACAAGGAATTGAGGTAGATCCAGACAAGGTTAGAGCAATACAAGAAATGCTTGCTCCACGTACAGAGAAAGAAGTTAGAGGATTCTTGGGACGTTTGAACTATATCTCTAGGTTTATATCTTATATGACTGCTACGTATGAACCTATATTCAAGTTGCTTAGAAAAGATCAAGCAGTTGAATGGAACTCTGAATGCCAAAGGGCTTTTGAGAAGATCGAACAATACCTGCAAGAGCCCCCTATTCTAATTCCACCTGTTCAAGGGAAACCACTCTTTATGTACTTAACTGTGCTTGAAAAGTCAATGGGATGTGTGCTGGGACAACATGACGAAACCGGCCAAAAAGAGCATGCCATCTACTATCTGAGCAAGAAGTTTACCGATTGCGAAACCCGGTATTCACTCTTGGAAAAAACCTGTTGTGCTTTAGCATGGTCCGCTCGCCGTCTAAGACAATACATGATTTGCCACACTACTTTGTTGATCTCAAAAATGGATCCAATAAAATATATCTTTGAAAAGCCTGCTTTAACTGGAAGACTCGCCCGTTGGCAGATGTTACTATCTAAGTTTGACATCCAATATGTATCTTAGAAAGCCATTAAAGGAAGTGTGTTATCTGATTACCTGGCAAACCAACCCGTTGAATACTACCAGCCGTTGAAATTTGACTTCCCTGATGAAGACATTATGGTAGTAAAAGATTGTGAAATCCCAGGACCTGATGAAGGACCTGAACATGGATCTCGGTGGAAGCTCATGTTTGATGGTTCCTCCAAATACATGGGGAATAGCGTAGGAGTTGTCCTATTGAACCCGAATGGTGGGTACACTCCTTTCACAGCAAGGTTGTGTTTTGATTGCACAAACAATATAGCAGAATATGAGGCGTGCATCCTAGGCATTGAAGCAACAATTGACCTCCGAATCAAAATCCTTGAAGTATGTGGAGACTCAGCCTTGGTGATATATCAAGTCAAAGGCGAATGGGAAACCCGTGATACCAAGTTAATCCCATACCGTGCCTATGTCATGGAACTAATAAAATACTTTGACGAAATCACTTTCCGCCATATCCCGAGAACTGAGAACCAAGTTGCTGATGCTTTGGCTATGTTGGCTTCAATGTACCAAGTTAGATTCCATAGTGAAGTGCCTCTCATTCAGATAGAGCGGAAAGCTGAGCCTGTCCACTACCAATCGGTTGAAGAGGAAGCCGATGATAAACCTTGGTTTCACGACATCAAATGTTTTTTGCAAAACCAAGAATATCCAACAGATGCAACAACCCTTGACAAGAAAACATTGAGGAAGTTAGCATCCAAATTCTTCTTAAGCAATGGTGTGTTATACAAGAGAAACCACGACATGATTCTGCTCAGATGCGTGGATGGACATGAAGCAGACCTGTTGATCGAGATTCATGAAGGATCCTTTGGAACTCATGCCAATGGGCATGCCATGGCAAAGAAGATTCTGAGAGCAGGTTATTACTGGTTGACCATGGAATCGGATTGCTTCAATTATGCTAGAAAATGTCATAAATGCCAAATCTATGCAGATAAGGTACACGTGTCTCTGACCCTACTAAACGTTTTAACATCACCTTGGTCGTTCTCGATGTGGGGCATTGACATGATTGGCGCCATCGAGCCTAAAGCTTCCAATGGTCACCGCTTCATCCTGGTTGCCATTGATTACTTTACCAAATGGGTAGAAGTCGCCTCTTATGCTAATGTGACAAAACAAGTGGTTGCACGGTTCCTCAAGAAAGAGATTATTTGCCGTTATGGAGTTCCAAGCCAGATCATTACAGATAATGGGACGAATCGGAACAATAAGACCATGAAAGAACTATACGAAAGCTTCAAGATTGAGCACCATAACTCTTCACCATATCGTCCAAAGATGAATGGCGCCGTTAAAGCCGCTAATAAAAACATCAAGAAGATCCTGCAGAAAATGGTGAAAACCTATAAGGATTGGCACGAAATGCTACCCTTTGCACTGCATGGATATCGGACTTCCGTCCGCACTTCAACAGGGGCAACCCCATTCTCTTTAGTATATGGGATGGAAGCGGTTCTCCCAATTGAAGTGGAGATACCTTCAATGAGAATCTTGATGGAGACCAAGCTAGAAGAGGCTGAATGGATTCAAAATAGATTTGATCAGTTAAACCTCATAGATGAGAAGCGAATGACTTCTTTATGCCATGGACAGTTATACCAGAAACGGCTCAAGAGGGCTTTTGACAAGAAAGTACGGGTTCGAGAATTCAGAGAAGGAGACCTCGTGCTCAAGAAGATCTTGCCACTACACAAGGACTCACGTGGGAAGTGGACTCCCAATTATGAAGGCCCATATGTTGTGAAGAAAGCCTTCTCCGGAGGTGCCTTGATTCTCACAACTATGGATGATGAAGAGCTCTCACACCGCATGAACTCTGATGCAGTTAAAAAATATTATGCCTAATAAAAACCCGCTAAGTCGAAAACCTGAAAGGGCGATTTAGGGGAAAAAGGGGTATCCCGGTGGATCAAAAACCCGAAGGGGTGATCCAGGGTGAAGTTAGGGATGAATAAAAAATGATAGCTAGCTAAGTTGAAAACCTGAAAGGGCAACTTAGGCAAAAAAAGAGCGTCCCGGTGGATTGAAAACCCGAAAGGGCGATCCAGGCAAAAGTTAGGGGGAAAAGGCATAAACTGCATCAGTTGTTACTGATTGACACCGAAGAATCCGAGGCGGAAGATCAATCCAGTTACTCCCCTTAGAAGCAAGGTTTTGGGGAATCATATATATTGGGGATGTTAGTGGTCACTGAATTCAACGTAAACCTTTCCTTATTGCCATTTTCAAAATTGTAACATTCCATGGAGCTACGCCATTTGTGTGATACCATCCTTGAATAAAATACAAGTTTTGCCTATCAATCATTGTTAATTGTGTTCTTCTATGTTTTTCTTTGTTACGCAAAGTGTCATTTATTTGTTAATAATGAAATTTTGAAACTTGAAAAGAATTTGAAATTTAGTGAAAGGAACAAAATTACTTTGATATATGTGAAAATCAAGAGAAAATCATTTGTTTTTCCGAAAGTCTCAAGATTGCATAAATACTCCTGGATCACCAACAAAAATCTCCATGGAACACAACTTATTAATCCTCTGGAAGGATGGACCTTTGGTTATTTATAACTGTCAATCTTGATAGATTCTCCTCTGGATACGCCTATTACTTGTACGGGTTTGAGTTATTGGTGTTGAGGAATCAGAATCTCTATAAACAATCCCTACAAACTCCCAGTCTACCTATTGTCAGCATTGCATATCATGATCATTCATATATCATGCATAAAACAAAAATTAAATCATGCATGGTTTAAAATGTACTTTGTACTCATTTGTGTTACCCCTTCGGTCTCGTCGTTGATTGTTATCTCTTGACCCAAAGACCATTTGTCGCTAGCACTCCATCCAAAGTCCAATCATCATTGGCATCCTGTAAGGTCCAGTTGTCACTGGTGTTATCTCCAATCCGATTGTCATTGGTATGTCAAGTTCAGTTGTCATTGATATCTTATCAGAAATCTAATTGTTATTTGGTACCCTTAAAATCTAGTTGTCAGTAGTATCGTTTCAAGAGTTCAATTGTCATTGGCATCTCCAAAATTTAGTTGCTATTGGCATTATCATCAAAAATCTAGTGGTTACTAGTATCTTTTCAAAATCCCATGGTCATTGGAGTTTATCTAGAGTCCAGTAGTAACTGGCACTTTGGTCTTAAAAACCAATTGTTGTTGGCTTTCTCTAAAAGTCCAGTTATAACTGGCACTCTGTTTGAAAATCCAATTGTAATTGGTACCTGAAGTTTGGTTGTTGCCAACATCATTTAAGGTTCAGTTGAAGTTGTCACCAATCCGTTAGAAGCTGGTTGTAATCCATTGCTTACAGTCTTAGTCCAATTGTTGGCATATACAGAGAGTTTGATTACCCTGTTTTCCTGATGGTTCCTAGAAAGTCATGAGTGACTCTTAAGGAATTCCCAGAAGCTTGGATGTTATTCTTGTTAAAAAAACTCCAATGATGTTTGGTTTTTGATTGATTTCTTTGTAAAGAATCATCATACCCTTTTTGCATGGATGATCTTCTCATAAGAGGACTCCTAATCTAGTTTGTGTGGATGATTTTCTAGTAAGAAAAATCCAATATGTTATATGGATAATCTTCTCGCAAGAAGACTCCCGTGTATTTTTTGTTTTGGATAAATTTTATGTTAGAAATCTCCAAAGTCTTTGATTAGATATATTTCTTATAAGAGATCCCCAGAATTGTCAAAAGTATTCTAAAGGGTTAGATCATGTCTGAACTTATTTGATAAAACATACTTTGAATATTTCTTATGAGAAATCTTAAGAACTGTCAAATACATTCAAAAGTTTCAGGTCATGTCTGGACCTATTGATAAATTGTACTTTGGATGCTCCCCAGTGTCTTTTCCCCAGCAAATTGTCATCCTCAATGAGTCTCCACCCATTGCCTTTGATATTTCCTATGAAATACCGCTACCGTACTCTCATCATTCCCCACAGGTTTGTCCATAATCCATCATAAAAATCACGCTAGGGTCCATCATATCCCCAGCAACCCAAAAAGAGGTCTTTCAACTCATAGCACGGCATGTCATCGCATATAGGGGCAAAATTTGGGTCTTTTGTATTCAAATACCTTTCACTTTTGATACCATCAGGATTATCATCACTCATGTCATCTAGTAAAGATATTTAAATAGGGGCAACTGTCATACCCTAAATTTTGCCCCGCCTAAAGGCATTCATTTACATTTCAAGCATTTGTACTTATCAATTTACATCCACACATTTATTTAATTTTCATTAGATTTTTTTTCTATTTATCAATTCACATAAAAAAAAACATGACATTTATTCATAAGCATTCATATTCATAAATTATTCTTTTTCTTTTATTTTATTTTAACATCATTAATTTAATTTTCAGAAGAATTTTTTTCTATTTTACCAATTCACATAAAAAAACATTGACATTTATTCATAAGCATTCATATTCATAAATTATTCCATTTTTTTAATTTCATTTTAATATCATTAATTTAATTTTCATTAGAATTTTTCTATTTACCAATTCACATAAAAAATATGATCTTCATTCACAAGCATTCATATTCATTTACACCACATGCCCATAATCGACATTTGTTGCATTACATTAAGTGCTTGTAGGTTTAGAGATTTTTGTCATGGAAGATTTAGTTTTAATTATTTAGAGTTATATCTTTTCATTCTAAAAAATTAGGTTCTTTTTGGTTTGCCGTGGTATTATTTTTAAATTTCTAACAAGAAAGTTTTATGTTATGTTTAAATAAGTATTGAAAAATTAATTTTTGTTTCACAAATTAAGATATGAATTTTTTTTAAAAATGATAATGATACTTTTTTTTGTTCTACAATTTGTTTTTATAATTTATTTTACATTTTTATTTTATAATTTGCTTCACAATTTTAACTTGGTTTTACAATTTATTCATTTCATTTGAATTTATTTGAATATTTTGTAACATTTATAATTAAATTATTTTTATTTTTATTTTATTTTTTAAAAAAAAATTTAAAATAGTTGTTATGTTACTTTTTATCTAGATCATAAGGTAAAAACAAAATAATTAAAAAAAAGAAAAATATTTAGTTACAATAAAAAAATATACATATTTACAGGAAAGTATTTTTGGTCTTGTTGCCACAAAAATTATCATGCAGAAACAATTGCAAACTAAGCCATATTTTGAGACCAATTGTGAATTATTTTTTTGAGTTAGAAAATCAAAACAAGAAAATACAAGTTCCATTTCAATTTTAAAGTCAAATTCACATTTCAATTTTAAAGTCAAATTAATTACATCATTGAGAAACAATTGCAAACTAAGCCATATTTTGAGACCAATTGTGAATTATTTTTTTGAGTTAGAAAATCAAAATAAGAAAATACAAGTTCCATTTCAATTTTAAAGTCAAATTCACATTTCAATTACTTCACATTTCAATTACAACTTTCAAGAATAAAATGTGGAGTTTATCTCAACCTCTCCATATCAGCAAATTTCATCAATTGAAAGACCTAACAAAACAGAGAGATTTTAGTCAAAACAATGCTCAAAATAGTAAAAAAAAATCAACCAATTTACAAAAGAGTGAAAGTAGAGTAATTGTTATGCAGTAAAAGAACCAACTACTCAAAAAAAAAAAGGAAAGAGGACAACCATCTTTCATTCGGCAGTGGATTGAACATCTCCTTTTGAGCTTTATCCTGCCCCATTTACAATTGCCAGCAGACTTGCACAAAACTAAAAAAACTTAAAAAAAAGTATCTAAGAAAGGTTCCTATCTCCATTACAATGAATAGATTTCAGCAGCATCACAATAAACATATAACAGTTACTATAAGGAATAAAAAAAGGGGAGTTCATCCATCGTATAAAACAGGGAGGACAGCAAGAAATAGAAAAAATGCATCAAAGTTCCAAAGTTCCAATTGCACAAAAATTTCTAACAGAGAATCAAAACTTCAAAAACAACACTAAAATCCCCAACGAAAAATTTCTTTCCGGCAAAAAACCAATAATACGAAGGAGGGACAATACTTACAAGGAAAGGGAGGAAATATCAAAGGAGTGATTGCGAGACCGATAACAACCAGGAGTATCCATGCACGCTCGGTAGGTAAATCCACTTTACTTTCTTGTGATAACCTCACTGCTTTCTCCTATTTTCACCAAAAATTTCGAACCGCCATTCCGTAATAACAACAACATGTAAGCAACGGTAATATATATAAAACCACTTCCAACAGCAATTTGTTTTACCTAACCATTTGCAATTTTGTTACTGTTAAGTTCTCTGAGCGTTTGTTAGGGGTGAGGCCATTTTCGATCTGGCTAAGAGGAGAGACCGTCTCCGTAGAACTCGTCGAAGCCATGAAAGAGAAACCTTCGCCGCGAACCGTGCGCCATTTTTGCTTCCGTATCGAAACTGTGAGCGGAGAGGATAACGAGTAGAGGTAGTTTAAGATCTCTTGAGAAGCTATGGCCGGTGAGTATGGGCGTTGGGCGGAAGAGATGATTTGAGTATGAATCAGTATTTCTTGGTTTCGTTGAATTTGGAAGGGAACGAACGGCTGCTAGGGTTCGTGTCCAAAGTCCAGGAATTTCGGTCTTTTTGTGTGTTCCAGCCAGGTCGGTTGAGGTCTGACCCGGAATTCCCAGCACACACCCTTGTCTTGTACTACTAGGAGGAGACTTATCTCAACTAACCGTGTCTGGTCCAGTGGGTGAGACTTTCTTTGTTTCCCAGGAGGTCTTTGGTTTGATTCTTGGGCTGGACGTTTCACTCTCATTTAATTTATGTCCCTTTTTGTTTATAGCATCCCCTTTTCCCATTCATATATTTGTTTTGTTTAAAGTAAAAGAGCACATTTTATTATTTTGACATTTAATTCAAGATTTAAAACAAAAGCTTTTAGATCTAATGTGAATATTTATTTTCTTTTATTTCAAATTTATATTTTTAATCAATTTTTTTTTTCTAAATTCTTTAGATGTTTGATTTAACCTTATAATATAAAAAAAAAAAAGCAAAAAGAGGTTTCAATTGGCCTTAGACATGACCTTGATTCATTGGATGTTTCGTTTGGATTGATCTTTGTTTGCATGAATATTTACCTGTATGTTTGACCCGTGATTCGATTACTCTTGTACGTAGACCCTGAGTCGTTAAATGAATTGGAAAAATGGACATATAATTAAAACTTACTACTTTTTTCATTAATCACTTTCTTTTTGTTTCCAAACCATTTTCATAAGTAAAATATGAAGAAAAAATTGCTCTAGATGGAATACCCAGTTGTAATCCCGAATATTAGGCTCAAGCTGTAAGAGCTTGCAAGCCACAAATATTTGTCTTCTCTTCAAAACACTCCAATTTTCAAATTATTTTCCTAAGTAAGTTGGAAGAAAAAGATTACCTGGATGGAATATCCAGTCGTAGTCCCGAATGCTAGGCCCAAGTTGTAAGAGCTTGTAAGCCATAAGTGTTTGTCTTCCCTCCAAAACACTTGAAAATATTAGAACTATTCCCTTAATAAAATTGGAAGAAAAAGATTACCTGGGTGAAATATCCAGACGTAGTCCCGAGTATTAGACCCAAGTTGTAAGAGCTTGCAGGTCATAAGTACCCGTCTTTCAAACCCAAAAATATATTAATTCATATCCGAGACCTTTTTTTTAATAAAGATGGAAATGGAACGTGGTGGATACCACGCACTCCTGGGATTAAGATTCGAGGCGGATGCCTCGCCTACCTTAGCTCACCATCACTTAAAATTGTCAATGCAGTTTCTTCAAACCCCTTTCTCAATCAAATTCAAAACATTTAAAATCTTTATTAAACACTTTTGCCAGTAAGATGGAAATAGAACGTGATGGATACCATGCACTCCTGAGACTAGGATTCGAGATGGATATCTCGCTCATCCAAGTTCTCGCCATTACTCAAAACACATCAAACCAATTAAATTCTTTTTCTCGCCGTCGTGCGATTGACTCTAAAACCTTTTCATAAACAAAAGACACCTTGTCTTAAGATGATGTAAAACAATGCTTCAGCCATAATTGTTGAGTTGAGATAAGTGACGTTTTTCCGAATGTTGATTTGTAAATCCATTCGATGTGTGGTATACGTCCGCTCCTCATCTGTTTTGCGTGAAACAATGTTTTCCTCGATTAATACAATATAGCTTTCGCTAAAATCGACCAACAGACAAACATTTTTCTACCCAGAACTACGTAAGCCTTGATTTCTCTATTGAGATACGTAGGAGCAGGATTGCGAAATCTTGTCAGGCCCACTAATAAAAAACTTAGGTTTAGTCCTTCGTCAAAAATCCAAAAATATTCTCCTCTCATCCTTTCTTTCTTTCCCACCTAATAACTTAAAGCCTAACATTTCAAACTAACACTAACGCGCACGACTAACCTAACGGTTCCCGTTGAGTACAATGGACGTGAGGGGTGCTAATACCTTCCCATTGCGTAACCGACTCCCGAACCCTGATTTGGTTGCGACGACCATAATCATTGTCGTTCTTTCTTGGGTTTTATCGATATTTCCCCTTTCCTTTTAGGGATAAATAAAGTTCGGTGGCGACTCTGTTCAGTCCATCATTGCGAGCGTGCAATTACGCTTCGCCAAGTCGTGTTCTCATTTTTTGAGGTGCGACAAATATCAATTGATGGATTATCAAGTTTGTCTTAATTGTTGAAGGAATTGTGAGAGAAAAGTCATCAATATTATGTGTAGTCGAGGAATCAATAAATTATCTCATGAAGATTTGAAGAGGGTTGATTACCCAAATCAAGATAAGATGTCGTGGGTATATTTTGTGTGACTCAGTACAAGAAATGGAGTTGTAGATTCAGGATGGAAAGTGACAAAGTGATTCAGAACAATATATCCAGTAAATTAAGTGTGAACAAGGTTAGAAGTTAATCCAATATCAGAATAAGAATATGGTTAAAATCAAGAAGTTTCAGGAGCTCATGAAAGAATGAAATTTGTTAGCAAAGACAAGTTGGAAGATTAGAGTATGTCGGAGAATTTAACTGAAGCAAAGTCAAGTGTTGACTTAGGACGGTGATACAAGAAGTGTTTATTTATGGATTGGAGGAAATTTGGGGGCGAATTTCAATTTAAGGGGGGAGAATGTAATATCCCATATTCCCTTAAATGCTCAATTATTTGTCAGCTGAGACCAATTGAGTCCTATGTACTCTATCTTTTGTCAGTGGGAACAATTAGAGCTCTTATGTGCTCTAAATATTGTCAGTTGGGACCAATGGGGTAACCACTGGACTCTGAAGAGATCAATCCTTATTAAAAGAGAATGACCATTATTAATAAGTACAGGAGAAGGCATTTTTGGTAACATTAATAATTGGTCAATTGGTACTGGAAGATAAAATATCGATTGGGATATTTTTATTACTACTTGATATTATATGTTATAATTATATATTATGTGTGTATATTGTGTGATGGTGATTGGAAAAGAAAGAAGAAGTGGATAAGAAGGAAGAGTAGGTAGGAAGAGAAGGAGAGATATCAGAAAGAAAAAGAAAAGAAGAGAGAAAGGGGAAAAGAAGAGAAAAGGAGAAGAGAAAGAAAGTAGAGGAAACTTGAAGAAGAAGTGGAAACATCAACACTCAAACCAAATCCTTTCTACCATCATCATCATCAACTTAAGCTCTATTTCATCATCTTCATCATCAAACCAAGTTGAGTTCTAGTTAGTTTCTTCTATAGAGTAGGCTTCTCATTTAGATAGAAGACTATGGTTTGGTGTTGTTGTCTTGAATCATAAAATAGTGAGTGAATCCATGATAGCATGATAAACATTCTAAGTTATTCATGAAATATTCCATGAATCATGAGTTAACCATGTTTTCTATGATTATGGTGTTGTTGTGATTGAACATGGTGGTTGTTGTTGTTATGAATATGTATTTATAAGGTTGAGAAATCCTTGAGTGTTGATTTGTTGTTGAAGAATCATGTTATGTGAAAATGGTAGATGGAATGCCATGTTATTAGGAGAAAATGGTAAGGTTGAGAAATCGATTGGTCCTCCCATTCAATCGATTTAGTGAAATTTTGTCAGAAATCTCCCAATCAATTGATTCATTTGACCAATCAATTAACATGAATTAATTCTTTGATAAATTAAAATATGTCACCAATAGGGGTAGAACTCGGGACCTCCTTGGTATGGAACAAGCCTTATCACTAGGTTAAGCTCTTGTTATTGAATATTTGTGCAATGAACAAATGTTAACCTATATTCTTGATTAATTTAGGTTGTTAAATTATTTGAGAGTTGTAACTCCGTTTTGGGCGCGGACGGTTGCGTTAGAAAGATAACATAAAGGACTATTATTCGTATTCCATGTTATAGTATACTATGATGAATGTTAAACATTGTTGTTATGTTGAATGTGAAATAACATGATTAAAAACCTTACAAAGATGAGTTAGGAAAACCTAGAAGAATAACTTGATTAATAACTTAGAAAGATGATCTAGATTATGGAAGTGAATATACGGTGATGCTTGGACGCAGCGGTACCTAGGTGTGTATCGTGGCAAAAACCTAGATGGATGTATCGACCTTCTCTGATACTACTATGTAACACCCAAAATCCAGAAGCTTTTTTAAAAATATTTCACTATAATTTAAGGTGTCACAAATGGCAACCCTTTGAAACACATCAAATAATTTGAAACTATGCAGCGGAAAAACATTTCATTGAAACTTCATAAGTAAAGTAATAAACTTCAAAACAACAAAATCAACATCAACATAAGGCATAACAAATTTCCACCTCCTATGTATACAATCAGAGCACTAAAAACCACTCATTTATGATAAAATGATAAATAACAAAAACGAAGAGTAGGTCCAACAAGTCACCTTCCACACACAGCAACAATGCTTACTCCTGGTTATCTATAATATTTCTATGATGCACAACATGAAGCAAAAGAGGTGAGAAACAACATTCAATATGAAAAGTATAAAGAATGTGAGGATAGAGAAACATACAACATGACACACATTCAATACACAAATCAGCATCACCAATATGTCACACCCAATCATAATATATATATATATATATATATATATATATATATATATATATATATATATATATATATATATATATATATAATATATATATATTATATATATATATATATATATATATATATATATATATATATATATATATGTCGCACCTCAAAAAATGAGAAGACGGTGCTCGCAGAGCGCAATCGCACGCTCGCGGGATGGACTTAACAGAAAATAAAGGATAAGATATGGTCATTGCAACCAATATCAGGGTTCGGGAGTTGGTTACGCAAGAGGAAGGTATTAGCACCCCTCACGTTCGTTATACTCAAAGGGAACCGTTTAATTAGTTTTGATTCGAATGTTAGCTTATGTTAGTTTCTAATTCTTCTACTTATTTGGGATAGAAAAAAGAGAGAAGAGAAATATTTTTGAATTTTATTAATGAGAAATAACCTAAAAAGATTTTAATTATTTAGGGGACAGAGGAACTAAACCTAAATATTTTTATTAACGGGCCTGACAAGATTTCGCAATCATGCTCCTACGTATCTCCAAGTGCAATAGAGAATTCAAGGCTTACGTAGTTCTGGGTGGAAAATGTTTGTTTGTTGGTCGATTTTAGTGAAAGTTATCTTGTATTATTCGACGAGAAATTTTATTTTACCCAAAATGGGTGACGAGCGGATATATACATCACATCGAATGGATTTACAAATCCACATTCGGAAAAACTTCACTTATCTCAACTCAACAATTGTGGATGAAGCATTGTTTTGTGTCAACTTAAGACAAAATGTCTTTCATTTTTTAAAAGGGTTTCAAGATCGCACGACGGAGAGAAAAAAAGTTTGATTGGTTGAATGTATTTTAAATGAATGAGGAATGCTCGATGAGAATGAGAGGAAGTCTCGGGATCAATCAATCGAGGTTCCACCGGAATGCTAGATTCCAATGGTCCTTTTTCATTCAAGATTATTTAATAAAATGTTTAATGGACAATGAATGTTTGATAATAATCAATTGTTCAAAGAGTTACGCCTGAATGCTTGATCCCAACGGTCCTTATGTTGTCCAAGTTAATTAAAATATTTTAGGGACGAAAGAAAAGAATGAACGATTAACCCAAAATGTGTGGCTTGGGACCGATCATTCGAAGGTTTCCACCGGAATGCTAGATTCCAATTATCCTCTTCTTTCATGTTTATTTAGAAAAAGAGATTTAATATTACATTTGGTTTAAGAAGACTCACTCAATATTTGATCGAGATTTGATTTGCGTTGTAGATGGATTGAAATTAGTCGATAGTGGAATGGATCGAAGTTGAACGGTTTAAAAATTGAAGTTGAAAGTTTTAGAGAAGAAATTGATTGTTGAAATTGTGGAATGTTAGTAAATTTGAATTTTCGTAAAATATTAGTATGATTATTTACATGCACGATATGAACATGGATAAAGGCTATCTAAATAATCAACTAAGCACATTAAAAATGACTAAACAAATCATCAAGTGATACACTTAATAATAAAAAAAACAAATTATTAATAAAACCTAACAAATATTCAAATGGACATTTAATCCAAATTAATTACTAATCCAAATTAATTAATTAAATCAAACAAATGAGAAAAATAATAAAAGATAAATAAATAAAATAAAGGAGTATAAAAACAATTAAGTAAGGGTCCAAATATCCAAAGTAACTTGGACCCAAATGGCCCAAAATAAATAAATCCTAATAACATAAAACTAAAAAAGAAGATAAAATAAAAGTAATAAAAATTAAAAAATAAATATTAAAAAAATAAAGTAGGGCGCAACGCCACATTTCAAAGACCATTAACCAATAATTGTTTTTTTAAACTAACAAATTCTAGTATGACACTTGTCATGGTTTTTTTTAATATAAAAATAAATTAAGTAAAGTAAAAGGAAAAAAAGAATAATAAAAAAAACATGAAATACCCCATTGTATCTCATTCTCTCTCAAATGCATTTTCATATTTTTTCCATTCATATTTCAACTCTTCTCTCTTACCACATCCTCAATGTTTACAAATGAAAACATGATATTCACCTCTTTAAATAACACTTTAAGAATCAAGAAAATATCAAACCAAACAAAGTAATAAAAATAAAAAAAGGAAGGTACCCAATGTGATAGATCTGAGGATGCAAAGAAGGCGGCGGAGGCGGCGAATCTAGCGGTGACCATCGGAGGCCATGTTGTGTTTCTCATTTGAAAAAGGCATGTGGTGTTGTTGTCGTGTAGACAGCGTGTTTGAGTTTTTGATTGTGTACGGTGTCGATGGTTGTTGTTGTGAAGTTTTGGTGGTTAAAGGTGGATAAAGTTTGGTTGTTGAAAAGTGTTCAAGAGGTGTGTTATGAGCTTTTTATGTTTATGTTTGGTGTTAGTGTGAAAGAGTTAATGTGAGAAAGGAAGGTCAGTTTTATGAAGATGGAGAAGTAGGATTGTGTTATTTATGATGTAACATATGGAGAGAAAGTGATGTGGTGTTGGTTTGGTGTATTAGTCATAGGGGAAATATGAAGTTGAAGTGGTAGTTAATGGTATGAGAGTGGTAGCTTGGTTATGAAGTAGAAGGAAAATGAATTTATAGGGGAAAAAGAATTTTCATTTCTTACATGAATATAAGATACATGTGTGACGAAGAGGAAAAGTGAAAGAGGTTGTTCACTATTTCTCAAAAAAAAGTCTTACTTCTTTTTTACTTCAAAATGAGAGATTTGATACTGTGTAGCATTAAATTGATAGAATGTCTTTTTTCAACAAGTTGTGTTTATGTGAAGAGAACGCTACGAGATTGATATGAGAGTGAGGAAATTGTTTCTTCCGGAAAAGATGGGAAAAAATGCATGCATTACTATTGGTTGGTTTTTTTTAGTGTTATGAAACTAAGAGAGGATTCATTGGGAGGGATGCATCGTTTTGGTGATATGTGTAGGGCTTTTCTTTTTTTTGGTCAATGGTGTCGCAATATATAGCACACATTTTAGGGTTGAAACTTTATTTAATACCAACAATACCCTTTAGAGTGTTGTTAGTATAAAAATAATTATAAATAAATTAGATTAAATAAAAATAATACTAATATGAATAAATAAAACTAAATAGGAACAAAAACATTAAAAATTCTAATTAGTTATTATGAAATTTTGGACAAAGAAATAAAAATAAAATCTTTCAAGATGAATAAAATTTGGGCACGAGAATGCTTGAAAAATTAAACTGACTATACCAAAATGATCATCGCAAAATAAACCTCTCGAAAATATACATCATTTGAGCCAATTTTGAAATAAAATTTGACCGGTGAAAAGGCTCAAACTGACCGAAATGCAATCGAAAAAGTAGTCAAAAAATTAAAACGAGCACGCCAAGTTAAACTACGTGAACCGTATATTAATAAAATTGACGTCTGCAAGATTGATATTGAAAATTTTAGCCCACTAATTTTACGTACATTTGAGGATCAGTTCGACCGATCTATCTGTAAATACGAAAATTTATTCTGGTTGACATTTAAGGCATTATGCAATATGAAATGCATGTTACGATGTGCAGATGATGCGAAACTCATGATGAGTGTATCGATTTACTGAATGTGGGGAAAAATTAGGGTATGACAGTCTCCCCTATTTAAATATCTTCAACCAGAGAATATGAAGAATGCTAATCTTCATATGATCGCAAAGGAAGATAGTTAAATACTAAAAAGATCCTAATTTTGTCCCTGAATGCAGATGATATGAATTATTATGAATGCATGAATGACTTTTTTTTATGAGATGAAGAATGACAAATGGACTTGTGGATAATATGAGATGAACCCTAATTGGATATTTTGTGATGGATGAAGAATGACAAATGGACTTGTGGATAATGATGGATAACAGTGGCCCGTAGGAAACAAAAATGAAGGTGAAAATTTGTTAGGGATAACAATCCCGCTGGAGGAAAGACAACTGGGGAATATGCAAAGAGATTCTAACAACAGGTTCGAACATGACCTGACAAACACCAGAATATTCAAAGTATTTTTAACAACAGGTTCAAACATGACCTAACAACACCGGAATATTCAAAGAATGCTCAATTCACAGGTTCAAACATGACTGAGGAGCATTAGGGAACATACAAAGAATGTTTGAACAACAGGTTCAGACATTGACCTAATGACAACCTGAATATCAAGGAAAGTTTAGTCAACAGGCTCATACATGATCTAACAATACTGGAAAAAAATCAAAGAATTCCATCGTTAGGTTTATACATGACCTGACCATTTGGAATATTCAAATAGTTTCAATAACAGGTCCAAACATGATCTAGCTATGCTGGGGGATATCAAAAGATTTCATCAAAAGGTTCAATCATGACCTGACAATACTGGAAAACATACAAATAAAGTTCCATCAACAGGCTCATACATGACCTGACAGCATTGGAAAGTTCAAAGTGTTTCAACAATAGGTTCAAACATGACCTAGCAATGCTGGAAAATCAAGGAAAGTTTAATCAATAGGTTCATACATGACCTTAATATTTGGATATTTAAAGAAAGTTTCACCCACAGGTTCAGACATGACCTGACAACACTTGGGAAAAATAAAAGGGAGTTTTATCAACAATTTCATACATGACCTGAAGACACTGGAAAATTGAAAGAAAGTATATCCACAGGTTCATTCATGACCTGCCAACTCTGAAGGTTTCAAAGAGATTTTATTAACAGATTCATACGTAACCTGACAACACTAGAAAACACAAAGAAAACTTCAACAACAGGTTCATACATCACCTAACAATATTGGAAAACATACAAAGCAAGTTTCATCAATAGGTTCATACATGACCTGACACTTTAAAATACATCTGACAGTTCTAAATATTTATAACAAGAAATTCATCCGATCAAAGATTTTGAAGATTCCTAATAGGGAATTTATCTAAAACAAAGATAAACGGGAGTCTTCTTATAAGTATATCATCCACGTAAAAGGCTACGATGATTCTTTACAAAGAAATCAAACAAACCCAACATCATTGGAGTTTTCTAACACGTAAACCTCCAAGCTTCTGGGAATTCCTCAAGATGATGAGTCATACATGACTTTCACGAAACCACCAGGAAAGACAGGGTAATCAAACTCTCTGTATATGCCAATAATAATTTGACTTTGACCATAAGCAATGGATTACAACCATCTTTTAACGGATTTTGCCAACAACAATTGGACTTTGACCGTAAGCAATGGATTACAACCAGCTTTTAACAGATTTTTCCAACAACAATTGGACTTTGACCATGAGCAATGGAATACAACCAGCTTTTAATGGATCTTGCCAATAACAAATGGACTTTGACCGTAAGCAATGAATTACAACCAAATTTTAACGGATTTTGCCAACAATAGTTGGACTTGATATAAGTCATTAGTAAAACAATTACTGGCTACAACGGAGTTTGCCAGCAACAACTGGACTTGAAATGATGTTCGCGGCAACCAAACTTTAGATGCCAATTACGATTGTATTTATAAATAGAGTAATAGTGATGCCAAGGCCAATTGGGTTTAAAATGAGTTCTAGTAACCACTGAGCTTGGAATAATTTCTAGTAACAACTGAATTTTAGGAGACACCAATGAGTCTTGAAATAATGCCAGGGAATGAGATAGAGGTTCTGGAAGTGCGTCAGAAAAAAAATGACATGTCTGGAAATTCATCGGAGAGTAAAAGAAACAAATTATGGAAATGCATGAGAATTACAAGTGATATTCTGGAAATACATCAGAATACAAAGGCATCTGGTAATACATCGAGGAAATTCTAGAAATACATCAGAATACAAGACAGACATATTCGAGAATACATCAGATAAATGGGGAAACATCTGGAAATACATCAGACAAGTAATGGAAATACATCTATAAACAACGGAGTAATCTGAAAATTCATCAGATAATCCAAAAAGGAATTGAACCTCATGGACGAAAAAAAAAATTATAGGTGCCAACTGAGTTGGACTTGAAAATGACTGCGAAAACTGGATGATGGTTTAAGGGCACCAAAGACAATCTGGAATTAGAGCTCAGAGGATATAAGATCAACAACAAGACCTGGGTCAAGGAAAAGTGAGCGCGAAGTATATTTTAGCTATGCATGACTTGAATTTGTTTTTATGCATGATATATGAACGATCATGATATGAAAATGCTGACACTTGAGTTGATTGGGAGTTTGTAAAGGCTTTTTATGGAGGTCATGATTCCTCAACACTGATGACTCAACCAAATATTTTGTGATAGATGTTGTCAAAGGAGAATTCAATCAAGCTTGACAACCACAACTTATCCAATGGGATCCTTTTTTAGGATTAATGAATCGTGCTAGCATAATTTTCGGGCACTCGTCTTAAACTTAATAGTTGCTGACGTATGGCAAAATTTGTTTGAGCAATTTGAAAGCATGAAGAAAGAGGTTTTTCCCCTTTGTGGCTCATCTTAACCCAGTCTGTTGGGTCTTTGAAAATGTTCACCTTGAAAGTGAGTTTGAAACAGCTTGACATGAGACGATCTCGAGATGGCTTGCCCCAATGTTTGAATACCGCAGTGATCTGACCCTGATTAACCAAAACCTAGAATGGTAGACTTATGATTGATTGTCCTTGGATAGTTAGACTTAATGAGCTTCTGAGGTGGCTTGCCCTAGTCTGAGTCTTGAAGCCAATTACTCTTGGCTAACTGAACCTTGGGGTGATTGGCTTAGATTGACTGATACTCAAAGTGATTTCCCCTGACTGGACTTCTTTCACTTTATCAAGTTTCTCAATTGTATATTGTTGGAGTTTCTTTGGTTCTAAGTGCTGACTTGCAAATAAAATTGTTCATTCAAAAGGGTAATTTTATGCAATGCAAAATCCAATATTTTGAAATCAGACATTATTGAAATTATGGTAATATACAATGAACGGGTCAATGATCAAGACACAATGTTGATCTAGCCATTCAAAGTCTGCAAGGTGATGCGACCGATAAATATGATCAACAAAGATCTTGTGGAGTCAGGTTAGCATAACCTTGTTGTAGTATGCTTTCAGAATAAACTTTGTCTCAATTAGGTCTTTTAAGGGTTGTAATGCAGCCTGGTTCATGTTTTTTTAAAACAAAAAGATATACATCTCAAATTTAATTTTAACCCACCCCTTTTTCTTGATGATCTCCAATTCCTACATTCAGTTAATTCGATACACGCATTCGACTTCCAAGAGGGTTCGAAGATGTGATGAGGATTCAAGATCCGATTTTCTTAAAATGGCAGTCACCTTATTTTGTTTTTGTTAAGGATTTAGTGACCTCTTGTGATTGATTTTTTTTATATCCTTAATTTTTGTCTGGACCACTTCTTTGAAGCCTTTGGTCCATCGGGATGCCCTGATTTTTTTGCCTAAGTCGTGTTTTATGGTGTTTGACTTAGCGGGCTTTTCTTCTTATTCTTTATTGAAAAAATATGAGTACCATTTTATTGGTGGATGAGGAAGAACAAATACAAATATTTATTTTCTTAGCTTCTACGACACTTCAAGATGTGTATGAAGAATAACACGTGGTTGAACCTCTTTGGAGGATGTGTAGAGATGAACAGATTCTCTTGAAAATTGAATGCACATTCAAACTATCTGAACACAACTACCATGCCCCTGATTAAGATTAAGGGTTTTTAAATCTGAAAGAAACACCAACTTTTAGGCTCAAAATGGTTGGCTAGGGATTAACTCTTTATCTCTTCGGTGTTTGGGGATTGAAACAACGCCTTACATCATCAGCAAAGTTTTCTTTGAAAGCACACCACATCAATTATGGGTAATTGGTTTTCATCATCCTCCCTCAAATCTTTGCTAAAACGAGCAGTTTGAAAAAAGAAAATGGATGGGAGAAATATTTTTTATCTCTTTTTGTTAATATAAATGAAAAAAAACAAGAGTGAATACGAATGGATTAATTCAATATGCATGATCACTTCATTAATATTACCATTAAAACAACAAAGTTTAAAAGCAAACAACATTTAACATGCAAAGAAAGTACAACTGAAATGGTAGAAATAGCCAAATGATTATCGGTGTTAAGGATGAGCTTCTTTGTCTTGATTTGCTGGCTCTGGGAAGTGTTTCCCGAAGTCTCAAAACTCATGAGGGTAATGGACCATTCACCATATTAGGTCCATCAAAAGTAAATTGCCCTTTATTGATCATACGTTACACTTATTCTTGGAAAACATTACACTCTTCAATTGAGTGCCCCATTACTCCATCATGAAACTCACATTGAACATCCGGGTTGTACCAAGGAGGGAATGGGAACTTCATTGATTTGGTCTCTCTAGAAGCTATCGACGAGCCTTGTTCTAATGAGATAACAATTGACTATGCGTAATCAAGATCGAGTCAATATGGAGAGTCTCTTTTTCCTGTCTGATTAAAGGTATATGTTGATTCTGACGCCTAAGTTGATTGTTTGGATTTTGAGCCCGGTGATTCTGGCATTGATGATGACGCGGAACCTGAGTTGGATGATTCAGAGAACTTCACAACGGTTCTTGGTACTGAGGACTGGGAGGTAATGGTTGCTGGCATGGCACTTCGGGTATTGTTAACTGCTCATTTTTAGCAACTTGAAGGTTGGGATCAACAAGATTTTTGACATTGGCACGATGATCTTCAAATTCTTTTCCTTCAATCTCATTGTTGGACGCAACCCTCTTGGTTCCACTACTCACTTCTCCTTTTCTTCCGTTGGCATGGGTCGTGACATTGGAATTCCAAGGCGGTATCTCAATGCTCTTACCGGGAAACGATGATATCTCATTAGCCACATCTCTGACCTCTTCCTTGTGGTACAAAACCTTAATAGCTTCCAGGGGTCCTTTTCCTTTCTCATTGCCTGACTCAGAAATAAATATATTTGTACCTGAGCCTTCTTCCTTGAATGTTGGTGACCTTATGTGAATCAATATTTGAAGCTTGAGCTTAAAACTCTTGCATTCCTCGATGGAATTCCCCAGCGTTCCAGTATATTATCCGCACTGGACCTTCGGGTGGTCTTATTCAAAGACTAAGCTCTTTTTGTTAATCAATTCTCGTACCAAGGCTTTTAGCGCTAAGCAAGAATCCGGGTCATGTCCCACTGCCCCTTTATGGAATTCACATGTTACATTTGGATTATACCATGGTGACGTAGGTGTGAGAGCTCGAGAGGTCACCAAAGCATTATGGATCAGCTACGCGTAGAGTTTGTTATATGGCACTGGAATCGGGTTGTTGTGATCTTTGTTCCCCTTATTTTGATTCTGATTTTTATTCCGAACCCGACTTCGGTGATTTTGAGGAGGAATAGTCATAGGATGTTGATGATGACATCCTGAGGGAGGACCATATGCTGGTAGATGAGGAGTTTCCACGTGGAATTAAAATTGACCCTAGGTAACACTAGATGGATGTGGAGCAGTAGCTCCCTCTGTTACAGTAGTGTATACGGGGTGACCCTCTTTTCTCAACAAGGCTTGCAGGGTTTTTAAGACCCATCTCATTTGGATCTTCAAAAGATTGAGTTCCTCCTTCAATGCTTCTTGGATTTTCCTTAGCCCATCCATCATCTCTTGAGACACGGTTCTTTGTTCTAAACGCGTGTCGGAAATCACTTTGTTGATCATGGACAAAGGATGGATGAGTTTTTTTTGGTATTTTTGAAAAATTATATGCAATGCATGACAACGAATGCAGATGCACTAGTATATGAATGGATGCAATTCATTTTTTTGTATTTTGGTATGCAAATAAAATGCAATGCAGGTAGTTAGGATCTGGGATAACATGAGTAACTCAAAACACCTTACTAGGTAGGCTCCTTCATATATATTTCTAGGATTTCTACCCACAAACCCACTCACGAGATAGTTTCTAAATTTTTGGATAACGTTCCTAGAGTCATAGACCATAATCGTATCAATGTCATTCAACAGGCTAGCCGCTTTATGACTAGAGTGACGAAAGGTCTCTTCTGAGCAAGGTTTTCATGTTGGGTGCAAAAAGGAGAGGCCCTTGGAGTCCAACATTACGCAACCACCAAAGTGGAAACTGGTTCTAAGAGGGACTCCTAGAGTCATGGACCCTTCATGAATCAGTCTCATGCGATAGGCTAGCATTCTTATAACGAGATCTACAAACAGGTCTATTCTAGGGGAGTCTTCATGCTAGGCACACAAGGACTGGCCCTTAGCGAATAACACTACACAACTTCCAATTCTAAATTTATGTGTTCTCTCTTCTTTTTCAAAAGCTCGGGTGTAAAGATTTATTCATGATATCAAAATCCCAAAAGGAAACAAACAAAACTAACACACATACGGAAACCTAACTTAACTAGGGTTGACTCTCTTAGGAGATGTTCCTTCCCCAGCAGAGTCGTCATCTGTCACACCTCAAAAAATGAGAACACGACGCTAGTAGAGCGCAACCGCATGCTCGCGGAATGGACTTAATAGAGTCGTCATCGGACTTTATTTATTCCCAATGAGGGAAAGGGAAAATATCGATAAAATCTCTAAAATAAAGGATAAGCTATGGTCATTGCAACCAATGTCAGGGTTCGGGAGTCAGTTAGGCAAGGGGAAGGTATTAGCACCCCTCACGTCCGTTGTACTCAATGGGAACCGTTTAGTTAGTTTTGAGTCAAATGTTAGCTTATGTTAGTTTCTAATCTTCTACTTATTTGGGATAGAAGAAGAGAAATATTTTTGAATTTTATTAATGAGAAATGATCTAAAAAGATACTAATTATTTAGGGGACAGAGGAACTAAACCTAAATATTTTTATTAACGGGCCTGACAAGATTTCGCAATCCTACTCCTATGTATCTCCAGCTGCAATAGAGAATTCAAGGCTTACGTAGTTCTGGATAGAAAATGTTTGTTTGTTGGTCGATTTTAGAGAAAGCTATCTTGTATTATTCGACGGGAAACAATGTTGTATCCAAAATGGAGAAGGAGCGGACGTATGCATCACATCGAATGGATTTACAAATCCATATTCGAAAAAATTTCACTTTTCTAACTCAACAATTGTGGATGAAGCATTGCTTTGCATCAACTTAAGACAATATCTTTCGTGTTTGAAAAGGTTTTAAAGATCGCACGACGGAGAGAAAAAATGTTTGATTGGTTGAATGTATTTTAAATTAATGATGAATGCTCGAGGAGAACGAAACGCAAGTCTCAAGATCAATCAATCGGGGTTCCACCGGAATGCTAGATTCAAATGGTCCTTTTTTATTCAAGATTATTTAATAAAATGTTTTATGGCCAATGAACGTTTGATAATAATCAATTGTTCAAAGAGTTACGCCGGAATGCTTGATCCCAACGGCCCTTATTTTGTCCAAGTTAATTAAAATATTTTTGGGATGAAAGAAAAGTGAACGATTAACCCAAAATGCGTGGCTCGGGACCGATCATTTGAAGGTTTCCACCAGAATGCTAGATTCCAACGGTCCTCTTCTTTCGTGTTTATTTAGAAAAAGAGATTTAATATTACATTTGGCCTAAAAAGACTCACTTGATATTTGATCGAGATTTGATTTGCGTTGTAGATTGATTGAAATTGGTCGATAGTGGAATGGATGGAAGTTGAACGGTTTGAAATTGAAATTGATTGTTGAAATTGTGGAATGTTAGTAAATTTGAATTTTCGTAAAATATTAGTATGATTATTTACATGCACGATATGAACATGGATAAAGACTATCTAAATAATCAACAAAGCACATTGAAAATGACTAAACAAATAATTAAGTGATACACTTAATAATAAAAAAACAAATGATTAATAAAACCAAACAAATATTCAAATGGACATTTATTCCAAATTAATTACTAATCCAAATAAAATAATTAAGTCGAACAAATGAGAAAAATAATAAAAGATAAATAAATAAAATAAAGGAGTATAAAAACTATTAAGTAAGAGTGCAAATATCCAAAGTAACTTGGGCCCAAATGGCCGAAATAAATAAATCCTAATAACATAAAAATAAAAAAGAAGAAAAAATAAAAGTAATAAAGATTAAAAAAAATATTAAAAAAATAAAGTAGGGCGCAACACCCATTTCAAAGACCATTAACCAATAATTGTTTTTTTAAACTAACAAATTATAGTATGACACTTGTCATGGTTTTTTAATATAAAAATAAACTAAGTAAAGTAAAAAAGAAAAGAAAGAATAAAAAAAAACATGAAATACCCCATTGTATCTCCTTTTCTCTCAAATGCATTTTCATATTTTTTCCATTCATATTTCAACTCTTCTCTCTTACCACTTCCTCAATGTTTACAAATGAAAATATGATATTCACCTATTCAAATAACACTTTAAGAATCAAGAAAATATCAAACCAAACAAAGTAATAAAAATAAAAAAAGGAAGTTTCCCAATGTGACAGATCTGAGGGTGCAAAGAAGGCGGCGAATCCTGCGGTGAGACAACAGAGGCCATGTTGTGTTTCTCGTTCGGAAAAGGCATGTGGTGGTGTTGTCGTGTAGACAGTGTGTTTGAGTTTTCGAACATGTACGGTGTCGATGGTTGTTGTTTTGAAGTTTTTGTGGTTAAAGGTGGATAAAGTTTGGTTGTTGAAAAGTGTTCAAGAGGTGTGTTATGAGTTTTTTGTGTTTATGTTTGGTGTTAGTCTAAAAGAGTTAATGTGAGAAAGGAAGGTCAATTTTATGAATATGGAGAAGTAGGTTTGTGTTATTTATGAGGTAACATATGGAGAGAAAGTGATATGATGTTAGTTTGGTGTATTAGTCATGGTAGAAATATGAAGTTGAAGTGGTAGTTAGTGGTATGAGAGTGGTAACTTGGTTATGAAGTAGAAGGAATATGAATTTGTAGGGAAAAAAGAATTTTCATTTCTTACATGAATATAAGATACATGTGTGACGAAGAGGAACACAGAAAGAGGTTGTTCACTCTTTCTCAAAAAAAAATCTTACTTCTTTTTTACTTCAAAATGAGAGATTTGATATTGTGTAGCATTAAATTGAGAGAATGGTTTTTTTTCAACAAGTTGTGTTTATCTAAAGAGAACGCTATGAGATTGATATGAGAGTGAGGAAATTGCTTCTTCCGGAAAAGATGGAAAAAAATTTATGCACTACTATTGGTTGGGTTTTTTTGAGTGTTATGAAACTAAGAGAGGATTCATTGGGAGGGATGCATTGTTTTGGTGATTTGCATAGGGCTTTTCTTTTTGTTGGTCAATGGTGTCGCAATATATAACATACGTTTTAGGCTTGCAACTTTATTTAATACCAACAATGCCCTTTAGAGTGTTGTTAGTATAAAAATAGTTATAAATAAATTAGATTAAATAAAAATAATAATAATATAAATAAATAAAACTAAATCGGAACCAAAACATAAAAAATTCTAATTAATTATTATAAAAATTTTGACAAAGAAATAAAAATAAAATCACTCAAGATGAATAAAATTCGGGCACGGAAATGCTTGAAAAATTAAACTGACCCTACCAAAATGATCTGCGCAAAATAAACCTCTCAAAAATATACAACATTTGAGCCAATTTTGAAATAAATTTTAATCTGTTAAAAAGCTCAGACTGACCTAAATGCGACCAAAAAAATAGTCGCAAAATTAAAACGATCACGCCAAGTTAAACTACAGGAACCGTAGATTAATAAAATTGACGTCTGTAAGATCGATCTTGAAAATTTTAGCCCGCTAATTTAACGTACATTTGATGATCAGTTCAATCGATCTATCTGTAAATCCGAAAATTTATTTTGGTTGATATTCCAGGTATTGTGCAATATGAAATGCATGTTATGATGTGCAGATGATACGAAACTCATGATGAGTGTATCAATTTACTGAATGTGGGGCGAAATTAGGGTATGATTGTTGCCCCTATTTAAATATCTTCAATTAGAGAATATGAAGAATGTTAAGCTTCATATGATCACGATGGGAGATAGTTAAATACTAAAAAGATCCTAATTTTGTCCTTAAATGCAGATGATATGAATTATTCTGAATGCATGAATGACTTTTTTTTATTTACTAGTGATATATTATGAGATGAACCCTAATTGGATATTTTGTGATGGATGAAGAATGAAAAATGGACCTGTGGATAATGATGGAGACATGTTATAACGGTGGCCCACAGGAAAAAAAATGAAGGTGAAAATTTGTTAGGTATAACAATCCCGCTAGAGGAAAGACAACTGAGGATTATGCAAAGATATGCTAGCAACATATTCGTACATGACCAGACAAACACCAGAATATTCAAAGAATTTTCAACAATAGGTTTAAACATGATCTGACAACACCGGAATATTCAAAGAATGCTCAATTCACAGGTTCAAACATAACCGAGCAGCATTAGGGAACATACAAAGAATGTTTGAACAACAGGTTCAGACATTGACCTAATGACAACCTGAATACCAAGGAAAGTTTAGTCAACAGGTTCATACATGATCTAACAACACTGGAAAAAATCAAAGAATTCCATCATTAGGTTTATACATGACCTGACCATTTGGAATATTCAAAGAGTTTCAATAACATGTCCAAATATGACCTAGCAATGTTGGGGGATATCAAAAGATTTCATCAATGGATTCAATCGTGACCTGACAATACTGGAAAACATACAAAGAAAGTTCCATCAACAGACTCATACATGACCTGACAGCATTGGAAAATCCAAAGCGTTTCAATAACAGGTTCAAACATGACGTAGCAATGTTGGAAAATCAAGGAAAGTTTAATCAATAGGTTCATACATGACCTTAACATTCGGATATTTAAAGAAAGTTTCACCCACAGGTTCAGACATGACCTGACAACACTTGGGAAAAATAAAAGGGAGTTTTATCAAAAAGTTCATACATGACTTGAAAACACTGGAAAATTCAAAGAAAGTATATTCACATGTTCATTCATGACCTGATAATACTGGAGGTTTCAAAGAGATTTTATTAACAGATTCAGACGTGACCTGACAACACTAGAAATCCCAAAGAAAACGTCAACAACAGGTTCATACATCACCTGACAATATTGGAAAACTTACAAAGCAGGTTTCATCAATAAGTTCATACATGATCTTACACTTTAAAATACATCTGACGGTTCTAAAGATTTCGGACAAGAAATTCATCCGATCAAAGATTTTGGAGATTCCTAATAGGGAATTTATCCACGTAAAAGGCTACGTTGGTTCTTTACAAAGAAATCAGACAAAACCAACATCATTGGAGTTTTCTAACACGTAAACCTCCAAGCTTCTGGGAATTCCTCAAGATGATGAGTCATACCTGACTTTCACGAAACCATCAGGAAAGACAGGGTAATCAAACTCTCTGTATATGCCAATAATAATTGGACTTTGACCGTAAGTAATGAACTACAACCATCTTTTAACAAATTTTGCCAACAAGAATTGGACTTTGACCATAAGCAATGGATTACAACCAGGTTTTAACATATTTTGCCAACAACAATTGGACTTTGACCGTAAGCAATGGATTTCAACCAGCTTTTAACGGATTTTGCCAATAACAATTGGACTTTAACCGTAAGCAATGGATTATAACCAACTTTTAACGGATTTTGCTAACAACAGTTAGACTTGTTATAAGTCATTAGTAAAACAATTACTGGCTACAATGGAGTTTGCCAGCAACAACTGGACCTGGAACGATATTGGCGAAAACAAAACTTTAGATACCAATTACGATTGTATTTATAAATAGAGTGACAGTGATGCCAACGACAATTTGGTTTAAAATAAGTTCTAGTAACCACTGAGCTTGGAATAATTTCTAGTAACAACTGAATTTTAGGAGACACCAATGAGTCTTGAAATAATGCCAGGGAATGAGAAAGAGGTTCTGGAACTGCATCAGAACATAAATGACATGTCTGTAAATTCAACGGAGAGTAAAAGAAACAAATTCTGGAAATGCATGAGAATTACAAGTGATATTCTGGAAATACATCAGAATACAAAGACATACGATAATACATCGAGGAAATTCTGGAAATACATCAGAATACAAGACAAACATATTCGAGAATACATCATATAGGTGGGGAAACATTTGGAAATACATCAGACAAGTTATGGAAATACATCAATAAACAAAGGAGTAATCCAGAAATTCATCGGATAATCCAAAAAGGAATTAAACCTCATGGACGAAATTTGTTTTTGATAGGTGTCAACTGAGTTGGACTTGAAAATGACTGTAAAAATAGATGATGGCTTAAGGGCACCAAAGACAAACTAGAATTAGAGGTCAGAGGATATAAGATCAACAACAAGACATGGGTCAATGAAAAATGAGAGTGAAGTATGTTTCGGCTATGCATGATTTGAATTTGTTTTTATGCATGATATATGAATGATCATGATATGAAAATGCTGACACTTGAGTGGATTGGGAGTCTGTAAAGGCTTTTTATGGAGGTCATGATTCCTCAACACCGAGGACTCAACCAAATATTTTGTGATAGATGTTATCAAAGGAGAATTCTATTAAGCTTGACAGCCACAACTTAGCCAATGGGATCCTTTTTTAGGATTAACGAATCGTGCTAGCATAATTTTCGGGAACTCGTCTTAAACTCAATAGTTGTGGATGTATGGCAAAATTTGTTTGAGCAATTTGAAAGCATGAAGAAAAAGGCTCTTCCCCTTTGTGGCTCATCTTACCCTAGTTTGTTGGGTCTTTGAAAATGTTCACCTTGAAAATGAGTTTGAAACAGCTTGACATGTGACGATCTCGAGATGGCTTGTCCCATTGTTTGAATACCGTAGTAATCTGACCCTGATTACCAAAACCTGGAATGGTAGACTTCTGATTGATTGTCCTTGGATAGTTGGACTCAACGAGCTTCTGAGGTGGCTTGCCCCAGTCTGAGTCTTGAAGCAAATTACTCTTGGCTAACTGAACCTTGGGGTGATTGGCTCGGATTGACTGATACTCAAAGTGATTTCCCCTGACTGGACTTCTTTCACTTTATCAAGTTTCTCAATTGTATATTGTTGGAGTTTCTTTGGTTCTAAGTGCTGACTTGCAAATAAAATTGTTCATTCAAAAGGGTAATTTTATGCAATGCAAAATCCAATATTTTGAAATCAGACATTATTGAAATTATGGTAATATACAATGAACGGGTCAATGATCAAGACACAATGTTGATCTAGCCATTCAAAGTCTGCAAGGTGATGTGACCGATAAATATGATCAACAAAGATCTTGTGGAGTCAGGTTAGCATAATCTTGTTGTAGTATGCTTTCAGAATAAACTTCGTCTCAATTAGGTCTTTTAAGGGTTGCAATGCAGCCTGGTTCATGTTTTTTTTAAACAAAAGGATACGAAGCTCAAATTTAATTTTAACCCACCCTTTTTTCTTGATGATCTCCAATTCCTGCATTCAGTTAATTCGATACACGCATTCGACTTCCAAGAGGGTCCGAAGGTGTGATGAGGATTCAAGTTCTGATTTTCTTGAAATGACAGTTACCTTATTTTGTTCTTGTTGAGGATTTAGTAACCTTTTTTGATTGATTTTTTTTATATCCCTAATTTTTGCCTAGACGACTACTTTGAAGCCTTTGGTCCATTAGGATGCCCTGATTTTTTTGCCTAAGTCGTTTTTTATGGTGTTTGACTTAGCAGGTTTTTCTTCTTCTTCTTCTTTTTTTTGAAAAAATGTGACTGCCATGTCATTGGTGGATGAGGAAGAACCACTACAAATTTTTATTTTCTTAGCTTCTACTATACTTCAAGATGTGTACGAAGAATAACACGTGGTTGAACCTCTTTGGAGGATGTGTAAAGATGGACAGATTCTCTTGAAAATTGAATGCACATTCAAACTATCTGAACACAACTACCATGCCCCTGGTTAAGATTAAAGGTTTTTAAATCTGAAAGAAACACCAACTTCTAGGCTCAAAATGGTTGACTAGGGATTAACTCCTTATCTCTTTGGTGTTTGGGGATTGAAACAACGCCTTACATCATCAGCAAAGTTTTCTTTGAAAGCACACCACATCAATTATGGGTAATTGGTTTTCATCATCCTCCCTCAAATCTTTGCTAAAACAAGCAGTTTGAAAAAAGAAAATGGATGGGAGAAATATCTTTTATCTCTTTCTGTTGATATAGATGAAAAAAACAAGAGTGAATACGAATGGATTAATTCAAAATGCATGATCACTTCATTAATATTACCATTAAAACAACAAAGTTTAAAATTAAACAAGATTTAACATGCAAAGAACGTACAACTGAAATGGTAGAAATAGCCAAATGATTATCGACGTTAAGGATAAGCTTCTTTGTCTTGATTTGCTGACTCTGGGAAGTGTTTCCTGAAGTCTCAAAACTCATGAGGGTAATGAACCATTCACCATATTAGGGCCATCGAAAGTAAATTGCCCTTTGTTGATCATACGTTACACTTCTTCTTGGAAAACATTACACTCTTCAATTGAGCGCCCCATTACTCCATCATGAAACTCACATTGAACATCCGGGTTGTACCAAGGAGGGAATGGGAACTTCATTGATCTGGTCTCTCTAGGAGCTATCGACGAGCCTTGTACCAACTAAGACAACAATTAACTATACGTAATCGGGATCGGGTCAAAATGGAGAGTCTCTCTTTCCTGCCGGATTAAATGTCTATGTTGATTCTGACGCCGAAGTTGATTGTTTGGATTTCGAGCCCGGTGATTCTAGTGTTGATGATGACGCGGAACCTGAGTTAGTTGACTCAGAGGACTTTTCCACGGTTGTTGGTACTGAGGACCAGGAGGTAATGGTTGCTGGCATGGCACTTTGGGTATTGCTAACTACTCATTTTCAGCAACTTAAAGGTTGGGATCAATAAGATTTTTGACATTGACACGACGATCTTCAAATTCTTTTCCTTCAATCTCATCATTGGACGCAACCCTCTTGGATCCACTACTCACTTCTCCTTTGCTTCTATTGGCATGGGTCGTGACATTGGAAATCCAAGGCGATATCTCAATGCTCTTACTGGAAAACGATGATATCTCGTTAGCCACATCTCTGACCTCTTCCTTATGGTACAAAACCTTAATAGGTTTCAGGGGTCCTTTTCCTTTCTCATTTCTTGACTCAGAAATCAAAATATTTGTACATGAGCCTTCCACCTTGAGTGTTGGTGACCTTATGTCAATCAATCTTCAAAGCTTGATCTTAAAACTCTTGTATTCCTCGATGGAATGCCCCATCATTCTAATATGCTATACGCACTAGACCTCCGGGTGGTCTTATTCAAAGACTAAGCTCTTTTTGTTAATCAGTTCTCGTACCAAGGCTTTCAGCGCTAAGCAAGAATCAAGGTAACGTCTCACTGCCCCTTTATGGAATTCACATGTTGCATTTGGATTGTACCATGGCAGGTATGGTGATGTAGGTGTGAGAGCTCGAGGGGCCACTAAAGCATTCTGGATCAGCTACACGTAGAGTTTGTTCTATGGCACTGGAATCGGGTTGTTGTGATCTTTGTTCCCCTTGTTTTGATTCTGATTTTTGTTCCGAACCCGACTTCGGTGATTTTGAGGAGGTATAGTCAGAGGATGTTGATGATGACATCCTGAGGGAGGGCCATATGCTTTTAGATGAGAAGTTTCCTCATGGAATTGAGCTGGACTTGAGGTAACACTAGATGGATGTGGATCAGCAGCTCCCTCTGTTACAACAGTGTATACGGGGTGACCCTCTTTTCTCAACAAGGCTTGCAGGGTTTCTAAGATCCATCCCATTTGGCTCTTCAAAAGATTGAGTTCCTCCTTCAATGCTTCTTGGCTTTTCTTTAGCCCGTCCATCATCTCCTGAGACATGGTTCTTTATTCTAAACGTGTGTCGGGAATCACTTTGTTGATCATGGACAAAGGATGGATGAGTTTTTTTTTGTATTTTTGAAATTTTTGAAGGAGAATAGTGATCCAAAATGCAACGGAATTTTTAAATTTGTCTCCTTTAGTGATCCTTACGAATGGGCATGATCTGTGATAGAATCGTTACCTCTTGTGGAGATTCCTTTGATGCAGATCTAAGGAGCGATCACGAACGTTGAATGGTGACAACGCCTCTACTCAGTCCACACGAACGGATTCCTTCAGTCTCAGTGCTAGCTGCTACGAATGAAGGCTTTGAGAGAGAGAGAGAGAGAGAGAGAGAGAGAGAAACAAAATTTCTTCAGGTCAAATTCTTCAGCACAAGGGTTCTATTTATAGAACCATTTGTGTGGGTTGTAAGCTAAAAAGCGCACTTAAGTGTATGTGGCCCATATCTTATGATATACCAAAATCACTTAAGCGTGTGGTACCTTACCATATTTCATATTCTACTTAAGTGCACTGTACCTTACGATGTTCTACAATTCACTTAAGTGAACTGTACCTTACGATGTTCCTTATTTACTCTATCTCTCATCAATCCGTCCTTTTTGTGTGTGACCCTGTAGGTTTTCGCGACATTAAAAATTATAGTAAATCACGTATTTAACATAATAAACAGTGAGTGGTATCTAGCAACACATCACTGCTACCCAAGACACGAAAATGTCATGTGATCTGACAAATCCTTTTGTGATAATACTTATGTGCATAATTACCCTTTTTCCGTTATGTCTATACTGAACACAGGCATAGACCGTGTCATCCTTGTCCAGTTCAATATTGGGCCCTTAGACATTCATCATGCTATGCAGGATGGGTAAGTTCCATCTAGGTCACTCATGTCCTTTAGCATGCTTCATTGAGTACCCATCAACTGTCTTTATGGTCATCCAGTTACGGACAATGTTTGATCAGCAATAAAGCACTCGACTCTATATCTAGGGTCCATAATGGTTTCAGGTCGAAGGGTGGTATACACCATTATCACCATGAGAATAACTTATGACACTTTGCATAACATTCTATATAGTATTCTCATAGTGGGTCAATCCAGTATAAATATTACTCCTAATACCCATACCTATGTTTAAGGCTTGATAACTCCTTATCCATGATCCATGAGATGTGATCATCAGTCTATATACATAATAGTCTTAATGCTTTAATGTTATCCCACTTCACAACAAAGCTCGACAATAGATACTTTAAGAATAGTATCCTTATGTTTAATGGGATCTCATGATTAAGTCACATTTGATACATTAAACGGACTAGCTATTCTAGGGACTTTATTAAACAAACATAGTAAAGAAAAAGCCTTTTATTATTAATAAATAATTCGATACAAGTACCAAAAGTATTGGCCTCTAGGGCTTACACCAACAAAATTATATGCAATGCATGATAACGAATGCAGATGCAATGGTATATGAATGGATGCAATTCATTTTTTTGTATTTTGGTATGCAAATAAAATGTAATACACGAAGTTAAGATCTGGGATAACATGACTAACTCAAAAAACCTTACTAGGTAGGCTCCTTCATAGATATTTCTAGGATTTCTACCGATAAACCCACTCATGGGATAGTTTCTACGTTTTTGGATAAGCTTCCCAGAGTCATAGACCATAATCATATCAGCGTCATGCAACAGGTTAGTCGCTTTATGACTAGAGTGACGAAAGGTGTCTTCTGAGCGGGGTTTTCATTTTCGGTGCAAAAAGGAGAGGCCCTTAGAGTCCAACATTACGCAACCACTAAAGCGGAAACTAGTTCTAAGAGGGGCTCCTAGAGTCATGGATCCTTCATGAATCAGCATCATGCGATAGGCTAGCTGTCTTATAATGAGATCTACAAACATGTTTACTATTGGGGAGTCTTCATGCTATGCACGCAAGGATTGGCCCTTAAGGACTAACACTACACAACTTCCAATTCTAAACTTATGTGTTCTCTCTTCTTTTTCCAAAGCTCGGGTGTAGAGCTTTATTCATGATATCAACATCCCAAAGCCCACATATGAATATATATATATATATATATATATATATATATATATATATATATATATATATATATATATATATATAATATATATGTGCAATAAAGCAGAGATAGAAAAACAAATAACAAAGAAGAAAAAGGAAACAAACAAAATTAACACACATACGGAAACCTAACTAAACTAGGGTTGACTCTCTTAGGAGATGTTCCTTCCCCAGCAGAGTCGTCATCTGTCGCACCTCAAAAAATGAGAACACGGCGCTCGTAAAGCGCAATCGCACGCTCATGGGATGGACTTAACAGAGTCGTCACCGAACTTTATTTATTCCCAATTAGGGAAAGGGAAAATATCGATAAAATCCCTAAAATAAAGGATAAGATATGTTCATTGCAACCAATATCAGGGTTCAGGAGTCGTTTACGCAAGGGGAGTGTATTAGCACCCCACATGACTGTTGTACTCGACGGGAACCGTTTAGTTAGTTTTGATTCGAATGTTAGCTTGTGTTACTTTCTAATCTTCTACTTATTTGGGATAGAAAAAAGAGAGAAGAGAAATATTTTTGAATTTTATTAATGAGAAATGATCCAAAAAGATTTTAATTATTTAGAGAACAGAGGAACTAAACCTAAATATTTTTATTAACTGGCCTGACAAGATTTCGTAATCCTGCTCCTACATATCTTCGGGTGCAATAGAGAATTCAAGGCTTACGTAGTTCTAGATAGAAAATGTTTGTTTGTTAGTTGATTTTAGCGAAAGATATCTTGTATTATTCGACGAGAAACATTGTTGTACCCAAAATGGATGAGGAGCAGATGTATAAATCACATCGAATGCATTTACAAATCCATATTCGGAAAACTTTTACTTATCTCAACTCAACAATTATGGATGAAGCATTGCTTTGTATCAACTTAAGAAAAAATGTCTTTCGTTTTTGAAAAGGTTTTACAGATCGCACGGCGGCGAGAAGAAAAAAATTGATTGGTTGAATGTATTTTAAATGAATGATGAATGCTCGATGAGAATGAGACGCAAGTCTCGGGATCAATCAACCAGGGTTCCACCGGAATGCTAGATTCCAATGGTTCTTTTTCATTTAAAACTATTTAATAAAATGTTTAATGGCCAATCAAAGTTTGATAATAATCAATTGTTCAAAGAGTTACGCCGGAATGCTTGATCCAAACGGCCCTTATTTTGTCCAAGGTAATTAAAATATTTTAGGGACGAAAGAAAACTGAACGATTAACCCAAAATGCGTGGCTCGGGACCGATCATTCGAAGATTTCCACCGGAATGATAGATTCCAACGGTCTTCTTCTTTCGTGTTTATTTAGAAAAAGAGATTTAATATTACATTTGGTTTAAGAAGACTCACTCGATATTTGATCGAGATTTGATATGCGTTGTAGATTGATTGAAACTGGTCGATAGTGGAATGGATGGAAGTTGAACGGTTTGAAATTGAAGTTGATGATTTTAGAGAGGAAATTGATTATTGAAGTTGTGGAATGTTAGTAAATTTGAATTTTCGTAAAATATTAGTATGATTATTTACATGCACGATATGAACATGGATAAAGACTATCTAAATAATCAATTAAGCACATTGAAAATGACTAAACAAATAATCAAGTGATACACTTAATAATAAAAAAACAAATAATTAATAAAAGCTAACAAATAATCAAATGGATGTTTAATCCAAATTAATTACTAATCCAAATAAATTAATTAAATTGAACAAATGAGAAAAATAATAAAAGATAAATAAATAAAATAAAGGAGTATAGAAACAATTAAGTAAGAGTTCAAATATCCAAAGTAACTTGGGCCCAAATGGCCCAAAATAAATAAATCCTACATAAATATAAAAGACAAGATAAAATAAAAGTAATAAAGATTAAAAAATAAATATTAAAAAAACACAGTAGGGCGCAACACCCCATTTCAAAGACCATTAACCAATAATTGTTTTTTTAAACTAACAAATTCTAGTATGACACTTGTCATGGATTTTTTTTAATATAAAAATAAATTAAATAAAGTAAAAGGAAAAGAAAGAATAATAAAAAAACATGAAATACCCCCTTGTATCTCCTTCTCTCTCAAATGCATTTTCATATTTTTTTCCATTCATATTTCAACTCTTCTCTCTTACCACTTCCTCAATGTTTACAAATGAAAACATGATATTCTCCTCTTCAAACAACACTTTAAGAATCAAGAAAATATCAAACCAAACAAAGTAATAAAAAAAAAAGGAAACTACCCAATGTGACAAATCTGAGGGTGCAAAGAAGGCGGCGGATCTGGCGGTGAGACAGTGGAGGTCATGTTGTGTTTCTCGTTCGGAAAAGGCATGTGGTGTTGTTGTCGTGTAGACAGTGTGTTTGAATTTTCGATTGTGTACGATGTTGATGGTTGTTGTTGTGAAGTTTTTATGGTTAAAGGTGGATAAAGTTTGGTTGTTGAAAAGTGTTCAAAGGGTGTGTTATGAGCTTTTTGTGTTTCTATTTGGTGTTAGTGTGAAAGAGTTAATGTGATAAAGGAAGGTCAGTTTTATGAAGATGGAGAAGTAGGCTTGTGTTATTTATGAGGTAGCATATGGAGAGAAAGTGATATGGTGTTGGTTTGGTGTATTAGTCATGGTGAAAATTTGAAGTTGAAGTGGTAGTCAGTGGTATGAGAGTGGAAGTTTAGTTATGAAGTAGAAGGAAGATGAATTTGTAAGGGAAAAGGAATTTTCATTTCTTACATGAATATAAGATACATGTCTGACGAAGACGAAGACGAAAAGTGAAAGAGGTTGTTCACTCTTTCTCAAAAAAAAATCTTACTTCTTTTTTACTTCAAAATGAGAGATTTGATATTGTGTAGCATTAAATTGAGAGAATGGTTTTTTTTCAACAAGTTGTGTTTATGTGAAGAGAACACTATGAGATTGATATGAGAGTGAGGAAATTGTTTCTTCCAGAAAAGATGGGAAAAAATTCATGCAATACTATTGGTTGGGTTTTTTTTAGTGTTATGAAACTAAGAGAGGATTCATTAGGAGGGATGCGCCATTTTGGTGATTTGCGTAGGGTTTTTCTTTTTGTTGTTAAATGGTGTCACAATATATAGCATACGTTTTAGGGTTGCAACTTTATTTAATACCAACAATGTCCTTTAGAGTGTTGTTAGTATAAAAATAGTTATAAATAAATTAGATTAAATAAAAATAATACTAATATAAATAAATAAAGCTAAATCGGAACCAAAACATAAAAAAATCTAATTAATTACTATGAAACTTTTGACAAAGAAATAAAAATAAAATCACTCAAGATGAATAAAATTTGGGCACAAAAATGCTTGAAAAATTAAACTGGCTATACCAAAATGATCAGCGCAAAATAAACCTCTCGAATATATACAGCATTTGAGCCAATTTTGAAATAAAATTTGACCGGTTAAAAGGCTCAGACTGACCGAAATGCGACCGAAAAAATAGTCAAAAAATTAAAACGAGCATGTCAGGTTAAACTACGTGAATCGTAGATTAATAAAATTGATGTCTGCAAGATCGATCTTGAATTTTTAGTCCGCTAATTTTACGTAGATTTGAGGATCAGTTCGACCGATTTATCTGTAAATTCGAAAATTTATTCTGGTTGACATTTCAGGCATTATGCAATATGAAATGCATGTTACGATGTGCAGATGATGCGAAACTCATGATGAGTGTATCGATTTACTGAAAGTGGGGCAAAATTAGGGTATGACAATATATAACATGACACGCATTCAATCCACGAATAAATATCACCAATATCTCACACCCAATCATATCAACATGCACATGCATATGAAATGTGACTCACGACACAATGTGACACTTATGCATTTGGTACCATTATGGACAACACAGGTCCATCTTTCTCTTGAATCCCCACCATAGGACTAGAGCACACCAATTCGCTACTATCACCATAAGTAACACTTCACGTATTCCCATTTGGAACCAGCTTCTCGCTCCTGAATCCATACCATCGGACCAGAGCACCCAAAAACTGGACTGAAGTTTGTACACCATGATGCATGACTTTCAACAACGTGCAATGTCATCAAAAATTATCACCACAATTATGCATAGCATTATACGTAATACATAACAAAATAGTATCACAACATCAAGTGTATATCCATACAAAATTCAAACATGTTAAGTCAGTTTAACATCAATCCATCATCAAGTAAACACAGTGGTTCGCACAATTATTCATACAATTTATAACATACATTCCTACCGTGAACATACAACTACACATCAATCATCACACCAAGCACTACCATGAGGTAGCTCTACGCGTTATCTCTCTAACTCTTCAAACGACACCTCATTTATACCTACAGAGCTAACGTTATGTTCAAAATTGTCGGGCGATGCAACATAGTTCAAAACAATTTTTTTCAAATTTTGGCCTAAGTCAATCAATTTACATTGGATGTCATTTGATTAACATCAAAATTGTTTACATTCTGAATTTCTCAAAATTCACTTCAGGAGGTCGTGCAATCGATAAATTAGGAATAAGAATCGATTCTCGTATTGTTTTTTCAAAAATTGAACACGTGCAATCAATTAACATCAATCGATTGACACTGGTAATTTTTTCAAAAAAAAATTAACTCATGGTCTTCATCATCTCAACCATTATTCCCCCATTCAATTACCCCACGGCACGAGTTTAACAGTACACCATAGTGTTATCACAATCAAACATTTTATCATGCACATATCATTCATAGACCATGCCAGTTTGTCATACAATTAAACCATCATTCTCCCAAACAATCATACTCATGATCAAAGCTTCAAATATGCATCAATGGCAAAAATTATATGTTCTTAAACAGAATGATTGACACATGTTATCAATCATACAGTTACATAATCAAGCATATACAATCATCAATTTTTCAGATTTTAACACAATAACAATACATTCAAAACTTGATTATACAATCCTAATTTCTTATTTATCCTATCATACATTACACCCATAAAGAAATCCATTTCTCCTCCCTTACCTTAGGTTTCCCAGCAGTAAGTTCTCTAATCATAAATTGTTTCTTCCCTGCTTAAGCCATAGACTTGTTCTTTTCACTTTTTCTCCAACTCCTATTTTGCACGTACTATAAACTTCCCCCAATCTTCACACTCTTCTATTTATAAATAAAAACTTAATTTTTCCATTTAAGTATTTACCTTACTACCCCCAACTTATTCTCTAAATCTCATCATTGCTCGGTATTCCTCTACTAACTCATATTTCTCTCTAATTTTAATTACTAAATAACATAAAACCATTAATTTCTATTTCTATATCTAATATTGTAGCACCTCAAATTTGCCCCCCCCACCCTCATTCATACATTCATTTTTTAGGTCATTCAACATTTCATATTGCATTTCATCATGTCCATCAGAATTAACTCCAAGAAGCTTGAATATCATCCAAGACACTTCGTGGGTTCTATGTAGATGATCGGTCAACGCAAGGGAATGACTTGAGTTACTTCCAACATGTTCAAATGGGGTCTATTCATCCTTCAAAACGCTAATCTTGAAGGAGCAAAAGTTTGTGCCTGAGTTGTCATGCTCGCTAGGCGAGCAGCATGGTTCGCTTAGCGAATCTGAACTGTCATGCTCGCTAGGCGAGCAGCGTGGTTCGCTTAGCGAATCTGAACTGTCATGCTCGCTAGGCGAGCAGCGTGGTTCGCTTAGCGAATCTGAACTGTCATGCTCGCTAGGCGAGCAAATTCTTTGCTAGGCGATGCGCACGCGTTTTTGAAAAATATAACAGCAGAATCTTGGACTTGGACCTCTCATTTGAGCCCACAAAGCCATGAAAATCAGGTTATAAATTCTAGACTTCCATCTCCCAAGAAGGACAGACAGACTAGAAGGAAGGAGAAAAGCTAACAGGATTCAGAGCAGCCTCCGAACACTGAAGGGAACCCATCTGCAAAGAACCTATTCTACCTCATATAAACCCTAAGATTGTTCTGCAAACCCAATGGTGCAAGTCAATTTCATTCGATCTCTCCAATCAGGTTTGCCTTATTCCTATTATTTTATGCCTTCAATTTGAAATTTCTAAATGTATGAGGTATTATGATGAATTTGAAAGAGTGGGTATCGTTCGGTTTTGCCCACGGGTTTAGATATGCATGAATGTGTAGAATAATGCCTTGAATGTTTGACCACTTAACTTCTGAAATCGTACTGTTATCCATGGGAAATCCAGAACCCGCAGGCATTCGCTAGCCGTATCGCTTCGTTAAGCCTTCGCTAGGCGAAGCAGTAGCGATCGCGACAGTAGCTTTTTCTGTTTGCTCTCGAATCTGTGTTGTGTTCGTTACGACATGCTTTCTATTGCATCTGTGCACTGTTCACCTGACACTGTTGTTGCTATGATTCTTCTATTTGGTGCAACTCTTGGTTGCACCCTATCTTGTTTCTCTAACCTGTTTGTTGAGTTTTTGTGAGGGCTCACATGACTCTTGAAGAGATAGCTTGCTTGGTATTCTACTTTATTTGTGGGATACCATTTGGAGATTTATTCTGATTGCTTTCCTGACTTGTTTTCTTTGATGGTGCTAGCTTGAGAGATCTCCGGGTTTCTCGTTCCTTTAGTTGTTGTTACTTCGGATCTTTATCCGTGGGGTAGATCTTTTGATCCCTTTATCTTTCCCGCATTTTACCGCTTTCTTAGCTGGAAGACCTCAATAGGAGGCAATGTTTTCTTTTGTTTGCTTACTTTTGTGCCCAAAGACCTCCCCGAAGAGGCAATTGACGGATAAAAGGGATTAGTAGTCAATCCCCCGTTATTCAATGTGTCGTTTTTTATGCTCGCACTACGTGTCGATACTTCAGAACAAAAGCCCAAGATCTTTTGTCCGGTCGGTCAGTGGAGAGGGTTCCACCTTTCTGAATCCCCACTTTTCGTCATGAGCTCACCCTGTCCAGGGTTAAGAGCTATGAGGTTTTATCCTCATTACCCTTTTGATCTGCTCACCCTGACGTTCAGTGTCAGTGGTTAAGAGCCCGTTTGATTACCCTTCCATGGCTTGTTTGTCGAGGTTGATATGACCCCTCTTGACTAAAGCCCTGCCCATGTATGTTTGAGTCCCTCGTTGGCGCGTTTACTTTATGCATGTATGGTGTGATCGTCTCCCCATAGGATTGCTAGGCTTCGTATAGTCTCTCGTTTGCATGACAATTAAGGTAGCACGGTTCCTTCGTCTAGGACTTCCTTTTTGCATGAGCATTCCTAAAACACGACAAACTCATTGATTTTTCTTCTCCTAAGAACACGTTAACTCCTTCTACTACAGGCGAGTAAGTCTCCAAAGGTCGAGCATCCGGTAGATTGCGTAGTAACGTCGTTCACCTAAAAAACATAACCCTTAACCCGTAGTTAGCCGAACTACGGCTTGCTCTGATTCTCATTCCAGATGAGATACGTAGGCATAAGACGCGATGTCTTAGCGAGCACACTCCTCTTTAGCCCATAGGTAGCCGAGCTACGAAGACTCTGATTCTCATATTCAGATGAGATACGTATGCAGTGGATGCGACACCCGTGCGAGTCATTTTCTTTTAACCCCTCTTTTAGTAAATAGCACATTAGATAAACCCACACCCTTTAGACAAGAACAACAAGAGTGGATCATGTAGAGTACTACGGATGCGTAGGGGTGCTAATACCTTCCCTTCGCATAATCGACTCCCGAACCCGAGATTTGGTCGCGAGACCTTGTCTTTTCCTTTCCTTTTTCCAGGTTTACTTCGAGCGTTTCCTTTCCCTCCTTTGGGATAAATAACGCACGGTGGCGACTCTTCTGTCATTTCTTTTTTTCGCCGGTTGTTTTTTCGCAGGTTGCGACAGCTGGCGACTCTGCTGGGGACCCTGGTTTCCCTAAGCGAGTCCCTCCTAGCTTTTGTAGGTTGTTTGTTTATTGGGTGTTCATTCTTTTGTATAGTTATTTATTTTTCAGCATTTACCTGCTTTATTGCATTGTGTACATATCATTGTTGTATCTGTTGGCTCTACTGTTGGTTTGTTTGTTTGTTGGGATGGGATGTTCTATGAGAGATAAGCCCATTACCCAGGCTTGATTGTACACACAGGTTGTAGAGTGGATAGTCATGAGGCTTGCGTGGCGTGTTGCTACGTTAAGTCGTTCATGAAGACCCACACCCAAACGAGGTTTCTTTTGGATGTATTTTGTCCTATGGGTGTTCCATAACGACATGATATTCCTCTAGAAATTGTCGACTCTGGTGACCATTTCCCGAGAACTCAGTCGAGGCCTCTCCTTCGAGACGTGGTTATGTTAGCTCTGGTGGGCGCATTCTGGCCGATCAATCTGAGGACCCCGAGACTGGGAACTTGCTATTAGGATGTCCTGTTGAGGGGAGTCAGTGGAGGTCTTTTATCCCGTAATAATGCCAAACCTTCAGTGGTAAACGTATTATTCTCGACTGAAGGGCCGAAGTTGACGAACTTCTGTTCTTAGAACCTACCAGTGAGGGGCGGGCTAAATTCAGGAAACCTTAACCTCCAACCAACCTGGTTTTATGGAGCAGAGTTTTGATCTTGTATTATATTCTTCAGTGGGTTTCTCTTCAGACAGTGCGACCCAACAGATATTCAAGCAGATACAGCAACCTTGATTTGCATGTCACTGCATTGCATCACATCATTTGCATTCATATCATTTAACACATGTTTATCTATTCCTAGGGGTTTACATCTTCCTCTTGATTCCGGTCGGGTTTCTCTGGTTCTCCTAAAATGGATATTGGCAGAAAGAGACATGTCGCCTACAAGTTTCCTGTGGTCTGTTTGGAGCCTATTCAACAGCTGATGAAGTTGATGGATCATGATTCTCTAGAAGGATTCCAAAAGGATTACGGTTTGATTCTAAGTTTCGTCACGGTTCTTTCCAAAGATCAACATGATGCTCTCTTTACATTGTTGCAGTTCTATGATCCTCCATTGAGGTGTTTCACATTCCCGGATTACATTCTGGTCCCTACTTTGGAGGAGGTTGCTAGTTTTCTCAGAATTTCTATCAAGCCGCAGTTGCTATTCTACAGTTCCGAGTTTCTGCCCGATCTCAGCATGGTTGCTTCAACCACATATTTGGGGGAATCAGTCTTGAAGGCTAATATGTGTCAGAAGGGAGGAGTCAGTGGTTTTCATTTGAGTTTCTTAGTGGGAGAAGCCAAGAAGAAGCTTGAAGATGGTGACCAGAGGGGTTTCAATGATGTGTTGGCTCTTTGTGTGTATGGGATTGTCCTGTTTCCTAATGTCGCAAAATTTGTAGACGTAGACGCAATACGCCTCTTCGTGTTGGGAAATCCAGTGCCGACCTTGTTAGGAGATTTCTTTCATTCAGTACATCACAGGAATGAGAATAGAAGGGGAGGATTGGTGAATTGTTGTGCGCCTTTGTTTCATAAGTGGTTCAGTTCCCACCTACCCAAGTCAGGAGCGTTCGTTGATGTAGAGAACTCGTTGAGTTGGACAAAGAGACTGATGGGGATAAGAACTAAAGATATTTCTTGGTGGTCAGACCAGAGCTTGCTTCGGGCAGATATTATTCATAGTTGTGGGAACTTCCCGAATGTACCATTGGTAGGAAGAAGAGGAAGTATCAACTACAATCCCTCTCTAGCTGTTAGACAGTTTGGATATGCTTTAAGAACTCCGCCTTTGGAAAAAGATGTGGAAGAATCTTTGCTTTTTCATTCTTCATCTGATTTGACTGTATTTCGTAAGGCAGCTGAGGCTTGGCTCAAGGTGATCAAGAGAGGAAGAACTGTGCTTGGAAAAGGAGATTGTAGAACTTACCCTCAGTATGAAGAGTGGCTTCAAGGAAGAGTCGAAGAGTTTGATCTGCCGTTTCCTATTGAAGAACCTTTGTATCCACCTACTCCTGAGCAGTCAACAATGGTGAGCCGAGAGGAGTATGACAAATTGAAAAATGCCATGGAGGAGCTTCAAACTAAAAACTCAGAGTTAAGTGTAAAGTTGCAAGACTGTATGTATCAATTCCATGAGGCGGAATATCAGAAGAGGGAAGCCGTCAGATTGCAAGGGGAAGCAGAGAGGAAATTAGTTGTGGAGGTGGATTTCTTCAGGAAGACAGACGAAGCCCTGAGATCGTCCAGTTCTGAGTTGAGACGAGTCAAACAGCAGTTAACAGCTGCTCTTGGTAAGCTAGCTGGTTGGCAAGAGCAATGGGATACATTTTCAACTTCTAGGAAGGTAAAGGAGGAGGAGATGGTGGCCGAACTGACTGGTCAGATGGAGAAGTTGAAGATTTTATTGAAGGAGAAGAACAATGAGCTTCTGTGCGCCCGTTCAACCAATGGTTATATCACGGATCAACTCAACAAAGCTCAAGGATAGATTGAGGAACTCAAAGTGCTGGCAGGTTTGAAGAAACCCAGACTTGAAGAGGTATTCGGAAAAGATGATGAGAATTACTACAGAGAGCACATCAACGAGTTGGATGGAGTTATTCACAGGAGGAATCTGCTTATCTGGCGTTTGACAGAATCTCCAGATCATCCTGACACAGTGGTACTACTGGCTGAAGTGAGGAGCAGTCCTTATGGGTTGTATACAGGAGGCTGATCCCTGATTTGTGTTCCTCTCTTTACTTATTGTATTGTAGTGATGATCCACAGGCTTGTTGTGGAGACCCTTTTTGATGTATTGTTGGCTAAGGCCTTTCCCTTCTTGAACTCATTTATATGATGGTTTTCCTTTATTGCATCTTGATCTCAGAAGTTTATCCACAACTCGGTCTTCTTGCGCTTTCTGTCTGATGTGAGACTGGAATCAAGGGGGTAGAATACCCGTTGAAATTGATAAACATGTCATTGCATTTACATATTCATTCGCATATCTTGCATAACAGGTACCACTGTGATGTTCTCATATTATTTGGTGTTCCATCAGCAGGATAGCTGACTCAGGCATTCACCGGTATGGTACCCGCAGAAACCAGCAAAGAGTAATGGAAAGCCTACAAGAAGAGCTCGCCGAGATGAAGATTCGCATGAATCAATTCATGGATGTGGTTCAAGGGGTGGCTCAGGGGCAGCAAGAGCTCAGGCAGATGATGCAGAGGAATCCCGCCACTACTCAACCAGAGACGTTGACTGACCCTCCAGATGGAGAGGTTAACAGACCCAGTGGACCGGGGCCTACCCTGATCCTACATGTCACCTCCGGACAACAACCCGTCCATGATGACCAGGAGGATCAGTTCCCCTTGCTTCAGGAGGAATTTGGTATGAGTCATGGTATGGACCCTATGTTTCGGAGATTGGAGGAGAGGCTGAAGGCTGTGGAAGGACATAATCCTCTGGGAGTAGACGTTGCTGACTTGGGATTGGTCCCAAGCGTGAGGGTGCCACCGAAATTCAAGGTCCCGATATTTGACAAATACAGTGGCAACTCTTGCCCGAAGACCCATGTGCAAGCCTATTTCCATAAAATGGTTGCATACTCTGACGATGAAAAATTGCTTATGTACTTTTTCCAGGATAGCCTAGCTGGGGCATCCCTGGAATGGTATATGAGGCTGGACAGAGCCCACATCCGCTGCTGGAGGGATTTGGCTGAGGCTTTCGTGAAGAAATATCAGTACAATGCAGAATTGGCTCCGGACAGAACTCAACTTCAGAATCTGTCTCTTAAAAGCAATGAGTGCTTCAGGGAATATGCTTAACGCTGGAGAGAGACGGCTTCCCGTGTTCAACCTCCTATGCTGGAGAAGGAAATGGCTAACATGTTCATGAATACTCTGCCCGGACCTTACTTGGAGCGCCTGGTGGGTTGCAATGCCTCCAACTTTGCTGATGTAGTCTCAACCGGAGAGAGGGTGGAGAATTACCTGAAGACATACAAGACCCAGAGTGGAGGTGGATCTTCATCAGGGGTGAAGAAGCCGTTCATTTAGGGACAGAAGAGGAGATAAGGGGATGCAAGTGCCTTATCTTCTTATCAGAACAGGGGTAACCGGAGGAATAACTTTGAGAACTACCACCAACAACCGTATGTTGTGGCTGTGACCATTCCGGCTGCAGCACCACTACAACAACAATAACCACAGCGTCAGCAAACTCAGTACCAAAAACAACAACCGGGTAACAAACCCGCCTATCAACAGAGGCAAAGGATGATGGACCGGCGTTTCGACACTCTTCCAATGTCGTACGCTCAGTTGCTTTATAGTCTTCAACAACTACAACTTGTGCAGTTACGCACTCTGGCTCCTCTTGTTGGTAGGCTTCCAGTGGGTTACGACGCCAACGCTAGGTGTAGCTTCCACTTTGGGGCACCTGGCCACAATATTGAGAACTGCAAAGCTTTTAAGCACGTAGTTCAGGACCTCATAGATTCAAAGGCCATCGACCTTGCACCGGTTCCTAATGTCGTCAACAATCTCATGCGAATGTTAATATGATGGAAGGGGAAGCCAGACCCGTCAAAGATGTGTTGAAGCTGAAGACTCCGTTGTTGGTTATCAAGGGCTACTTGTTGAAGGCCGATGTTTTCCCCGGTTGTGGGAAGGGTTGTGTGGATTGTGCTACTCAGGGTGGAGGTTGTTTGAAGCTACAACAGGGTATCCAGGCCTTGCTCGACGAAGGTACCCTCCAGGTTGAAAATTTGTCTGTCCAAGAGTTTGTGGAAGGGGTTGAGGAATAGGTGTTTGAAGATACTACTGATGAATTCGCAGATGTTGTTCCTACTGATTCTGTAATCCATGATGATGTATTTAACTTTTCCAATGTTGTTGCTGATATCCCAAACAATGTGGTTGATTCTGATGTAATCGAACTTGATTCCGATGTTTCGGATATTTATGCTTCAATGAATGAGATTTTAGAGTATGTTTATGATGTTGCTACTATCACCATTTTCTACCCAACTAATCATATCAATGTGCCAGAAGCGCAACCGGTGCCACCAGCGCGACCGTCCACTATGACTATCACAACCCCTGGTCCTTTACCTTTCACCAGCGAAAGGGCCATTCCTTGGCATTATGGGGGGAGTATGTACACGCACGATCATGGGGTGGAACGGCCACTGGAGGTAGGAGAGGGTCAGAAGTCTGAACTCAAAGTTGAAGGTCCCACAGTGGACAATGTTGGTGGAATCGGGCGATTCACCAGGAGTGGTAGACTGTTCTCACCACCCGTTACCCGAACTGATAGTGTTGATACTGCGGCGAAAGCCAAAGGCAAACAGGTTGTGAATGAGGGTACCTCTACACCCCAGACTGGTTCTGAGCCCACTTTTGCGAAGGATGTGGACGAGCTTTTGAGAATTATAAAGAGAAGTGATTACAAGGTAGTCGATCAGTTGATTCAGACTCCGTCTAAGATATTCATCCTCTCACTCCTATTGTGTTCGGAGGCACACAGGGAGGCACTGCTGAAGGTTCTTAACGCTGCATATGTGCCTCAGGAGATCTCAATGAACCAACTGGAAGGGATCGTTGCAAATGTTCATGCAAGCAACGGGTTAGGTTTTACTAATTCTGACTTAACACCAGCTGGACGCAACCATAACAAGGCTCTGCGCATCTCGATGGAATGCAAAGACACCGTGTTGTCACATGTTATGGTGGATACAGGTTCCTCTCTCAATGTGCTACCCAAGAGAGCCCTGTCAAGGTTAGAAGTAGAGGGTTTGGTCCTGAAGCCTTCAGATCTTATTGTGAGAGCCTTTGATGGTTCTAAGAGGTCGGTGTTCGGAGAGGTAGAATTGCCAATTCATGTTGGATCACAAACCTTCAACACCGTCTTCTATGTGATGGATATCAGTACTTCCTATAGCTTCCTGCTGGGTCGTCCTTGGATCCACAACGCTGGGGCAGTCTCTTCAACTTTACATCAGAAGATTAAATTCCCGGTCGATGGAAGGATTATCACCGTCTATGGTGAGGAGGACATTCTGGTCAGTAACCTGTCTACATTCAAGTATGTAGAGGTAGAATGTGAATTTCATGAGACCCTATGCCAGGCCTTTGAGGCAGTTCAGATCAAAGACGCAGCTCCGGTGGAAGAGGTTAAAGGGGGTGCCTCTATCTCATCCTTCAAGCAGGCACGGGCCTTGGTAGATTCGGGCGTTGCCCCCGGTTGGGGACATCTGTTGGTGTTACCAACGAAAGACGAAAAATTTGGGATTGGGTATCAGCCAGCCCCGACTTCTACAACTTCAACACTTCAGACTCGTCAGGGGCCGATTACTTTCTCCAGCGCTGGCATCATTCAGTATGGCCAGGTCTCTGCGGTCAACGATGAAGATGGGGATAGTGATTGCGACATCGATAACTAGGTGCGTCCGAGGATCCCGGGTGAAGTCATCAACAATTGGTCCTCCGAGGAGATTGTCCAAGTCACTTTTCTGGAGGAGTAATTTTTCTTGTTTATTCATGCATGTCTAAGTCTTATGTTCCGCCCAGGGCGCAATGACTCATTGTAGGGCTCATCTATGCGAATACCTGCATTTTTATCATCAATAAAGGACGTCTTTTTGCATTCAAATATTTTGTTCACTGTCTTTCTATTTTTGCAGTTTTCAAAAATCAAAAAAATATATTGGGGAATGTTTTGTTTAGTTTTCATTCCTTGTTCACACTCATAAGCATATACCATCACTCATGCAGATGCACATCACCGGATCCTATCGATAACGGTTCTGCTATGGCTCGCTTCGACTTTGAAAGTCCGGTCTTTCAAGCTGAAGAAGAGGGTGATGAAGACTGTGAACTCCCTGAAGAGCTTGCCAGGCTATTAAAGCAAGAGGAAAGGGTCATTCAACCGCATCAAGATTCTACTGAAGTGATTAATCTTGGCACCGAGGACGTCAAGAGAGAAATCAAGATAGGGGTTGCTTTGGAAGATAATGTGAAGAAAGGGCTGATTGAATTGCTGCAAGAGTATGTTGACATCTTCGCCTGGTCTTATCAGGACATCCCAGGGCTTGACACGAACATCGTGGTACACCGCTTGCCTCTCAAAGAAGGGTGTCCTCCGGTCAAGCAGAAGCTCAGAAGAGCAAGACCAGAGATGACTGTCAAGATAAAGGAAGAAGTGCAAAAACAGTTGGACGCAGGGTTCCTAGCAGTTACAAATTATCCGCCATGGGTTGCAAACATCGTTCCAGTACCTAAGAAGGATGGAAAGGTACGGATGTGTGTCGACCACCGGGATCTGAACAGAGCTAGTCCTAAAGATGACTTCCCATTACCTCACATCGATGTTTTGGTGGATAACACAGCCCAGTTCTCGATATTCTCCTTCATGGATGGCTTTTCTGGCTATAATCAAATTAAGATGGCACCAGAAGACATGGAGAAGACAACTTTCATAACCCCATGGGGCACCTTCTACTACAAGGTGATGCTGTTTGACCTGAAAAATGTTGGGGCAACATATCAACGAGCTATGGTGACTCTGTTCCATGATATGATTCATCATGAAATCGAGGTTTATGTTGACGATATGATTGCCAAATCTCAAACAGAAGAAGAACATTTGGTGAATCTGCAGAAACTGTTTGAGCGTTTGAGGAAATTCAAGCTGAGGCTTAATCCGAACAAGTGTACTTTCGGGGTGAGATCTGGAAAACTGTTGGGTTTTATTGTTAGTGAAAAAGGGATTGAGGTGGATCCTGACAAAGTGAAAGCGATACAGGAAATGCCTGAGCCAAGAACAGAAAAACAAGTCTGTGGTTTCTTAGGGAGGTTGAACTACATTGCAAGGTTCATCTCTCACCTAACAGCCACGTGCGAGCCAATTTTCAAGTTGCTGAGAAAAGATCAGGCTATCAGGTGGAATGATGATTGTCAAAGGGCTTTTGAAAAGATAAAAGAGTATTTGCAGAATCCTCCAATCCTTATGCCTCCGGTCCCAGGGAGACTGCTGATTATGTATTTGACAGTACTTGACAATTCTATGGGTTGTGTTCTCGGTCAACACGACGAGACAGGTAGGAAAGAACATGCCATCTACTACCTGAGTAAGAAATTCACAGACTGCGAGTCGAGATACTCGATGCTTGAAAAGACATATTGTGCACTTGCATGGGCCGCTAAGCGATTGAGACAGTACATGCTGACTCACACAACCTTATTGATCTCCAAGATGGATCCAGTCAAGTATATATTCGAGAAGCCAACTCTCATCGGAAGGGTTGCTCGTTGGCAAATGGTACTGACAGAGCACGACATCCAGTATACATCCCAGAAAGCCATCAAGGGGAGTATTCTGTCAGACTATCTTGCTCAACAGCCGGTTGAAGATTATGAGCCGATGAAGTTTGATTTTCCAGATGAAGATATCATGTTCCTCAAGATGATAGACCGCGAAGAGCCAGTTGTCGAGGAGGGACCTGATCCAGACGAAAAGTGGACTTTGTTGTTTGATGGGGTTGTCAATGCCAGAGGAAGTGGAATTGGTGCTGTCATTACTACTTCGAAAGGTACCCACATGCCTTTCACCGCTCGTCTGACTTTTGAGTGCACCAATAATGAGGCTGAGTATGAAGCCTGTATCTTGGGTATTGAGCAAGCCATTGATTTGAGAATCAAGACTCTGGACGTCTTCGGAGATTCAGCTCTAGTGATCAATCAAGTGAATGGTGATTGGAATACTCTCCAGCCCAATCTGGTCCCCTACAGAGATTACACGAGAAGGTTGTTGACTTTCTTCACAACAGTAAAGTTGTATCATATACCTCGTGATGAGAATCAGATGGCAGATGCTCTTGCTACTCTATCCTCCATGATCAAGGTGATTCGGTGGAACCACGCTCCCAGGATCGATGTGATGCGCCTCGACAGGGCCGCGTATGTGTTTGCTGCTGAACTGGTAGCTGACGACAAGCCCTGGTATCACGACATCAAGTGCTTTCTGAAGAATCAAGAGCATCCTGCAGGAGCATCCAACAATGATAGAAAGACTTTGAGAATACTGGCATGCAGTTTCTTCTTGAACAAAGACGATGTGTTGTATAAGAGGAACTTCGACATGGTTTTGCTCAGATGCGTGGCTAGACACGAAGCGGACATGTTAATGCAGGAAGTTCATTAAGGCTCCTTTGGTACTCATGTCGGCGGACATGCAATGGCTAAGAAATTGTTGAGAGCGGGTTATTACTGGTTGACCATGGAATCTGATTGTTTCAAATATGCTCGGAAGTGCCACAAATGCCAGATTTATGCTGATAAGGTGCACGTGCCGCCAAATCCTCTGAATGTGATGTCTTCGACGTGGCCGTTTGCTATGTGGGGAATTGATATGATTTGAAAGATTGAGCCGACCGCTTCCAATGGGCATCGCTTCATCCTTGTTGCCATCGACTATTTCACCAAGTGGGTCGAAGCAGCGTCATTCGCGAATGTCACCAGACATGTGGTTGCCCGATTCATCAAGAAAGAAATCATTTGTCATTATGGGATTCCCGAAAGAATCATTACTGATAATGGTTCTAACCTCAATAACAAAATAATGAAAGAGTTGTGCAAGAACTTCAACATCCAGCATCACAATTCTTCCCCTTATCGCCCTAAGATGAACGGTGTTGTTGAGGCAGCAAATAAGAACATAAAGAAGATTGTGCAGAAGATGGTCGTTACGTACAGAGATTGACATGAGATGCTACCCTTCGCCTTGCATGGGTACCGTACTTCAGTACGTACATCGACCGGGGTAACCCCTTACTCCCTTGTGTATGGTATGGAAGCAGTCTTACCTTTGAAGTGGAGATTCTTTCTCTAAGAGTCCTGTTGGATGTCAAGTTAGAAGAAGCTGAATGGATTAGGACAAGGTTCAATGAGTTGAGTCTTATCGAAGAGAAGCGAATGGCAGCCATTTGTCATGGGCAGTTGTATCAGAGTCGGATGAAGAGAGCCTTTGATCGGAGAGTGCGTCCTCGATGTTTCCAAGTTGGAGATTTGGTGTTGAAAAGGATCCTTCCTCCTCAAACAGATCACAGGGGCAAGTGGACTCCTAACTATGACGGACCATATATTGTTACCAAGGTTTTCGATGGTGGGGCCTTAATGCTTGCAACTATGGATGGTGAAAACTTCACTTCCCCTGTGAACTCAGACGCAGTTAAAAAATACTTCGCATAAAATAGACCCGCTGGACAATAAAAAGAATAGTCTATGCAAAAATGGGCATCCCGACGAACCAAGAAAATGAAAAGGTTCGGACAAAAATTAAGGATTAAAAAATGAAAAGATTGTACACCCGGTAAGTTGAAAACCTGAAAGGGCAACTTAGGCAAAAATGGGTATCCCGGTGGATTGAAAACCCGAAAAGGGCGATCCAGGCAAAAGTTAGGGATTAAGCGAATGACTGCGTTCTGAGTAGTTCTGAATCTCATCTCGTGTCGATAACTGGAAATTTTTGAAGGGTAGGAAATAGTCCAATCACCTTTTTCAGAAAGTTGATCATCTAGAGGATCTTGAAGACGAGCGAGTCATAGCAGAATTGGAACCCGATAGGAATCCATTTCACATTGCCATTAAATTAATTTCAGTTTTTATCTTTTGTGCAATTACCTCTTTCCAGGGATTGCTTCCTGATGTAAATGCCTATTCAGAGGCCATCCAATCAATAAAATCATGTTATTCAGTATATCCCCGTTTTTATTTTCTTTTTACTGTTTTGTTTGCAAAAATGACGTCCGAATTTTTGATAAACATTGCATCATGAAACATAAGGGCTTTACAGGTACATGCTTAATAAACATTTAAAATTGCTGTAAATTTTAAGTGCTTTGGATCTTCTATTCATAACAGGTACACTCGGGGCATTTCCTTAAGGTACCCAGCAGATGATCGCATATGTTTTCCCTCAACATTTGGTATTTGGTATCTTATCCCTGCAGAGCTGGTCCGAGCGTTGGATTCTTCAATCCCCAGCAGGTTATCACTACTGTACTTCCCCAAGCAGGTGCTTCAGATTATACGCTCCCCAGTAGAGTTGACAGTGCCAGACTGTATATCCCCAACGGAGTTGACAGTGCCAGATTGTATCTTCCCAGCAGAAGAGGCTGCTCCTCAGAAGTCGACACCAGATCGATGATCTCGACGCTAGCTCCATGGTCTCTTTTCTTAAAGCAGAATCTCGGTACCGTATCGGTGTTTGCTTCCCCTGCCGAGTCGTCTCTCTCACAGATTATGGTTGCCAGAACCACTGTCGCTTTCCTCAACAGCAAGTTCTCAATGCCATTCTCTCCCCAGTCAGAATCTCGGTATCTCGTCATTGCTAGAACACCGTGTGGCGGGGTATTTCCCCATAGAGTTCTTTGTGCCGTGTATCTCCAACAGCATTGTCAGGGTCCAGAAGATTGTGATCATTTCCCCAGCAGAATTCCTTGCCACAACCTGGCATTCTCTCTAACCTAGCATTCTGCATCCCTTCATGTAGAATTATATTGCATTGCATCCTTCCAAATCGCGTAGCATTTCCATTTTCATGGAGCATTACACCATTGAAAGTCAAACATACGCATGTACGCATAAGACATTCTCGGTATCCCAAGTGATAAACCAGAAATTGTTTCCAGTGCTCAGACTGAAGGTCGTTCATGACCTACTACCCCCAGCATAGGTCGTTGGCCCATGTGCCGCCTCAATTATCTTTCCCTATTTCTGCCGATACTAACAGGCATGAAAATTTTCCAGTATTCAGACCGAAGTGGCATTCAGGCCAGTTTTCCGGTATTCAGACCGAAGTGGCGTTCAGGCCAATTTTCCGATGTTCAGATCGAAGAAGTTTCCGACGTTCAGGTCGACGCAACTTGTGGCATTCAGGCCAGATTTTCCGGTATTCAGACCGAAGTGGCATTCAGGTCAGTTTTCCGGTATTCAGACCGAAGTGGCGTTCAGGCCAATTTTCCGATGTTCAGATCGAAGAAGTTTCCGACGTTCAGGTCGACACAACTTGTGGCATTCAGGCCAGATTTTCCGGTATTCAGACCGAAGTGGCATTCAGGCCAATTTTCCGGTATTCAGACCGAAGTGGCATTCAGGCCCGTTTTCCGGTATTCAAACCGAAGTGGCGTTCAGGCCAATTTTCCGATGTTCAGATCGAAGAAGTTTCCGACGTTCAGGTCGATGCAACTTGTGGCATTCAGGCCAGTTTTCCGGTATTCAGACCGAAGTGGCATTCAGGCCAGTTCTCCTATCGAAGAAGTTTCCGACGTTCAGGTCGATGCAACTTGTGGTATTCAGGCCAGGTTTTCCGGTATTCAGACCAAAGTGGCATTCAGACCAATTTTCCGATGTTCAGATCGAAGAGGTTTCCGACGGTCAGGTCGATGCAACGTGTGGCATTCAGGTATTCAGATCGAAGTGACATTCAGGCCATCCTCTCGGTGTTCAGACCGATATCAATAATCTCACATCTTCCGATGCTCAGATCGAAGTCATTTCCAATATTCAGACTGATGAGCGGCATTCAGGCCATGGTTATTTCTGTGTTACCATTTATTTTGGTATCCAGGTTAACATTCTTTTTCGGTATTCAGACCGACTCTCACCGTACCAGACGGATTCTCCTTTCAAGACCACCTCTTTGCCGATTCTGACAGACATTGTTACTTCACTTCACTTCAGTGCAAATTTTCAGGCTTTTATTGTATTCAATCCCTTGATACCTCGAAAGTGCGAAAGTCGCTGCTATCTTCTTTTCGGGTCTCCAGTTGATTGAATAGGGGCAGCTGTAGCACCTCAAATTCCCCCCCCCCCCCTCATTCATACATTCATTTTTTAGGTCATTCAACATTTCATATTGCATTTCATCATGTCCATCAAAATTAGCTCCAAGAAGTTTGAATATCATCCAAGACACTTCGTGGGTTCTATGTAGATGATCGGTCAATGCAAGGGAGTGACTTGAGTTACTTCCAACATGTTCAAATGGGGTCTATACATCATTCAAAATGATAATCTTGAAGGAGCAAAAGTATGTGCCTGAGCTGTCATGCTCAATAGGCGAGCAGCGTGGTTCGCTTAGCGAATCTGAACTGTCATGCTCGCTAGGGGAGCAAATTCTTCGCTAGGCGAAGTGCACGCGTTTTTGAAAAATATAACAGCAGAATCTTGGACTTGGACCTCTCATTTGAGCCCACAAAGCCACGAAAATCAGGTTATAAATTCTAGACTTCCATCTCCCAAGAAGGGCAGACAGACTAGAAGGAAGGAGAAAAGCTAACAGGATTCAGAGCAGCCTCCGGACACTGAAGGGAACCCATCTGCAAAGAACCTATTCTACCTCATATAAACCCTAAGATTGTTCTGCAAACCCAATGGTGCAATTCAATTTCATTCGATCTCTCCAATCAGGTTTGCCTTATTCCCATTATTTTATGCCTTCAATTTGAAATTTCTAAATGTATGAGGTATTATGGTGAATTTGAAAGAGTGGATATCGTTCGGTTTTGCCCACCGGTTTAGATATGTATGAATGTGTAGAACAATGCCTTGAATTTTTGACCACTTAATTTCTGAAATCGTACTGTTATCCATGGGAAATCCAGAACCCGCAGGCATTCGCTAGCCGCATCGCTAGGCGAGCCTGCAGCGACGCTTCGCTAAGCCTTCGCTAGGCGAAGCAGTAGCGATCGCGATAGTAGCTTTTTCTGTTTACTCTCCAATCTGTGTTGTGTTCGTTACGACATGCTTTCTATTGCATTTGTGCACTGTTCACCTGACATTATTGTTGCTATGATTCTTCTATTTGGTGCAACTCTTGGTTGCACCCTATCTTGTTTCTCTAACCTGTTTGTTGAGTTTTTGTGAGGGCTCACATGACTCTTGAAGAGATAGCTTGCTTGGTATTCTACTTTATTTGTGGGATACCATTTGGAGATTTATTCTGATTGCTTTGCTGACTTGCTTTCTTTGATGGTGCTAGTTTGAGAGATCTCCGGGTTTCTCGTTCCTTTAGTTGATGTTACTTCGGATCTTTATCCGTGGGGTAGATCTCTTGATCCCTTTATCTTTCCCGCATTTTACCGCTTTCTTAGCTGGAAGACCTCAATAGGAGGCAATGTTTTCTTTTGTTTGCTTACTTTTGTGCCCAAAGACCTCCCCGAAGAGGCAATTGACGGATAAACGGGATTAGTAGTCAATCCCCCGTTATTCAGTGTGTCGTTCTTTATGCTCGCACTACGTGTCGATGCTTCAGAACAAAAGCCCAAGATCTTTTGTCCGGTCGGTCAGTGGAGAGGGTTCCACCTTTCTGAATCCCCACTTTTCGTCATGAGCTCACCCTGTCCAGGGTTAAGAGCTATGAGGTCTTATCCTCATTACCCTTTTGATCTGCTCACCCTGACGTTCAGTGTCAGTGGTTAAAAGCCCGTTTGATTACCCTTCCATGGCTTGTTTGTCGAGGTTGATATGACCCCTCTTGACTAAAGCCCTGCCCATGTATGTTTGAGCCCCTCGTTGACGCGTTTACTTTATGCATGTATGGTGTGATCGTCTCCCCATAGGATTGCTAGGCTTCGTATAGTGTCTCGTTTGCATGTCAATTAAGGTAGCACGGTTCCTTCGTCTAGGACTTCCTTTTTGCATGAGCATTCCTAAAACACAACAAACTCATTGATTTTTCTTCTCCTAAGAACACGTTAACTCCTTCTACTACAAGCGAGTAAGTCTCCAAAGGTCGAGCATCCGGTAGATTGCATAGTAACGTCGTTCACCTAAAAAAAACAACCCTTAACCCGTAGTTAGTCGAACTACGGCTTGCTCTGATTCTCATTCCAGATGAGATACGCAGGCATAAGACGCGATGTCTTAGCGAGCACACTCCTCTTTAGCCCATAGGTAGCCGAGCTACGAAGACTCTGATTCTCATATTCAGATGAGATACGTATGCAGTGGATGCGACATCCGTGCGAGTCATTTTCTTTTAACCCCTCTTTTAGTAAATAGCACATTAGATAAACCCACACCCTTTAGACAAGAACAACAAGAGTGGATCCCGTAGAGTACTACGGATGCGTAGGGGTGCTAATACCTTCCCTTCGCATAATCGACTCCCGAACCCGAGATTTGGTCGCGAGACCTTGTCTTTTCCTTTCCTTTTTCCAGGTTTACTTCGAGCGTTTCCTTTCCCTCCTTTGGGATAAATAACGCACGATGGCGACTCTTCTGTCATTTCTTTTTTTCGCCGGTTGTTTTTTCGCAGGTTGCGACAAATATTATATATGATTAATTAAAAATACTAATATTCTATTTATTATTAATTATTCTACCAAGTACTCATATTCTCATCACACTTTACCAATACCATAACACCTCAACAACACATATAATCATATAATTTATTTTAATTAAAATACATAATAACTAAATAAATATATAAACAACTGAATTAAATCAATAAATCGAATTTGGAGTGGTACAACACCCTTTTTTAAAATTTAATCTGGAGATGCATCTCTGTATATGTTAAAAGTGCGTCTGAAGATGCATCTCCATAAACACCGTTTATTTAAATATCATGTTCGTGATCCGGAGATGCATCTCCAGACGCTTTTATTTCATATCTCGCATCAGACCCTTCCATCTTCCTCCTTCTTCATTTTCTCAAAAAGTTCTAGAAAAAAACATTTCACCTCTCCATCTTCCAACCATTGAAGCATCACTTCCTTGCATTGAAGCATCAGTGGAGCTCGTTCTCCTCCTTTCCAGCATCTCATAACATCCAAGTTTCTCCTTCTCATCAATCAGTTTTATTTGTTAAGTTTTTCAAATTTTATTTTCTTTTAATATTTTGATTTGTAGTTAGTTTTTTAGGATACATTAGTTGTTTTATGCACATTAGGTGGTAATATAAATAAAATTTGTAGGCCAGAACAATATGCATTGAGGTTTCTTAGAACAGTTGGGGCAGAAAATGGGTTGCTATCATGGGAGAGAAATCGCAGATTTGTCCGGAGATGCATCTCTGGATTGGACTCAGGCAGAAAATTTGGTGATTTTGTGGAATTTGTAAATTTCATCAGACATGCTATTTATAATTGTCTCCATTTCTAATGCAGGTGCAATGGTTGAAGACAATATTGATCGGATTAAACTCGGGCGTGTACCCCAAATTACGTCAGTACGACAAGAGAGGGTTTTGGTGGCAAGGACCACGAGACCATAGAGCAATGACCTCTCCTCTACTCTAACATACATTACACCCATAAAGAAAGTCATTTCTCCTTCGTTACCTTAAACTTTCCAGCAGAAAGTTCTCTAATCAGAAATTGTTTCTTCCCTCCTTAAGCCCTAGACTTGTTCTTTTTACTTTTTCTCCAACTCCTATTTTGCACGTACTGTAAACTTCTCCCAATTTTCACACTCCTCTATTTATAAATAAAAACCTAATTCTTCCATTTATGTATTTCCCTTACTACCCCTAACTTATTCTCCAAATCTCCTCATTGCCCAGTATTCCTTTACTAACTCATATTTTCTCTCTAATTTTAATTACTAAATACTTTCTAACATAAAGTCAGCAATTTTTATTTCTATTTCTCATATTAAATATGATTAATTAAAAATACTAATATTCTAATTATTGGTAATTATTCTACCAAGCACTCATATTCTCACCACACCCTACCAATATCATTACACCCCAACGACACATATAATCACATAATTTATTTTAATTAAAATACTTAATAACTAAATAAATATATAAACAACCAAATTAAATCAATAAATCAAATTTGGGATGTTACAACACCCTTTTTAAAATTTAATTCGAAGATGCATCTCTATATGTGTTAAAAGTGTGTCTGAAAATGCATCTCTATAAACACCACTTATTTAAATATCATATTGGTGATATGGAGATGCATCTCCAGACGCTTTTATTTCATATCTCGCATCAGACCCTTCCATTTTCCTCCTTCATTTTCTCAAAACATTCTAAAAAAACATTTCACCTCTCCATCTTTCAACCATTGAAGCATCAGTGGAGCTCTTTCTCCTTCTTTCCAGCATCTCATAACATCTAAGTTTCTCATTCTCATCAATCAATTTTATTTCTTAAGTTTTTCAAATTTTATTTTCTTTTTATATTTTGATTAGATGTTTTAGGCATATTATGTGGTAATGTAAATAAAATCGATAGGCTAGAACAACATGCATTGAGGTTTTTTAGAACTATTAGGGTGGGTTGCTGCTATAGGAGAGAAATCGCAGGTTTGTCCGGAGATGCATCTCTGGATTTGGACTCAGGTAGAAAATTAGGTGATTTTGTAGAATTTGTAAATTTCACCGGACATGTTGTTTATAATTGTCTCCATTTCTAACGCAGGTGCAATGGCTGAAGATAACACTGATCAGGTTAAACTCTGGCGTATACCCCAAACTACGTCAGTACGACGAGAGAGGGTCATGGTGGCAACGACCACGAGGCCACGAGTTGTTAATAACTCGTTTGTCAGTGCATCTACTTCGCAACACCGACTGTCTGGTTTTCGTAGGCCTCTCAGGCATATGATGCAGCAGAATCTAAAGTTCCTGAAGCCCTTGCTGATCCTGAAGCCTAGGAGGAAGTCGTTGTTGATCCCGATGTCCTATTAGATAGTTACCTATGAGAGTCGTTTGGCACCTCCTTACTTCATCATTACGTAGTTCATGCTGCTAGGCATGTCTAGCATGGAGAGGTATATTTCTTTTCTTTTGTAATACATATATGTTGTCAACAAATTAAATCCACATTGATGGTTATATTTTCTTTATAGGAGTGTGATTGTTTGACATCGATTAACCGCGGCATGAAGATTTTGGAGCTGGAACAATCCACTGCTGCTTTGTTCGTTGATGTTATCCGTTATTCTGGGCTTGTCGGTTTATGTTTTTCTACTTACATGACCATAAACCACGACATGCATGCAGATTTTATTGAGAGATGGCATTCAGAGACGTCACATTTTCACCTAACTATAGGCAAGACGACCATCACCTTAAATGAGTTCGCTCCTCTCAGCATCCTCCACAGAGTTCTACAAACGATATTAGATGATTTTGAGAACCACCTGGTATTATAGGAGTATCGACGGGAGTCAGCTCATGTACATTGGACTTGTGTTGAGGACTACTTGACATGATTATATAGGGTGTCGCACCTTATCATGATACCAGACGCCCCTGAAGGACCACATAGACCAGCTAACTATGAGGTACTTGAGATTCAGGAATAACAGACCGAGAATTTGACGGGGATTTGTCGATGTGTTGCAGAGATGAGCAAAAGAGTCATATAGGCATGACTCTTTAAGGATGACACTCCCCAAAAGATCCTCGTGGAGATCATGATTGCCAAGTTACAAAATATTGTACAGTATATGCGACGGAGGAGGTGGGGAATTAGACATATCCAGTAAATAGTTTATATTTGAATGTTTTACTTTTTTTTGTATTTTTGGACAAATATTATATATTGGATTAATGTATGACTTTTTTTTTCATTTAACTACATTTTACATGAATTTTACGTTGATTTTACTATAATATATAAATTGACCTCAAAAAATCACGATGTTAGGACTATGGTGATGCTCTAAACTGATTTGGGTTGATTTTACTATAATATATAAATTGACCTCAAAAAATCACGATGTTAGGACTATGGTGATGCTCTAAACTGATTTGGGTTGATTTTACTATAATATATAAATTGACCATAAAAAATCACGATGTTAGGACTATGGTGATGCTCTAAACTGATTTGGGTATTCGAATATGCATCTTCAAAATAAATCATATTTCCAACACCTTTTACAGGACTTCATGGAACATTTCAACAATGAATCTATAACATATGGAGATACATCCCTGGATCATATTAGTTCAAACTGGGATGGAACTCATAACTTTTAAAAGACAATCAAACAAATTGATATTGTCTCTAAGGGAGGAATTCTAATTTGGTCAATTTTGAAACAACACAGAAACTGGAGAGCAAGAAATTTGGAACCCCCCACAAACACCATTGACAAAAATCTTCAACTATAAAAACTGGTAAACACTCAAAAAAGAAATATCAATAAGCTCAAACACGGGTTTAGTAAGTCAGATAGTTGACATTTGGTTTAGATGAGAAGTTAAGGGTCAAACAAACTCTTATTGCTAAATAAAGGAGATTAGCTCCAGTCACTGCTAATATCTTATGGCTTAAGTCACTAGTATCTCTCAGACAATCATGACTTACACTATTGCACCAAACACGTGGCTTAAGTCACTAGTATCTCTCAGACAATCATGACTTACACTATTGCACCAAACACGTGAAAAATTGATAATATTTTGTCAGATAAAGTCATCAACAAGTGTCTCTCTCACATCCCAGCTCCAAGACTGGTGTGTAAACTAAACCTCTGTCCACTACTAGATTCGCGACTCAGAGACAAGTTAAGACAAGCTAAAAGTGTTTTACAAGTGAAGACTGGTGTGTAAACTAAACCAGTATCCACTACTAGATTTGCAACTCAGAGACAAGTTAAGACAAGCTAAAAGTGTTCTACAAATTTACACTCCATCAACCACTTTAAAAATGAAGAGGGACTTTTTACGAAATTAAAAAAAAACTATTGATATTTGTTATTTAAAAATAGAAGCAATCCAGAACTGCTTCAAATCCACATAATAATTTCCAGGCTTCACTAAATTGACATCGAAGCCAAACAAATTGACATGAAGTAGCATTCTTGTCAAGACATTTCCAAAGCTATAGTCTGTTTCCTCTGCTTTGGAGGATTTCTAAATATATATACAAAGGAGATTGATTAATAAATACTAAAGTTTTAGTTATTTATCCTTCTTATCCTCAGGCAAAACAGAAGATTTGCAGATAGGACATAGTTTCTTCATAGATAACCACTTTTTAATGCAGCTCACATGATAGTCATGTCCACAAGTTTTAAGTGTCCCAACATCGTCCATATTCTTGTACTCTTCCTGTAATTTTCAATCAAAACTGGTAAGCACCTGGTTAATGTCATCCAAAGCTAAAAAAAATCATTATGAATGTAAGAAAAATATACCAGACAGATCACACAGCTTCCTTCATCCTGGCATTGGTCAGATGAACAATATATTGTTTCTGTCAAACACTTGGAAAGCACATCCTCAGACAATCCTGTGTTCACCTGGCCAATCCTCTCCCCAAGTGCAAGAAGTTCCTAACGAAACAGATCAGTAAAAAATTTTAATACATTTCAAATAAAATAAAATTAATACTGACAAAAGAAACATGATAGGTAGTAATAATCAAACCTCATAGCTCATGTTATCTACGTCCATTCTCATGTCTCTGTGCTGATCAAGTATATTCCTAGAGCCATACAGTGAAGCACGCTCAACAATCATGAAGCCCTGAAAACCCAAAGTAAATAAAAAAAAATTGAGCCAGTAGGAAAGCCAGAAAGAACAATTTTGCAGCTGCTGATGAATACACTGAAAAATTAGAGCTTAAAACTGTCCTTAAAAAATTGTGTCTTAATTCCTTTAACCCTTAGCTCAACTAAGTAACTTGCTCTAGTTTTGCAAATAAACCAAGCATCCCTATTTAAGGTTAACTATATGGTGAGCCGCTGTTCTAACTGTCAAATATTACACAGTATTATCCTTCCTTTAATACTGAAACAAAATTAGAGTTCTCCGATATACTGACCGGTACCTCAGAGGAAAATCTAGCATGGAGCCCAGCCTCATCAGCCAACGATCTATATCTTTCACTCGAAATTCTAGACCTTCCATTTCTGTCACCGTTCCGCCAGCCAACAGTGGTCAACGGCCTTGGATGTCTAGAAGAGTAACCTTCAGCTACCATAGGCAGTCCATTATCTGAAGGTACCGCATGGGACATGCGCAAGTTTGAAGAAGCCCTGAAAGCTGGAGTGGATCTCTGAGAGTAATTACTTCGAGTTCCCCTAGCAGGTTGAGTCAAATTTTGAAAACTTTGAGCAGTAGTAGGATTTCTGCTTGTACCAAATTCATGATGGAAGCTTCCAACATCTGCAGGAGCATTACTAGAAGCAGTAGCAGCATTTCCAACAGGGAAGTGACTTGTCTCAAGACCAGAAGTACTAGCATCTGTATTTTAAGAGATTGTTTAGACATACATGCAAGGAGAATGAAATGTTCCAATTCTAAGATTTATTGACCACAAACTAACCTGGTAATAACACTCTTCCATTAGCAGGAGTTACATTCATTTGGCTCCAATCCCTTGTCAAAGGGGTAGTAACCTGAGCTGAAAGATCCGCCAAGCTACAATGGCCGAATGGTGAGGCAGTAAGGTACGAGTTGAGTGAATGGTTAATTGGTAAATGGGTCCTAGACAGGTTGGATTCCAGATCAAGTGCAGAACGGCTCCTTACATTCCGTACAGAGCTCTCACCCTTCATTGAGAGGCCAGCACCTCTGAATGTGGGTGTCATAGCAACATGATCCCAGGGCATATATTGAGAATTCATATTTGGTTTCTCTGGCCATGATTCTGGAGGTGTAGGAAGATCGGTTGAGCTCCCAGCATTGAAATATCCACTTGAACTGCCTCTCTCGTAAACTGAAGGAATTCCAGGGCTCTTCCTCTTGTGATGCCCCCGTCCACTTCCCATTGTAAGATCAATAAAACCACTATCAACATGAAATGCATGTCTGTCATAATTGGAAGAAGACGGAGGCGGGTGTACATAATTTTCAGATACTGCAAAGAAAGGTCCAGCATTAGATGTATGCATAAAATGATCGTTAGAAGTGCCTGGTGTGTCCAATTGCTGAGGAAGAGGTGGTGGAGGAGGAGGAGGAGGATGTGGAGGAGGCACTTCAATGCTGGGGCCTGAGGATGCATATCCATTTGATCTTGTGTTGGAGTTCCAATGAGAGGGGAAATAAATATTATCTATAGATATATTTTCCGCAGGATAAATAAAAGAACCATTCTCTGAAGAGCTAGTCCCCTCTGCAATGAAGATTCATTCAATGAGTGCCATGATTTGATGCAAGAAATGCAGTTCTTTGCAACAAAAAACGACTAATGGAACAAAATCAAAGTGGTACTTAAGCATACAGATTTAACATTACCGTGGTTCACATGATGTTGATCAGTATGCATGTGATTCCAATTCTGGTCAGCTTCACCCTCAAACATTGGAGATGATGCATTATATACATGTCTATGCCCCATAACTGTCACTTGCAACCCCAAGAGTCAATAGAGTATTGAGTCAGATATACAATTAGTTCAACCTACAATGAAAAAAAGCATTTGAATAAATTCAATATTAAAAAACAATTAATTCAAAACGAATCAAGTAAAACTGCTACTAATCACAAAAATGTTTATAAAGACCAAAGCTTCGCCACAAGCATAGTTCATGAAAGAAAAAAATGTTATTAAATACTCAATTGCATTTAAACTATTATGGTTTCAACATGCTCTACTGTTCCATGTCCAGCCCTGCATTATCATATTGATATATTGATATATACCAATACATCCACATATTTCTCATAAATCCACTAATAATAATTATGCAAGAAAATGACAATGCATAATATAAACACTTGCTTGGATGCAAAAACATCATTGACAACTAAATAATGCATGTAAAACCATGAGTAAGTAGTATATATGCAAGAGCAAAGCATTGCAGAAAATGTCATCAGATATTTATATAGGAAGAGAAGAAAGTAAGAAAAGACGACAGAAACCATATGCATATGTGGAAAGGTAGTTGGACCAGAAGTTACAACTTCCAAAAGGTGAACTTTAGAAGTAAAAGTTAGTGGCTCTTACTATCATGAGCTGTAGCAATATGTCAACGGCAGGAACAAAGCCTATTATAAGTGTAACTACTGACAAGTACAGCAGAATTCAATACAACCACTATTGCCACTTCCATATCATTACCACGATTCCTTAAATTTTTCAAAAAGCATCCACATTAGGTTTTACCATTTTCTATTGAACCCTTTATAGGGTCAAAGGATCTAGTCAAAAAACACTGACCCCCCCGAGATACACTACTGATTTTCTTTGGACTAATTAAGTAACAGTTAATAATATGAGCTTGATGAATATTAAGATTTGGATGATGTGTTTGATCGGCCAACAGGCTAATGCTGCCATTCCAAGGACAATATGACACTGTTAAAAAGTACATGAAAAATGAAGGTTAAAAGCCTGGTGAGTTAGAGTGCCATCAATAGGCAAGCATGAAAAATGAAGCATAAATAACCGCCACAACAACTCAATCAAAGAGGAGAATCACAACAGGCAATTATTTGTGGAGCATGATAGGAATTTACAACTAATCTACTGAACGAGACCATCAACACTAAACACTAGCCACTTGTGTCTCCTTAATCATAATGAATAATCAACAGCCCAAATAAATCCACTCACTTGAAGCCAATTTACTCAGGCCTCTATCCACTGATACGGAAAACACCTTCTAGTCTGACGCAAGAAAATAGAGCAGGGAAAAGTGAAGACAGGAAAGAAATATGACATTATTGAGATTTATATTGGACGACGGATCCTCACTCAATTTTTATTAATGGAAGAAAGAATCTTAACTTATAATAAAGGAGGAAATCGAAAATAGGATGACTAACACATCAGATATTACCTGGGCTAGGTTAAGCAAGTGTTAGAAATGTTAGCATTTTATAATCATTTCCTGCATTAGAAAAAGATAATCAATTGTGCAAAGGTAACAGTCAAAGAGTGGGGAAACACTCCCATCTGTCTTCTAATCAATAAATAAGTCCAGCCCAAAGAACCACAAATAAAGAACATTCAGAGAGTAAAAAAGTATACAAATATTTCACACATTTTTTGTATAAAAAGAATAGCAAAAAAAGGACAGTAAAATTTGTTTTGAGAACTAAAATGAAGTATTTCTCCTTTTATAAAGACGTGTATATTGGGCAGAAAAGGAAAAGGTAGTAAATGAAATGATAAAATCCTACAGAACAGATTCTGCAACAAAAAAAAAACGGTTTGCTACTAGATAGAAGGTAAACGAGAGATATTAATAGAAAACTTACATTGGTGCAATCGTAGATCAAATACTAGCATTAATATAGTAAGTTAAAATGAAACATCTCATTATGTTATAAGCAGGAGATTCAAAACAACCAAAACTTAGCCTCATTTGAGAAAACAGAGAAGGCATGCAGAGTTTGTTACCCTTAATATACCTGGATAATTCAAATGAACTTATTCATAAAAAGCTTGGAAATTTTAAAATCAGTGCATGTATGTGTCATAGATTTTAATTATATGCCAACAAAAAATAACTTCCAGTTAAAAGCTCTGTCTTGAGCATTATGACAAACTCAAAATAAGTCATTCTGAACACATTGAGGACTCACTTAACCATGAAGCTTTATCAAACCATTAGTTATTGTAAATAGGAAACAAGAAAATAATACAAATTGACAAGCTTTTCACTTAATATTAAACTTTAGCTTCAGTTTCAGATTTCTCTACAATCCAAACACTAAATATATCAAAACATCAATATAGAAAATTAATCATTACGTGCTTTCAAATTATACAAGTTTCAATGTTAAATAGTTTTATATATGATATTTCCTTTCTAGCAAATACATTCCTACTTACTTATGTTCATTTTTCAAGATATATGATCCTGTGGCATAGTGGCTTTACACAAAAAGGATGGAAAAGCTTCAAATAAAGTAGTATGGCTTTCTCCTTGTGAAAATTTTCCATTTACCAGAAAATCAACAATCAAAACATGTCACCCATATCCAAGTCTAATAAATGCTCTTCATAATAAAACCCGAGTTTTTGTCCTCTTAAGACCAATCATTGCCCACGGTAAGGCAGGATAATTCTAAATTAGGATTGTGTGCTTTGAATGCAGGAGAGATGTTTTGCACCCCCCTCATATATTGGCAAAGCAAGAGGATGAAGGACCTCCAATCTGGTTAGACTATCAACCCCTTGACACTAGTTTCACTCATTCCACAACCTTTAGGAATCATAAATGAAGATTATGACCAGCTCATGCTTATCAAGCCATCTCCCATGCCGGCAAACTAAGCTTCAAATCCAAAATATAGCATCATTCAGCACTAAACAAATCCAAATCATGGGTCGTTGAATTATTGGAGAACCGACTATTAGCAAAATCAGAAACTGATCCAATATAAAGGGCGGTCAGTGTTAGGAGTGGATGTGAAGTACTACAGCAGTCACCATCAATGGTATGCACTAAAGGTTCAAATTTGAAGTCTGCATAACCGTAGTGCATACTTGACTACTGTGAGTGCTATCAAAACTGTACAATTTGCAGCTAAACTCATTATACCCAACCCCACTAAGTGGCACCATCTCCAAAGAAGATCCCAAACTAAGAGAACAAGATGATATTGACTAGAGCATTTACGTGTAACAGGGCAGATATTATTGAGGTTTACCAACCTTGAACCTCCATATCCTAGAACCTCAGTGCACCAACTAGAACAATGATATGTGTGAAATCCATGACCCTCCTTAAAACTCCTGTAACAACCCAAATCAATATCCTGCATCACTAGACCTTGGAAGTCAAGAAATCTATGGCCAATATCTTCAACATAATTGCTAGGCCATTTCATGCCAAACAAGCATCCAATCTCAGAAGATGGATACTAGAGGACAATGATCTAAAGGACACATTCCAGATTAACGAGGCCTATACAATCTTCCAATAAACAGAGATTCTTTGGTACAGTATTCTTTCTTCATCCTATATGAAAGTGGGCTTACCACTCCATAACTGCAGAGTGTCATCAAGCTAATAAATCCTGAGAAAATAGAACATGCCAATAACATCACTTATGAGTTCTACAGTCACCCCTTTAAACTAAGATTCAAAAGACCCTACAACACCATCTGCAATTCAGACAATGTAATGGAATGGGCCAAATGAAGAAGAGATAACCCATTCCCATAACCTGCACAATGCAAATGCGAAGGCAAAACATATTTTGCAAATGACAACAATAATAAACTTTTGATGTATAAACCCAAAGGCAGATACAAATAATTAAAACTTTTTAAAAAGATCTATCAGATTAAATCATATTTAAAAAGGCAGGTAAGCAAGGAAATGAACTTAGAATTTCCAATTAACTCACATCTCACCAGTGCATGCAGATGATGTACAACACACCAACAGAACAGCAACAAGAAACCTGCATGATAAAAAAAACAATCTAAACCTAATTGATTCTAAGAATATCTTCTAATAAATAAACATACCAAAAAACCTGTTGTAGCATCCAATATACAAAACTATAACTTTTTAGAGTTTTAATATAAAATATCAAAAAGACAAAAGTACATAGATAAAAATCTTGAACTCTGATAAAATCAGACCATAACAATATTTTCCCCATTTCATTTCATACCCAAGTCAATTGAAGAAGTTTAACAAAGAGTTAGTATATGAAGTATGAACCACATAAACTGGACATTATGCATCTCCTGAATTATAAACAAACGTTAATACTTCTTCCTGTGCTGTCTTTCCATCACATAGCCAAACCAGACACAATTAGGTGATTCATAGAGCTTCAAATCAGCACCATATTAGCAATTGTAATGGGGCAGGAAAATGTATCAACACTTAAAGAACCCACTACCACAATGAGATTCCTTTCCGAACAAACAAGCACACAAAACATTCATATGAGATTCCTTTATGAACAAACAAGCACACAAAGCATTCATATAAAGGGGATATATAAATCAATCCACAAGCCTGAAAAATCACAATGATACCAGAAACTTGACCTAATTTTCTCAAACAAGCTAAGGCAAACAAAAATCCAAAACCATAAAATAATAATAATATTAAAAAAATAAAACAATAGGATTTCCAGGGAAATCCAAAACTCTAAACCTGACAATCAATCGGAGAATCAGTGAAACATAAAAACGTAACAAAAGAGATGAAAACCTTGATTGATGATGCAGATGATGCATCAAAAGCAAAACAACAGCAACAACAACAACAACAAAAACGAAGAAAGATAATCGAAAATCTGAAACTGATCAAGTAATCGATTCGAGTAACTCATACCAAAAACAAGGAAGAAATCAAAACCGCGTGATGATAAAAAAAAACGAAAATCCTGTGATGATCGTGCGAAGTTATAGAGAGAAAAGGGAATATAAAAGTGGCTTACGAATCGGTGATTAGGCGGCAGGGGTTGAGTAACGATCTGGAAGACGGAAGATGAGAGAGAAAATGAGGAAGAAATGATGGTGTGAGGGGTTTGATGGAAGAAGAGACAATGAAATAAAGCGGTTGTTCAGAGCAATAAGAAATGTAAAAAGAAAACAAGAGGATGAGAAGAAATTCTATTGCACGGTCCGATTCTCACCGGTTACCTATGTAGTCCGTAACTGTTTCACACAATTTTCAATTTTCTAGGTTTTTATTTATTTATTTATTACTACTTTCTAGCTTTTTATTTTTTATTTTTATGATAAAAGATGTGAAATGTTATTAATATAATAGAATTCTACATTCCTTATTTTAATAAAATTATTATCATTTTAAGATCATACGATAGTTTTTGCATGAATATTTGACGATGATAATAGAATTTCGAATTTGAATATATGATACCTTATGTGTTTATTGTTAAAATATGAAAAATTGATTATTAGATTATTATCTTGTTGAATGATTTCAATTAATTAGTTAGATAAAAATATTTTACACTAATATATATATATATATATATATATATATATATATAATATATATATATATATTAAATTTATATTAAAAAAATTAATGGTGCATTTGATTGAGATTTTAATAGACTTAACATGATGCGGTTATTTTAGATGGGAAATAAGTTATATCAAACAAAATATATTGGATAAATTGATCATCGTATTCTAAATACCATTTGTTAAATCTTGAGAAACAAGGAACATATATGTATCTCAAATTAATAAATTAATAATAGATTTGATGTGATAAACATATGTGATCATTCACAATGTACCTCTAAATATTTAAGCATGGGTTAAGTAACATTTGGATTAGCAACTCATAGAAATAAAAAGTGCATCATTTTATTCCCTTCCAATTTTTTAAAACTCGATCGACCAGACCATGAGCTGCATGATAGGACAGGTTGGAAAGTTTAAAAAATTGAATATGCAATTGATTTGGTGTATATCGGTGTGATCCGGTCGGTTCACTAATTAAACTAGTGAATCAATTGATTTGTTTGAACATGTGGATTGTATAACTCCTTGAATTCAATTAATTTATTTAATTTAATTTAATTGTATTTTATTTTATTATTTAAAATAATTTATATTATTTTATTTGGATAATTGGTGAATATGTGTGTTTTGGAGGGTATTTGAGAGAGTTAAGGGAATGGTATAAATTAATTGAATTAGTTTTAATTAATTTAAGTGGAGAGGTGTCTTGCCCCAAAATTTGCCCTACTTTTTTCAATTTTGTCTGACTTATTGTTCATTTCATCTGCATTCTCCCATGTTATAATCACTCATCATGAGACATTCATTATGCATTACATATCATTGATTAAGAAGAGCTTTATTTAAGAAGCAATGCATTGGATCATGATCGGCAAGATTAGGTCATTTAGCATGTTTGATTAATACCTTGAGGATTAGGTCATTATGAGGTCATACCAGACAAAATTGAAATTATGGATATTAGAATTATGGAAGCCATTTTCAAGCCTTGATTCTAATCCATTAGAATCAACTATTAAGGGTTCAATTGTGTTGACCTTTTTGTTGTTGGTAATATTATCTATCTCTTTGTTTGGTTCATGGCATTATATGTCATCCAAGAGATAAAAGGCTTTTAAATATTAAGTCCATATGCAAGAAGGCAAGGTAATTCAAATTCTAAATGATCAACTACTCAGATTTGGAGAAAAATCTTTGTTGCTTGGGATTCAAGTTATCCATACCATTCAAAATCCATTTTCGTTGTAAAATTCCTAATTACATTACAACAAAAACAAATTACAACTTTGCATAAAACTACATGTTTTAACCTGTAATTAACTTTGGTCAAATGTTGACTTTTTAGTCAACTAGTTGACCAAAGTCAACTAACCTAATCTTATCCTAAAAACCTATTCCCTTTAGATTCCAGCTTCACTATGTGTCGATCTTGCCATCATCTTGCCTTTGACTTCATGTCACCAAAATATGCCTTCAAAGAATCTGCAAAAACATACACCACATCAAGCATACTAGTCAACATGTAAACCAGTGCATGCACGCATGACAAGTCTCAAACCTGCCACCATCATACAATGCAACATTCAATTAAAACTAACTACCGTCAAATTCAACTCATCCACATCATGTAACTAACATTTTCCATATAACAACGCAACCTTCTATATTAACTTCAAATTCAACTAATAACTACAAGTCAAAAACATAACAAATCATTGTTATCATTACACTAACATGCTAACTTGCAATTCAAAGTTCAAAGTTAATTGTGACTAAACTCAAGTCCAAACTCTAACAGTCCCCAGACAAGCATTCATAGATGATAACTATCTTATTTACACCAATCATAACTTCAACCATTTCTAACCAAATTTGAATTCCACTTTTCCACCAACCAGACGCTAACTTATAGTTATGAATGAGAAGCTCCAATGCTTTTTCAAGTTTCTTTGTGGTTGAGACATATGTGAATAAATCGGAACTCGGATCTGCCAAAAGAGAATGTTTTAACTAAGCAACACATTGAAACACCTTGTAGACAGCTGAAACAGAACATAGAACATTGTTTATACCATGTCCAATCTCATAAAATAGGAGATTTTGAATTGAAATTGGTTTAAGTGAAGCTTACATGGATAAGAATATTTGATTAAGAAGCTTTAATCTTGAACTATACTTATCTAATGCATAAAAAATAGGTTGGGATGTTTCTAAGCTAGAAGTTAAGAATTGTCTGTCAGCTTCAATGTTTTAATGCATGATAATCTTACTTCAATTACCTCAACAATCAAGTTTATAAAAGAATTATCTATTTAATGCAGAAACACATATTCTGAGTTATATCCCTATCACATTTAAGCTTCTTGATGACGACCAATTTTAGCATCACATGTATGACAACTATATACGTCTAATTCTGACACTTGTTTAGCTTGTTATCAGCATTTAATCTCTTGGCGATAACGCAAAGCTTCAATATTTTTCTCATAGTTTCCCATTGAATTGAATCACTATATTCATCACACAACCACCTTACATATACTCGAGATAAAATATCATGGTTGGACCCAATCAGTGCAAGACTCATAACTGCTATTACTTTTCCTAAATATTCATGATCTACTTTATACTCTGCTATTTATAAACATGGTTGAATCAAATGGTTGTTTTTACTGTTGGTGTAAGCCCTAGAGGCCAATACTTTTGGTACTTGTATCGAATTATTTATTAATTATAAAAGGCTTTTTCTTTATTATGTTTGTTTAATAAAGTCCCTAGGATAACTAGTCCGTTTAATGTATCAAGTATGACTTAATCATGAGATCACATTAAACATAAGGACATTATTCTTAAAGTATCTGTAGTCGAGTTTTATTGTGAAGTGGGATAACATTAAAGCATAAGACTATTATGTATATAGACTGATGATCACATCTCATGGATCATGGATAAGGAGTTATCAAGTCTTAAACATAGGTATGCATATTAAGAGTAATATTTATACTGGATTGATCCGCTATGAGAATACTATATAGAATGTTATGCAAAGTGTCATAAGTTATTCTCATGGTGATAATGGTGTATACCACCCTTCGACCTGAAACCACTATGGACCCTAGATGTAGAGTCGAGTGTCTTGTTGCTGATCAAACATTGTCCATAACTGGATGACCATAAAGACAATTGATGGGTACTCCACGAAGCATGCTAAGGGACATGAGTGACCTAGATGGAATTTGCCCATCATGCGTAACAGGATAAATATCTATGGGCCCAATATTGAACTGGACAAGGATGACACGATCTATGCCTTGTGTTCAATATAGACATAAGGGCAAAAGGGTAATTATACACATAAGTATTATCACAGAAGGATTTGTCAGATCACATGACATTTTCGTGTCTTGGGTAGCAGTGATGTGTTGCTAGATAATGCTCACTGTTTATTATGTTAAATGTGTGATTTAATATAATTGCCAATGCCGCGAAAACCTACAGGGTCACACACAAAGGACGGATTGATGAGAGATAGAGTAACTGAGGAACACCGTAAGGTACGGTGCACTTAAGTGAATTGTAAAACATCGTAAGGTACAGTGTACTTAAGTAGAATACGAAATATGGTAAGGTACCACGTGCTTAAGTGATTTTGGCATATTATAAGATATGAGCCACATACACTTAAGTGGGCTTTTTAGCTTGCAGCCCACACAAGTAGTTCTATAAATAGAACCCTTGTGCAGAAGCATTTAGTGCGGTTGCATTTTCATTTTCTCTCTCTCTCTCTCTCTCTCTCTCTCTCTCTCTCTCACACACACACACACACACACACACACACACACACACACACACACACACACACATATATACACACACACTCAAAGCCTTCATTCCTAGCAGCTAGCACTGAGATTGAAGGAATCCGTTCGTGTGGATTGAGTAGAGGCGTTGTCATTGTTCAACGTTCGTGATCGCTCCGTGGATCTGCATCAAAGGTTTCAATCGTCACAAGAGATCTGCATCAAAGGTTTCAATCGTCACAAGAGGTAACCTTTCTATCACTGATCGTGCCCATTCGTAAGGATCACTAAAGGAGAAAATTTTAATTTGCGTTGCGTTTTGGATCGCCTTTCTCCTTCACTTTGTTCCCCATAAGTCGCCATCAGATTCGTCCCCAGTCAGGGTTACTCCTTTTTCTGAGAAGCTATTTGTGTTTATCCCCCGCAGGGTTGTCTCCCATTTGATATGGTGTTGACCTAAAATTCCCCGCGGAATTGATAACAGTTTCCTCAACAGATCTCCCCCTTTCTTTCCCAGATAGGGTTGAACCTTCGAGATGTTTGATCTTTTCTCCAGCAAATCTTTTCTTGTGACGATTGAAACCTTTGATGCAGATCTACGGAGCGATCACGAACGTTGAACGATGACAACGCCTCTACTCAGTCCACACGAACAGATTCCTTCAATCTCAGTGCTAACTGCTACGAATGAAGGCTTTGAGTGAGAGAGAGAAAGAGAAACGAAATTACAACTGCACAAAATGCTTCTGCACAAGGGTTCTATTTATAGAACCACTTGTGTGGGCTGCAAGCTAAAAAGCCCACTTAAGTGTATGTGGCCCATATCTTATAATATGCCAAAATCACTTAAACGCGTGGTACATTACCATATTACGTATTCTACTTAAGTACACCATACCTTAGGATGTTCTACAATTCACTTAAGTGCACCGTACCTTACGGTGTTCCTCAGTTACTCTATCTCTCATCAATCCGTCATTTGTGTGTGACCCTGTAGGTTTTTGCGGCATTGGCAATTATATTAAATCATGCATTTAACATAATAAACAGTGAGCGGTATCTAGCAACACATCACTGCTACCCAAGACATGAAAATGTCATGTGATCTGACAAATCCTTTTGTGATAATACTTATGTGTACAATTACCCTTTTGCCCTTATGTCTATATTGAACACAAGGCATAGACCGTGTCATCCTTGTCTAGTTCAATATTGGGCCCATAGATATTTATCCTGTTATGCATGATGGGCAAATTCCATCTAGGTCACTCATGTCCCTTAGCATGCTTCGTGGAGTACCCATCAACTGTCTTTATGGTCATCCAGTTACGGACAATGTTTGATCAGCAATAAAGCACTCGACTCTACATCTTGGGTCCATAGTGGTTTCAGGTCGAAGGGTGGTATACACCATTATCACCATGAGAATAACTTATGACACTTTGCATAACATTCTATATAGTATTCTCATAGCGGGTCAATCCAGTATAAATATTACTCTTAATATTCATACCTCTGTTTAAGACTTGAATACTCCTTATCCATGATCCATAGGATGTGATCATCAGTCTATATACATAATAGTCTTAATACTTTAATGTTGTCCCACTTCACAATAAAGCTCGACTACGGATACTTTAAGAATAGTGTCCTTATGTTTAATGTGATCTCATGATTAAGTCATACTTGATACATTAAACGGACTAGCTATTCTAGAGACTTTACTAAACAAACATAATAAAGAAAAAGCCTTTTATTTATTAATAAATAATTCGATACAAGTACCAAAAGTATTGGCCTCTAGGGCTTACACCAACAATCTTCCACTAGCACTAGAGCCAATCAGGCATACCCCTAATGCCCATAGATCTAGTATGGCCATCATGTTTCTGCTGCGCAAGAGGCTTTGTCAGTGGGTCAGCAATATTATCAAGTGTAGGTACTCTGCATATTTTCACATCTCCTCTATCTATTATCTCTCGAATGAGATGATAACGCCTAAGTATGTGTTTGGATCGTTGGTGAGATCTAGGCTTCTTAGCTTGTGCGATAGCACCATTGTTATCACAATCGAGACCAATGGGATCCACAATGCTAGGAACTATGCCAAGTTCACTAATGAACTTTTTGATCCGAACAACTTCCTTTGCTGCACTTGAGGCAACAATATACTCAGCCTCGATTGTAGAATCAGCAACTGTATCTTGCTTTGAACTTTTCCAGCTCACAGCACCACCGTTTAAGCAAAACACATAACCAGATCGCGATCTAAAGTCATCCTTATCTGTCTGGAAGCTAGCATCGGTGTATCATATTACAGCCAGCTCTTCCTGACCTCCATATATCAAGAATGAGTCCTTAGTCCTTCTCAAATACTTAAGGATATTCTTGACAGCTACCCAATAGGCATCACCAGGGTCAGATTGGTACCTACTCGTTGCACTTAAAGCATACGAGACATCTGGGCGAGTACATAACATGGCATACATGATAAATCCTATTCCAGATGCATATGGAATCTTATTCATATGATCCATTTCTTCCTTAGTTGAAGGGGATTGTGTTTTTGATAGACACATGCCATGTTGCATAGGTATGAATCCTTTCTTGGAATCATGCATATTAAAGTGTCTCAGCACTTTGTCTATGTATGTACTCTGACTTAGGCCAAGCAGTTTTTGTGATCTATCTCTATAGATTCTGATTCCTAATATATAGGCTGCTTCACCTAGGTCCTTCATAGAAAAGCATTTCCCCAACCAAGACTTTACTTGTTGCAGGGTAGGGACATCGTTTCCAATGAGTAATATATCATCTACATATAATACCAGGAAAACGATCATGCTCCCACTAACCTTCTTGTAGACACAAGGCTCATCTTTGTTCTTGATGAATCCATATTGTTTTACTGTTTCATCAAAATGAAGATTCCAACTTCTAGAAGCTTGCTTCAATCCATAGATTGATCTTTGTAACTTACATATCTTTTGGGCTTCTTCTGGTGTGTCAAATACTTCAGGATGTGTCATGTACACATCCGCAAGAAGATTCCCATTAAGGAAAGCAGTTTTGACATCCATCTGCCATATTTCATAATCATGATATGCAGCGATAGCAAGTAAAATCTGAACAGATTTAAGCATTGCAACGGGTGAAAAGGTTTCATCATAGTCAACCCCATGAATTTGTTTATATCCTTTTGCAACCAGTCTTGCCTTATAGGTATGTACCTTACCATCAATGTCAGTCTTCTTTTTAAAGACCCACTTGCATCCTATAGGGTTAACTCCTACAGGAGGCTCTACCAAGGTCCAAACCTGGTTTGTGTACATGGAATCCATTTCAGATTTCATGGCTTCTAGCCACTTCTCAGACTCGGGACCAGTTATGGCCTCTTGGTAGGTCACAAGCTCATCTTGATCCATGAGTAATACATCACCTTGATCAGTTATGAGATATCCATATCTCTTAGGTAGTTGACGTATCCTGCTTGACTTACGCCGATCTTGTTCTACTTTAGCAGGTTGCTCTTCCATAACTACTTGTGTTTCCTGCTCTAATTCCTCCATAGGTGTATCAATGCTTTGTGATTCTTGAATTTATTCAAGCTCTACTTTCCTCCCACTGATTCCTTTGGAAATAAAATCCTTTTTCTAGGAAAACTCCAGTTCGAGCGATAAACACTTTGCCCTCAGAAGGATTGTAGAAGTAATACCCTCTTGTTTCTTTAGGATATCCCACAAATAAGCATTTGTCAGATTTAGGCTCAAGCTTAGTTGAAATTTGTCGTTTCACATAAACTTCGCAACCCCAAATCTTCATGTAAGACATATGTGGTTTCTTACCACTCCATATCTCATATGGTGTCTTCTCAACCTTTTTGGATGGAACACAATTAAGTGTGTAAGCTGTTGTCAATAGTGCATGTCCCCAAAAGGAGTTTGGAAGATCGGCGTGACTCATCATGGATCGGACCATGTCTAACAGGGTTCAATTTCTTCTCTCAGATACACCATTCCATTGGGGTGTTCCAGGAGGAGTAAGTTGGGATAGGATCCCACACTCTTTCAGATGGTCATCAAACTCTAGGCTTAAATACTCACCACCTCGATCTAATCGAAGAGTTTTAATATTCTTACCTAGTTGGTTTTGTACTTCATTATTGAATTCCTTGAACTTTTCAAAGGACTTTGATTTGTGTTTCATTAAATACACATAACCATATCTACTGAAATCATCAGTGAATGTGATAAAGTACTGAAAACCTCCTCTGGCTGGTATGTTCAGTGGTCCACATACATCAGTATGTATGAGGCCCAAAAGATCATTCGCTCTTTCACCTTTTCCTGTGAATGGAGACTTTGTCATCTTTCCAATTAAACAAGATCTGCATGCCTCATATGATTCATAATCAAAAGAGTCCAAGAGTTCATCTTTATGGAGTTTGGAAATGCGTTTCTCATTTATGTGGCCTAATCGACAATGCCAAAGGTAAGTTGGATTTAACTCGTTAGGTTTCATCCTTTTAGTATTAATGTTATAAATAGGCATTTCGAGATCAAGGACATATAGTCCATTGCTCATTTGTGCAGTAGCATAGAATATATCATTCAAATAAATTGAGCAACAATTGTTCTTTATTATAAATGAAAAACCAAACTTGTCCAAACGATAAATGGAAATAATATTCCTCCTAATTGAAGGTACATAATAACAGTTCTCTAACTGAATTATTAAACCACTAGGTAAAGTCAATACATAAGTTCCTAAGGCTAAAGCAGCAACCTTTGCTCCATTGCCAACTCGTAGGTCAACTTCACCTTTTGCCAAATCTCTACTTATTTTTAGCCCCTGCACATTTATACAAATGTGAGAACCGCATTCAGTATCTAATACCCATGATGCAGAAGTAGATAAATTTATTTCAATAACAAAAATACCTGAAGTTGAAGTCTCTACTCCATTCTTCGTATCTTCCAGGTACTTTGGGCAGTTTCTCTTCCAGTGTCCGGTCTTACCGTAATGGAAGCAGGTGCCTGCCTTTGCTATGCCTCCACTAGGCTTCAAAGCAGCAATAGTGGGTCTGGGTTTGGCAACTTCCTTGCCTTTCCCTTTATCACCCTGCTTGGTGGGCCTTTTGTTCTGTCTCTTTCCATTTCCGATCATCAGAATGGACTTCCCTTTTGACTTCAGGTTCTGCTCAGTAGTTCTTAACATGGCTAGCAGTTCAGGAAGAGATTTGTCCATATCATTCATATTGAAATTTAGGACAAATTGACTGAATCTATCTGGCAATGATTGCAAGATCAAATTAGTCGTAAGTTCCTTTCCGAGGGGAAAACCCAACCTTTCAAGGTTTTCCACATACCCAATCATCTTGAGCACATGGGGACCTACATGGGCTCACTCAGCTAACTTGCCTTAAAAAAGGGTTTTTGAAACTTCAAACCTTTCATGCCTTGCTTGCTCTTGATAGAGCATCTTCAGGTGTTCGATCATATCGAACGCTGCCATGTTCTCATGTTGCTTTTACAACTCTGAGTTCATGGTAGCCAGCATGAGACAAGCAGTTTCATTGGCATCATCGACATGCTTCTTATAAGCATCTCTTTCTGCCTTAGGTGTAGAACTAGGAGGTTCCTCTTCAGGAACAGGTTTCTCCAAGACATACAACTTTCTATCATGTTTGTGGATAATCCTCAGATTTCGGTGCCAATCCAGAAAATTTGTCCCAGATAATTTTTCCTTGTCAAGCATTGATCGCAAAATGTTGTTAGAGGTGTTTGTTGTCATGGTAATCTACATGAAATTAATGAAAATATAAGTATCAATAACATATTTAATTAGGCCTTTAATTAAATATGCTCCCACTATTTTACTCAAAACAAATGACCCTCATCATTTGATTTGGAAAATCCCGTTGGAAGATTTTCTAGTGGGTCGAGATCCATATTTCACTTTGTTCTAAGTCCGCGTAGGCGGATTACACAAAACTAGGTTATTTAGGTAGGAACTCCTTCCAATTGTATCTAATACAACTCTCGAATATTTTAGCTGGGTGAATAACTCCTTATTCCAATCCATCACATGGATCATGTCCAACTCTTGCTTCTAAACATATATAATCTTATTATAATTTGTTTAGTTAAGTTTGACCCATTGTTTTAGCAATTGGATATTACAATTATCCCATCGCACCTTACTAATATAGAACATGCACCTTGCATAGGCGAAACCTACATTATCCGATACTAGTCTTGATGAGTGTTAAAACTTGGAAAGCATAAACTTAATATTTAATTTGAGGGAATTGCAATTATTCTGATCTCACCGGCTTATTTATCATATAAATCGTCTCTCACATGCATCAACATACATAATGAAACAGTTATGGCCCCTAGCGCAATTGTTCTCCGAAGCCAATGAGAGAACCTAAGCTAACCTAATAACGATCTAAGCTTCTCCAAGCAAGATCTTCAAGGTTGTCCTCCTTTGATATTGAATTCTTATCTTTCTTCATAACATTGCATTACAGAAACTCGTTTTACATACGAGGGAGTGAGATGAGAAAAGAAGTTACATTAAGAGATTAAAAAAGAGGCACGACACGCATGTCGTATTTTAAAAAATCCCAAAGCAAAATAAAGGAAAACTAAGGCCATAACCGATCAATACATGACAATAATAATAAACACATTATTATTATTATTATTAATTTTAATTCCTTTAATTAATTAAAACCAAATTAAATTTCGGAGACCGATCACACTACGCAGAGTTAGCCGGGGGTCCGCTGCCCGGTCAGCGGACGGTGGTTCCGCTGACCGATCAGCGGACGGGGGTTAAGGGGGCAGCGCCCCTGTTTGAAATTTTAGTGAATAATTCATTTGAAATCGACATCGTTTTACATCAACACAACTCTTGCGCAGTCACAAAACAGAAACCCCGAGAATTCTGACTCTGTGAATGTGACGACCGTCATAAAGCATGTTACGATCGTCATGTCCAGCTTGTTACGACCGTCACAAAGCATGTTACGATCGTCACGTCCAGCTTATTACGACCGTCACAGGCCCATGACGAACGTCACACGACCAAAATAACAAAAACTCCTAGAATTCTAAATCTGTGAATGTGACGACCGTCACAAAACATGTTACGATCGTCACATCCAGCTTGTTACGATCGTCACAGGCCCATGACGAACGTCACGCGGCCAAAATCAGCGCTTTTGAAACAGTCAACAGACGTGATCCAACAAGCCCTGAATTCACAACTCTTTGACGGCACAACCCTTGTGCCGTCACTAACCCTAATGCGCCAATCTTAGACCATCAAACACACCTCGATTGTTGATTCAGTATGATTGATCAACAGGTCATTGCTTCACCATACTAATGTCGGATTCCGAAGAAAATGAGCATTGATTGCTCAAAGGAAAACAATCATTAAGTGTTTAAATGAACGAAACAGAAACAATATATCATATATACCGTATTTTGCATTAGGATTATTTATATCATATATATAACTTGATCGATCTCAATTGCGTAACCTATGGATGACCGATGTATCGCTGCTTCACCATACTAATGTCGGTTCTGAAGCATAGTCAACATCAATCATCCAAATCATACACACATGATGCCAAATTTAATTACTCGTTTAATTAATTGATTCATTCTGTCTTTTAATCATATTAATACAGAAAATAAACAGCTATCCGATGCATGGTTTCGTAAGTGGCTCTGATACCACTGGAGGAGAAAGGCGATCCAAAACGCAGTAGAAATTAAAATTTTCTCCTTTAGTGATCCTTACGAATGAGCATGATCAGTGATAGAAAGGTTACCTCTTGTGACGATTGAAACCTTTGATGCAGATCTCTTATGACGATTGAAACCTTTGATGTAGATCTACGGAGCGATCATGAACTTTGAATGATGACAACGCCTCTACTCAGTCCACACGAACGGATTCCTTCAATCTTAGTGCTAGCTGCTACAAATGAAGGCTTTGAGTGAGTGAGTGAGAGAGAGAGAGAGAGAGAGAACAAAAATGCAACCGTACTAAATGCTTCTGCATAAGGGTTCTATTTATAGAACCACTTGTGTGGGCTTCAAGTTGAAAAGCCCACTTAAGTGTGTAGCCCATATCTTATAATATGCAAAAATCACTTAAGCACGTGATACCTTACCATATTTTGTATTCTACTTAAGTACATAGTACCTTACGATGTTCTACAATTCACTTAAGTGCACCGTACCTTACGGTGTTCCTCAGTTACTCTATCTCTCATTTGTATGTGACCCTGTAGGTTTTCGCGGCATTGGCAATTATATTAAATTATGTATTTAACATAATAAACAGTGAGCGGTATCTAGCAACACATCACTGTTACCCAAGACACGAAAATGTCATGTGATCTGACAAATCCTTTTGTGATAATACTTATGTATACAATTACCCTTTTACCCTTATGTCTATATTGAACACAAGGCATAGACTGTGTCATCCTTGTCCAGTTCAATATTGGGCCCATAGACATTTACCCTGTTACGCAGGATGGGCAAATTCCATCTAGGTCACTCATGTCCCTTAGCATGTTTCGTGGAGTACCCATCAACTATCTTTATGGTCATCCAGTTACGGACAACGTTTGATCAGCAATAAAGCACTCGACTCTACATCTAGGGTCCATAGTGGTTTCAAGTCGAAGGGTGGTATACACCATTATCACCATGAGAATAACTTATGACACTTTGCATAACATTCTATATAGTATTCTCATAGCGGGTCAATCTAGTATAAATATTACTCTTATTATTCATACCTATGTTTAAGACTTGATAACTCCTTATCCATGATCCATGAGATGTGATCATCAATCTATATACATAATAGTCTTAACGCTTTAATATTGTCCCACTCCACAATAAAGCTCGACTACGGATACTTTAAGAATAGTGTCCTTATGTTTAATGTGATCTCATGATTAAGTAATACTTGATACATTAAACGGACTAGCTATTCTAGGGACTTTATTAAACAAACATAATAAAGAAAAAGCCTTTTATTTATTAATAAATAATTCGATACAAGTACCAAAAGTATTGGCCTCTAGGGCTTACACCAACACAAAGTTCTGCCGAAACCATGCAAACCACTGCAACAAAATACCTACAACCCTAGGGAGAACGATCATAAACTCAGTTGGAGATGCCGACGAACTTGACCTGGGAAATCAACAAACGCCAGATACTGATATGCTGCTGGGGATGAAAGATAGGAGTTACGCCAACTGCTTGGGGACAACCAATAATGCTCCGCACTTAGGGCTTACCGCTTTCAAACCAATATTGATATTCCTCTTAATGAAATCGGTCGCTTAAAATTAATGCTTTTATACGTTTAAGAAAATATGATTTTACTTTAAATTTTAATTTCAAAAATGATCATAATAAAATTTAAATCTATTTGGCTGAATTAAACAAGAGTAGAAACAATTGGATAGAAGCTCAACTTTATTTAATGGAATGGTAGTCTGTAAATGACAAGACTCCATATATCTTTACAAAAGTTTGAAAAATGGTAATTTACATGGAAAAAGGGCTACATTGAATACAATGATCACTAATCCTTCTACTAACTCTTGATATCCACTATGCTCTAGACTGCTACTGGGGATCAGAAATCGACAATGTGCTTAAGAAAGTCTTCAAAAACTGGAGATCAACATGATGCAGTTACTTGCCATAATCCCTAATTTTGCATAAATTGCCCCAAGGTGGGGTACTCAATTTATCGGGATAATACTTTCTGTTTTTATGTCTCTAATTTTTGCCTGGATCTTCCTTTCATGTTTTCAATCCACCGAGACGCTCATTTTTGCCTAAACCGCCCTTTCGGGTTTTCAACTTAGTGAGTTGTTCTTTTTCTTTTTAGGCGAGATGTTTCTTGACTGCATATGCGTTCACCGGACGAGTGAACTTTTCACCATCCATAGTTGTAAGAATCAAAGCACCTTCCGAAAAGGCTCTCTTAATAACATATGGGCCTTCATAATTAGGAGTTCATTTGCCCCTAGAATCTGGTTTGAAAGATAGAATCTTCTTGAGCACAAGGTTACCTTCTCTGAACACACGAGGTCTGACCTTCTTATCGAATGCCTTCTTCATCCTTTGCTGATATAACTGACCATGACACATGGCCGTTAATCTCTTCTCTTCAATCAAATTCAGCTGATCATACCTGGTCTGACACCATTCAGCCTCAGTCAACTTGGCTTCCATCAAGACACGCAATGATGGGATCTCAACCTCTACTGGAAGCATAGCTTCCATGCCATAAACAAGTGATAAAGGGGTTTCCCCTGTTGAAGTGCGGATGGATGTACGATACCCATGCAAAGCAAATGAGAGCATCTCATGCCAATCCTTGTACGTCACAACCATCTTCTGAATGATCTTCTTGATGTTCTTGTTTGCAGCTTCAACAACCCCGTTCATCTTGGATCTGTAGGGAGAAGAATTATGATGTGCAACCTTGAAGTCTTTGCAAAGAGCTTCCACCATATTATTATTCAAGTTCGATCCACTATCAGTAATGATCTTACTTGGTACACCATAATGGTATATAATATGATTTTTGATAAACCTTATAACAACTTGCTTGGTTACATTCGCGTACGATGTCGCTTCAACCCACTTCGTGAAATAGTCAATAGCCACTAGAATGAAACGATGTCCATTCAACGCTTTGGGCTCAATCATGCCAATCATATCGATTCCCCACATGGAGAAGGGCCATGGAGAGGAAATGTTGTTCAAAAGTGTCGGAGGAACATGAATCTTATCTGCATATATTTGACACTTGTGGCATTTCTTCACAAACTTGGAACAGTCAGATTCCATTGTCAACCAATAGTAACATGCTCGCAATATCTTCTTTTCCATAGCATATCCAATGGAATGAGTACTAAAGGAACCTTCATGGACTTCAGTCATCAATAAGTCTGCTTCGTGTCTATCCAACCATCTGAGCAGAACCATATCGAAGTTTCTCTTGTACAATACATCACCATTCAGGTAGAAATTTCTGGCTAATCTTCTCAAAGTCTTCTTATCTTTCAAAGATGCCCCATGCGGGTAACTCTGACTTTGAAGGAAACATTTGATATCAAAGTACCACGACTTCTCATCTTTGGTTTCTTCAACAGCAAACACATGAGCTGGTCTATCAAGATGCATGACAGTCAAATTAGGAACTTCGTTCCAATACTTCACCATAATCATTGAAGCCAATGTTGCAAGAGCATCTGTCATCCGGTTTTCATCCCAAGGGATATGATGAAACTCAACCTTTGTAAAGAAAGTTGAAATCCTCCTCGCATAATCTCTATATGGTATCAAACCGGGTTGATTCGTCTCCCATTCACCTTTGATCTGATTCACAACCAAAGCTGAATCTCCATAGACGTCTAAATATTTGATTCTGAGATCAATGGCGTCTTTGAGCCCCATAATGCAAGCTTCATACTCAGCCATATTATTTGTACATCTGAAAGTCAATCTAGCTGTAAATGGAAAATGAGTGCCTTGAGGAGTAATAATCACTGCCCCAATACCATTACCATATTGATTAACAGCTCCATCAAATACCATGCCCCAACAGGAACCAGGTTCTGGCCCTTCTTCAAGCAATGGTTTATCACAATCTTTCATTTTCAAGTAAAAGATCTCTTCATCAGGGAAATCATATTGTACTAACTGGTAATCTTCAATAGGTTGGTGTGCCAAATGGTCAACCAAGACACTACCTTTGATTGCTTTCTGAGATCGGTATTCGATATCATACTCTGATAACAACATCTGCCAACGGGCAATCCTTCCAGTTAAAGCAGGCTTCTAAAAAATATACTTGTTTGGATCCATTTATGATATCAACCAAGTGGTATGATTCAACATATATTGACGCAGACGCTTAGCTGCCCAAGCCAATGCGCAATAAGTCTTCTCAAGCATAGAATACCGAGTCTGACAGTCGGTGAATTTCTTACTGAGGTAGTAAATTGCATACTCTTTCTTTCCAGTCTCATCTTGCTGACCTAGAACACAACCCATAATTTCTTCAAGCACAATCAAATACATGATAAATGGTCTTCCTTCAACAGGTGGAGACAGAATAAGAGACTCAAGCAGATACTCTTTGATACTGCCAAAAGCTTTCTGGCAGTCTTCGGTCCAATTACAAGACTGATCTTTCCGAAGAAACTTAAATATAGGCGCACATGTGGCAGTCATGTGTGAAATAAATCTAGAGATGTAATTCAAGCGGCCGAGAAAACCTCTGACTTGCTTCTCAAATTTGGGCGCAGGCATCTCTTATATTTCTTTGACCTTGGCAGGATCAGCTTGAATACCTTTCTCGCTGACAATAAAATCCAACAACTTACTAGAAGAAACACCAAATGTACACTTATTGGGATTCAATTGGAGTTTATACTTCCTCAAACGCTGGAATAACTTCAACAAATGCTCAACATGTTCCTCTTCATCAATAGATTTAGCAATCATATCATCAACATAGACCTCGATCTCTTTATGCATCATATCATGAAAAAGAGTAGTCATTGCTCTTTGATAAGTTGCACCAGCATTCTCTAAACCGAAAGGCATCACTCTATAATAGAATGTTCTCCAGGGTGTAATGAATGTGGTCTTCTCCACATCTTCGGGTGCCATCTTGATTTTATTATAACCAGAAAATCCATCCGTAAATGAAAGGACTTTGAACTTAGTTGTATTGTCTATCAACATATCAATGTGTGGCAGAGGAAAATCATCTTTCGGACTGGCTTTATTCAAATCTCTATAATCAACGCCCATACGGACTTTTCCATCCTTCTTCGGAACATGCACAATATTGGCCACCCACTGTGGATATTCAACAGTAACAAGGAAACCGGCATCAATCTGCTTTTGCACTTCTTCTTTGATCTTCACTGCCATATCAGGGTGCATTCTTCTCAACTTCTCCTTGACTGGCAGACATTCTAGCTTCAATGGAAACCTATGCTCCACAATATCAAAATCCAACCCAGGAATGTCTTGATAGGACCAAGCAAACACATCTGAATACTCTTGGAGAAGATCAATCAACCTCTTCTTTACTTTTGGACACAGTTGAGACCCGATCTTGACTTCCTTCACATAATCCTCGGAACCCAAGTTGACTAGCTCAATCTGCTTTTTGAATGACTGAATGGATTTTTCCTCGTGCTCAAGTAGACAAGGCAATTCATCAGATACTTCTTCATCACTTTCCTCCTCAGCCTCAAACACAAGGAATTCAAAATTTGGAGAAGGAGAAGGATTATTGTCTTCAATGGGTTTAGAAGCCAACCTGCATAATAATTTAATATTTTGATTTTAGAGAAGTGAATTATGACCAAATATTATATAGATGGACAAATTATTATTTGTTTATGTTTTTTATGATTACCATTTTCAGAAAAACCAAAAAATAAAAATAAAACATCATAAATATGGATGAATAGAATTATATTTTATTGATGATCAAATTTGAAAATTCCCAAACAATGTTCACTTCTCCCTTAGGCATAGGAGAATGAATTTCAAAATCAAATAAAAGAAATTACTTAGATCAATGCATAATAATAGGAACATCAACAACAGTCCAATTGTTGCAAGCTTTTCCATGCGTCACAAAATTGGTGCAGACTTCGTCTTCATCACCCTCGATCACAGTAGCTAAGTGTTGTTCATTACCATGAATGAAACCTCAACTACGGAAACTGGGTTGCATATCTACAGCTTTAGATGACCCTTGTTGGAAACCCAAACCATCTATGCTCTTGTTGTTGGCGACCTCTACCATCTGTCCCCATTGGTCAGACTTACCATCTTCAACAATCCTTTACACATCTTTAAATGAGGACATGGGTGCCTCAACTCTCTTTTCCTTAGAAATAGACAAGGCTTGGAACGGATTTCCAACCTCATCCTCAACTTCTACATAAGAGAAAGATGACAAGTGGCTTACCAATAAAGCATTCTCCCCACCAACAATGACAAGTTTACCATTCTTGACAAACATCAGCTTCTGGTGCAATATTGAAGTAACAGCTCCTGCCTCATGTATCAATGGCCTCCCCAACAAATAGCTATAGGCCGGGTCGATATCCATTACTTGGAAATTAATCTGGAAATCACTCGGACCTATCTTCATTGGAAGGTCCACTTCACCAATCACAGTCTTGCGAGAACCATCAATTGCTTTGACGATTACGCCATTATATCTTATAGGAACTCCTTGGTATGACAACCTTGACAAAGTTGACTTTGGAAGTACGTTCAATGAAGAACTAGTGTCAACCAACACATTTGACAAAGCATCCTCCTCACAGTTTATTGAAATGTGTAGAGCCAAGTTGTGATTTCTACCCTCCTCGGGGAGTTCTTCATCACAAAAACTAAGGTTATTACAGGAAGTGATGTTAGCCACAATATGATCAAACTAATCCACCGTAACATCGTGTTCCATATAAGCTTGCCATAATACCTTTTGCAGTGCTTCTCTGTGCGCTTCAGAATTCATTAGCAGAGACAACACTGAAATCTTGGAGGGAGTTTGGAGCAGCTGCTCCACCACATTAAACTCGCTCCTCTTGATTAATCTGAGTACCTCATCATCATCGTTAGGCTTCAAACCGTTGGATTCACCCATCTGACACTTTAGAGCGCTAACAGGATCTACTACGGGCACCTCAACCTTCTTATTAATAGATATATCCTCCATATTCTTAGGGAACACCAACCCAAAGACACGACCACTGCGGGTCACCTTAGTAATATCAGATATACTCACAACAATTCTGGTCGTAGGTAAAGGAACCTCTTGACCATTCTCCAACATGGTAGCATTGTACTGATATGGGACAGCCTTATCGGATGCATTCGGGATGGGGCCCGCTAACTGTATAACTAACAGTGATATCAATCTATTGTTGATATTGTTACTGTTGTTGCTATCATACTGGATCACCACTCTCTCCAGAGTTTTGAAAACATGGACTATAACATTCACATCATTATCCACGTGACGGGACTGGAGAATCTGAATCATACCTTCATCCATCAACCTCTGGATGTCTCTCTTCACATACGACCTCTAGGATTGACACTGCAAATTGCATAACCATCATGGTCATGCTCACAATTGCTAGCCAAACAGATATCCTTGTGCATCCTCACCAAGGACCTTCTAATGAAGCATACATCAAATACTTTGAATTCCCCAGGACAACCGTCCACCATATTAATAGATGAATTTCCATGGGCAGGTAGTGGGTTAGCTTTGACATTCGGCGGACGGTCCTCAAAGGACACCATTCCACTTTTAACCAACTTTTGGACTTCATACTTCAGGGGGTAACAATTCTCAATATCATGACCAGGAGCTCCTTGGTGAAAGGCATAGTGGAGTTCCGGTTTGTACCACCAAGGAAGCAGTTCAGGAATTTGAGGTGGGTTTGTTAGTTGCAAAACGTTCTTGAGAACCAACGATGGATATATCTCAACATATGTCATAGGAATCGGGTCAAAAGATACCTTCTTCCTCTCAAAGTTTTGTTGTTATTGATGATTGTTGGTATTGTTGTTGTTGTTGTAGGTATTTGTTCGTTGCTGTGACGGTTGTTGACGTTGTTATTGAAGTGGTGTTGATTGACTGTTCAAAAATACTGGAATGACAAATGATACTTGATGATGATGTTGATGGGGTGGTTGACTTCTTCTCACATGAGGCCTCCTCTGCCTCTCAATGGATACTGCATTGGTCTCGTTCTCTTTCTTCTTGGCAAAATTGTTACCATACCTCTTGCTGGACGAAGCTTCCTCCTTAGATAACCGTCCCTCTCGAACACCTTCCTCTAGTCTCATCCCCATGTTTACCATCTCGGTAAAATCGATGGGGGCACTGGCAATCATCCACTCATAGTAAAATGAGCTCAGGGTTTTGAGGAAAAACTTGGTCATCTCCTTTTCTTCCCAAGGAGGGGTAATCTGAGCGGCAAGTTCTCTCCATCGTTGAGCGTACTCCTTGAACATCTCCTTATCCTTTTGAGACAATGACCATAACTGGTCCCTATCCGGCCCCATGTTCACATTATACTTGTACTGTTGTACGAATGCTTCACCCAAATCATTGAACGTGCAAATGCTCGTACTATCCAGACCCATGTACCACCTCAAAGCGGCACCAGTCAGATTATCTTGAAAATAATGAATCAATAACTGATCATTATCAGTTTGCGTTGACATCTTTCTAGCATACATGACGAGATGACTGAGCGGATAAGTATTCCCCTTATATTTTTCAAAGTCAGGGACTTTGAACTTCATAGGGATTTTGACATTAGGAACCAAGCAAAGTTCCGCAACAGTCTTACCAAACAAATCTTTACCCCTCAAATTTTTCAACTCCTTTCGCAACTCAAGGAATTGGTCTTTCATTTCGTCCATCTTCTCATAAACATCCGGAACCTCAGACGGCTCGGAATGATAAAATGGTGTCTTCAACTCGGGGTAGCGTATGCATAACTGGTGGTGGCACAAACATGACCGGGCTAGATGCCGGCATGGAAGCAAACGTAGGCGCGAAACCTTCAAGCACAAAGTTGGATGGCATTTCCCACAGGAATCTGGCAGGCACGGTAGGCGCAAAGTGAGCAGGAGTAGCAGGAATGGTAGAGGTAACAACCTCGGAAATAATAGTCCTCTGAGGAGGAGGAGTTGCAGGTGTTGGAGAAGATTAGCTCTGAGCGGCTAACACTGTCTCCATCATGGCAGTCAAGCGGGAGATCTCGTCCTTCAAATCTATGTTCTCTTGCTCTAGATGTTCCATCATCCTTGAGTGATTGGCACGGGTATTGTATCAATGAGTCAGCTTGGATGAAGCACAGAAGAATAACCAATAAGACATCTGGCAAAAGAGAAACCTGTATGTAAATAATGCATGAAATGCAATGCTTGGTTGTTTTTATTTTCCAAGGAACTTACCATATTATTTGCAAATATATAATGATCGCAACAATTTGATCAAAAAATATCTTTTATATACTGAGTACAAAATACAAGAGAAAAGGAGACTAGTCATCCTAAGGATCCCTAATTACAACATCAGAAGATCTAACTGTAGGCGCGTACTTCATTCGAATGCGTCGAATCTCAGACTCAAAAGAAGTCTTCATCTGAGCCTTCTCAAGGACAAGCTGATCAACAATCTTCTTACAAGCAATGGAAGGCTGAGGCATACTAGAGGAAGGTGGACCCTCTGGTTCTCTCTGTCTCTTTGTTACTCGATCTTCAAGAAGCTCAATAAGTACATCTTTGTCCTTATACTCAAGTTGCAACTCTTCATGCTTTTTACTCAAAGCCTGGAAACACTCTTCCCACATGTCCTTCTCATGCTTTATCTTGGCGAGCGCATCTTCCAACTCCTCTACATCTTGGTTAGGGAGAGTTAATGGCTCAACCACAACCATAGACATAGGTTTTTCACAAGCATAAGGCATCTTCAACTCTAAAGCTCTCTTCTTCACCCAAAGAGTGTAAGCTTCCAAAGCAACACAATTGCATGGACCAAGCTCGGATCTTCCTTTCTTATGCACATTATGCCAAGCATGCACAATCTTCTGCTTCAAAGGTTAGGGATTTTTACCCTCTTGATATAAAAGGCCTTCTAACAAAATGTTATTAGGTTTGTCTCTCAAGGGGAACCCAAGTTGACGACGAGTCAAAGCGGGGTTGTAGTTGATTCCTCCTTGTGTACCAATGAGAGGAACATTAGAGAATTCACCACAACTGTCAATAATCTCCAAGCTACCCAATGAAGAATCATACAAAACTATATCATCATTAGTGAGAGACATTAGTCTCTGAGACCACCGTAGACATTATTTGTTCTCCATAAAAATAGGCGTCTAAGGCAAGTGCAAAATAAACCACTTGTACAGGAGAGGAGCGCAACAGACGATAGTTCCATCACCTATAGAATTCCTTAGATGCAAAGAGAAGTACATATCTCCTAACATAGTAGGAACAAGATTCCCAATCAAGAAGACTCTAATGGCGTTAACATCAACAAAATCGTCAATATTAGGGAATAAAGCTAATCCATATATAAGTAACACAAAGATGGCTTCGAAAGCATCTACACTACCGGCTTGAGCAAAGGCAATAGCTTCCTTGATGAGGAAATCAGAAGTGAACCCAAATAATCCTCCTTTCTTCACCCAATGAGCCTCTATCTCAGACTTCTTCAAGTGAAGAGCTTCAGCTATAATATGATATCTGGGAATCTCCTCCAATCCACTAAATGACACTTTGCTAGAAACAGGTATTCCCAAGAGGTGGGCATACTCCTCTAACGTAGGCACAAGCTGATAATCAGGAAAGTGAAGCAATGGTAGAGAGGATCATAGAACTGAACCAACACACTTAAAAGTCCTTCAACCACATCAGCAGACAAAATAGATAGAAGCTTCCCATGATGTTGCTTGAAGTCCAAGGGATCTAATACAAAAGATGATAGCTTCCTTAACTCTTTCAAGTCTAGACTTCTGAAACTGCACTTCTTAGTGTTCCTTCGTCCATAATCCATGGTCTGGAAATGTTTGCAAATAAGACCTCAGTTCCTTGAAATTATTGTGTGATGAATGTTATGATGCGTATGAATGCATGAATGCAACAATTACAAATAAGGGATCATACACAAGGCAAACAAACAAAGGTCAAGGGATGAATCAAGTCATTGTCAAGATCAATCGTCCATTTTGGTGGATTATGGTTTTCACCTTATCAACACCCAAGTTCCATTGATATTGACAAGACTTGATTGGATCAACCAAGAATCAAGGGTTTGTTGTGAGTCACGAGCATGGAGTCTGGGTAAGAACCATCTCAAGGGAGTGAACTAAGGATAAAAACATGTAGATCATGTTCTAAAAAGTTCCCAGAGTCTTAATTCCATCTATCGGATATTACAGGTTAGGATGACTGACTCATTAACCCATAATATTCTCAAGAGAAGCTCGTCTGAGTGTAGTATCGCATAACAACGGTTATCAAGTCTACACTCGAACAATCTCCGCACTATGTCCTAAATAGGCCAAGAGGGGTTAAATGTTCTACGGTCCTCAGCTTCTCAGACCCTAAATCAGAGGAAGTAATGCCTAACCACAAATAACTTATGTGACATTCATAACTCCAACAAGGTCTCCACTGAGTAGATGGTCTCAAGCCAACTTGTTAAGGAATACTCCACACAAGTCGAACATGACTATACCATCCTCCTATCTTAATTGCACTCAAGTTCGGGTTAGAACTTATCTCACCCCTCAGAGATCACCAAGCACAACAAGCAGATTATATCATACAAACATCAAATATACAATTATATACACACAAAAAGTAGGCTAAACCCACTGGAGACTACTCCTCAGCAGAGTCGCCACTTAATTTCTGTAGCGGTAAATTCATGACCATCAAGCTATGGATAAACTTAATGTCAATTAAACCAGAGTCGCCATCTCACTTTTATTGTTTTTGAGGGAAAAGAGAAAAGTACGGACAAAACCCAAAAATTAGAAGTTTTTAAATCAAAACTAATAAAATTCTAGAGATTACGGGTAAGGGGGCTGGTTACATAGAGGGAAGGTGTTAGCACCCAAAGTGTCCTAGGTACTCTTAGGGAGCCCTTTCTTGTGTGCATATGTGTTTTGGTATAAAAGATGTTTGCAATAAATAGAGTGGGAGGATGAGAAAAGAATTCATTAATTATATTTTTGTGTTTGGCAAGACCTTCGGACTTGTGCCTACGTACCAACATAAAAATGAGGGATCAAAACCTCATAGTTCGTGGTATCAATTTCAAAGTGAGTGGATTACTTTTAACAAAATTTAAGTTTAACAAAGGAACAAGAGGCCTAAAAATGGTCTGAATGAGTGTTAGTTCTTTTTGGCTTTTGAAATTTTAAGTCAAGTATAGTTAAGTTCATTTACAAATTTGATTAAGAAAAAGAGTTTAAAAATACAACGGCATCAGGCCAAAGTTTCTAATTTATAAAAATGGTCTATGTTTAGAAAACAAACACAAGCAAAGAAGATTTTTGAAAGGGGGAGAGATTTGAAATTAAAGAGACGGGGGAGAGGTGAAGAGACTAATCCTAAGCACAAATTTAAAAGTTAAGAGTTGAAAAGATCTGACCAATGGGCTGCAATCCAATAGACAAGAATGTCATATAGAAACCCAAATTTCCCTTGGACTTTAGAATCAAGCAATATCAATACACAAATAGCAAGATGAAAGCAAGACATCAAATAAAGATAGCCACATCCAAGCTTAGCAACTCCATGATCTTCTTCAAAATTTCCCATGCATCAGATGACTCCCAAAAGTAGGCATTAGACACAGGTTCAAAATAACAGCTTCAATATGATCATGTTGCACATGAACTCAAATGGATCTTCAATATTGTATCAGATGAATGTTCACTTCACAAGCACTTGGTTTCATGAAAGTTGGCATTGGCCAAGTCCTTTTGCATAGGGAGTGTTGTCTAATTCTAAGTCCATTGTCTCAGATCAAATCCAACAGTCTACACAAAATGTTTTTTAGGGTTTTTGTTATTATTATGTACATTAAGGTCAAGAGACCTCAAAAACAAACAAGTATATACAAACACAATATATCACAAATTATGGTCCAAGTGGACAAAGTGAAAATGTCATTAAAGTAAACAAATTGAATGGTATGAATAATGGCAAATGAATAAAGCTTGAAATTAAAGTACATAAAATTAAATGGCTTGAAATTGAATGTTAGTTGTTAGTTGATTAGAAGTTAGTATTGCTTTTGCTTTGGTTTTGTTTAAGTCATTCTTTGAAGAACATTCAACCCACGATTTACAAGCATGGATCCTTGAACCAAGACATCTTCCAAAGGAAGGAAAAAATGCCAAGTTTCCATACAATACCATGAAACAGGGGATACTTACAATCTCACTTACTAGAATGTTATGCCTTTTGTGTCACAAATTTAGCGTTATGTTAAACAATCGTAATTGGACTTATGTAGAAGTCACAACTATTTGAGGATGGGCAATAAATTTTTGGTGTTAATGCATGTTAGAGACATAGTATAATGGACTACGCTCATGAAACATACCACACATAAAAAAGAATATGCAAAAGTGTGGTGGACCTAATCTCATCCATACTCATGTTGATTTTGCAATCAACTAGCATTAGGATATAGAGATATCACAGGTCAATGACATGAACGAATAAAGAAGGGGAATGAGATGGAGAGGTAGAGGGAATGGAATAAACACAAATTGGTCAAAGGAGGACTTTTACCAGATTAATATCATTCATTCATTTTAGGAGATGAAATGTATATTTCATCAATCCCTTAAATCCAATGATCTTAACTTAACAAAGTCAAATCAACCTTGACCAAGGCTCAACAATACAAGTCAAACTCAACAAGTCAATAATAGAAGCTCAACATGATTTATTTGGCATTTAAGCAATTAAAATCAATTAAAAAATGCATTAAATTAAATTATGGTTGGTCAATTTCCTAAAACCTCATCAAAACACCAAAGAAATGGCCATGAGATTTATCAGAGGTCAAACAAGGTCAAAGGACCTTGGAGAAATTTTTTCATAATTTTTGGAAACTTAAAACTATTTTTAAACAATTAAAAATATTCACAAAATCAATTAAATCATGAAAAATATTAATAATGATCCAAAAAGTAATTTTAATTCATAAAATGAAAGAGGAATTTATTTAAATGTTTTTGGTGAAACTCTCATATTTTTTGGATCAATATTAAAATTAATATGAATTAAAGAATATAACACAAATAAAATGAAAATCGAATAATCAGAAAAAACGTGGACCACTTGATCTCCCTCATTAATTGAGGTGGCAGATCAAGTGGCCACAAACGCGTAATCCATTGTGGACTCTAGTCAACACACCACAAACTTGGTAATTCAAACCAACGCTCGTGATTAAAATAAAACAAACAGATCATGTGGCTATGGACCTTGCCAACTCACCACCGGAGCAAACCTCCGGTCTCCTTCTCAGGCGAGCCTCGCTGGACTGGTCCAATCATAACCATCACTAAAATAAAAAAAGAAGGAAATGACTTTGAAGTAAAAATGGCACTGAGCACGAATCTGGCCTCAATTCATCCTAACTCCAAGTATATTGAGAGATACAAGGAATTGAAATTTGAGGTGCATGATGTGAGTTGCTTTGATTTGACCTCAAAGCAACTCAATTGTGTTGCCTACATTGGTAGGACTTTAGACAACCAAGGATCCAAGAGAATTATGGAGAATTGAGTGAGAATAGAAGAGATGATTTTTTTTGGGAAATACCTCCAATGCAGGTCTGAATTCACTTGTTCTTGCTTTGGCTCGTGCTTGATCTTGCTCAAGATGCTTGCAGAAGTATATTAGAATGCACAAAAGGTCTTGGATCCCTGGAGTTTTGAATCTAAAAATAGTGAGATTTAAACTCAATTTCTAAAGGAAATTCTCAAGATTATCCTCTCAAATGGAAGGGTTTGGTGTTTGGGATCAAAGTTGCCGCCTGGGAGTCCTTAAGTCTGAGCATAGTGGCCTCTATTTATAGTTGGATCACATGATATTTGCACCTTACAATTGAGTTTCCAAATTTGGCCATGAGTGATACATGTGTGCATGGGCGTGTACAGGCCCATGAGATCATTCCTTTTGGTCCATAATTGAGTGTGAGTAAGTCTAAAATCAACTTGGAATGCAAGGCAAATGTATATAGAAGCTTGAAGTTTGATTTTTGCCAAATGATGATGCAATGTTCAAGCCATGTACAACCCATTCAAATCTTGTCCAAAATGGATGAAATTGGACTTTTTAGAAAGGATAGATCAAGAGGAACAACTTTAGAATCGAACACTTTTCTATTTGAAGCTTGTATCATGATGAATTTTGAGGTGGATGTTTGAAAATTTTAACATATCAAAAAAATTTCTACGTGTCAAGCCATATGTTCACTTATTCCACCTTGACTAACTTTTAGTGTGAGCTTCAAATGATAAAATTCCCTTCACCAAAGTTGTATATATTTCAAATTCCTTCAAAATTGTCACATATTTAACCTCATTTGGATTTTATATGAAGGCGTTATGCATTTTTGAACTTGAGGAAAATCACTTATTCAATGGTATTGGTCCAAAATGACCTATAATGTATCCTCATATCACATGCTCATAAAAGTTGAATTAGCTCTTCCTACAAACATCAAAGTTGAAGTAGACACCTTGAATTTGATTTTTAAACTTGGAAATCTTTCATCTCATAAAAAATAAGCAAGTTATGACCTTGGGAAGTTGACCTCCAAATCAGGGTTTAGACAAAATGACCTATAATCTTTCACCATAAAAAATGACTTTCCAAGAAAAAATAGCTCTAGACCTAAACATGAAAGTTGTTTGGAATGTAATTTGGAGTAACCTTGATCTTGGAATAATTTTTATATGATAAAAATTGTAGGAGATAGGGTCTAAGGACCCAGTTTTGATCAGATTAACTCCTCTGGTCAACCCCCATCAACCAACTTGTTAGCTTGCAATTCTCTTGACTTTTGGGACTAATGGGAGAGCATATATGCATAAAATGATGAAATATGAAGTATACCTTGAAATATTTGATCAATTGGTGAAGAAGCTTGTTGAAGAAGTTACACAAGACACCCAGATAAATTATGGTTTCCAAGGAAAACCAATTCCAAACTCTTGATGAATTCTTGATTAAAATAAAATGTGAAGCTCATGGGTATCCATATATGATGCCTAGAGCCATAGTAAACCAATTCTTGATTGAACTCCTTGCAATGAGGGTCTTAAACCCTAAATGTGAGCTTGATAGATCAAAGGTGATCATGTACCCTGCCTACAAAAGAGTTATACAAATGCAAAGACATATTTTTGGTATTTTGGTTAGTAAAGATGATAAAATACAAAGTATGGTACAATCAAAAGGTGCTTGGTGATCTCTCCCAATGAAAACCCAATGAGTGGGGGTAAGGAGGATGCAAGATGTGATCCCAATGCCAATGCATATGATGGTATAACATGAGAGATCTTAGGGTCAAAATTGGGGTCTTACACATACCCCTAAACCAGAATGCTTCTCTCTCGCGGTCTCATTTTGAATTTAAAAGTAATTTTTGAATATGAATAAAGTCTAACTAATCCTAAAGCGCTCTCACTGTGTTTAGGATTAATGCCTAGTTTCAGCTATCTGGTTAAAATCTAGAACTCTCGTTCTTGTTGACCGTAACCTTAGTTTGTTTTATACTCTCGTACGTAAAACAATTTGAATAAAATAAGAAACTAAAACCGGAAAAATAAGTTTTATAAAAATCAACACCGACCATCTACGAATCCCGTCGTTTCGACGGTCTTTACATACCAATACCTAAGGGTTTCGCCGGACATGGATCCGGTAACAGACATGGTATTCGGAAAATCAAACATGAAATAAGGAATAAATAAATAAAATAGCAATCAAAATAAAACTTGGATTATGAATTGAGAACTGGAACTGAACCCTGATTCTTCAAATAAAATAATGTCTGCAGACTTTGGCAATGAGTAACCATTACAATTGAATTCAAATGTGTAAAATAAATTGCAATAGTCCCCGATGTGGAGAAACTATCACTTTTACAAAGTAGGAAAAACTGCCTAGGAAAACTAAAAGAAAATAAATATGACTAAAAATTAAGCGTACGGTTGAAAGCTGGAAGAGAGAGAGACCTCTGGAGGAAAACAAAACTCCCTTTTATATATTTTCCACTCCCCTGAATTGTAGCCAAAGGTGAGTGGATTCGTGGCTAGAAACTTGGAGAAATAATAGGGAAGACCAGGTTGTGGCTGTAACACCCCGATTAAAATAAGAGAATTATTTAATTGAGTCAATATTATTTTATTAATTTAATTAAATAAAGTTGAATTATTGGATTATTTTTATTATTATTATAGATGTTATTTATTTTAATAATAATTAAATAATAAAATAAATGGAATATGAAGAGTGGAAGGGTAAAAGTGGAAATTGGATAAAAGAGGCCAAAGTGAGGACTCAGGTTTTTTCACGTGTTTTGCCTCGGAGTCAGAGAAAGGGGGAGAAACGCTGAAGAGAAAGAGAAGGAAGAGGAAAAGGCCAAAGATTGCTCAGAGCTTCCTTCAATCCAAAGAGGTAAGGGGTCTGAACCTTATTAAACAATAATATGCTGAAAATGGTGAAATATTGGATGAACGAAATTGGGATTTTAATCGAATGAATTCGTAGAAATTATATGCAATGATGTTAGGATTTGTGAAATCGAATAGGGGACTATTTGTATTAGATGATATGAGTGATTTTGTGTGAAATTTGGACTGTGGAAGGATGAATTTGGATAGATCTCGTAGCAGAAAAAGTCATTGCAGATCTGTAAATCTGGTTTCTGGTCATACGCGTATGGCACTAGGCGATACGCGTATGAGATTGCTGGTACGCGTATGGCACTAGGCAATACGCGTATGGATGAGGAAGATGATGTTTTGAACGTGTTTTGGTCTCTGTTGGTACGCGTATGGGAATGTGATACGCGTAGCATACGCGTATGGACATGGCAATACGCGTATGGATTTGGTCAGGCGTGGGCAATACGCGTATGGGCATAGGCAATACGCGTATGGGCAGACTTGTGGTCTTTCCTGGGCTGTTGTTGTGCAGTTTTTGGTTGGTTAGGCTGAGCGAGGTAACTTAGCTGATGCATGGTATACGAGGGATCATTTCCCGTTGCTTTGAGTGGTATAGATATTAGTAGAGTGTGATAATACTGTGTTTGATTATGTGGCATGATGTGATATGCTTTTGTGATAGAATGTGTTAATGATGATGATAACATGAATATATGATGCTGTTGTTGCTATGTTGATTATGATGCATGCTTGGTGTGCATGCATTCATGAAAGGCCGATGCCTAGTGATGAACGGACTGAGTTCCAATGATGTTGTTGACTCCGGGCTTGTTGAGAGGCTTGGTTCCTTACGGGGAACTCGGATTCTATGGTGATGAATCTGGGAGTGGTGATCCTGTAGTTGGTCACAAAATGGGTATACCGAGTCGTGTTGAGTCATGCATGGGTGTGTGCATTGCATTTGATATGTTGTTTTGTTGATGTTCATGAATATGTTGATTATGATGATTATGATGAGCTGTGTTGGCATATGTGAAATATATTTATGTTTATATTTCTGTCGTTATATTATTATTTAATAATGTAATTCTCACCCCTTCTGCATGTGTTTATGTTCATCTATGATGAGCAATGTGCAGATAAAGAGGAGTAGCTATTGTTGAGGTTTGAAGAATAAGTGTAGAGTTATTCTACAGAGTCGAGTCAAATGCTCTGGTCATGTGACACCGGGGTTATGGGATTCGATAGATAATTGATTATTATTTACGTTGTTTATGATGACTAACATGTTGAGATGTTTTGTTGAGATAATGTTGAACCATTATTATGAATTGTTATATGATGAATGATAATATTAATGTTGTTGTCCGCTGCGAAGTTTTAATAAAAAAAATAAATAATATGTTTTATTATTGTGATGCAATAATTGTTATGTTGTAAGAAATGTAAACTCTTCTACATGTTGTACTCTGATAATCTATTTAAATATGTCGTTTGGGTAGAAGGGTGTTACATTAGTGGTATCAGAGCATGGTCAGTCCAGTCGAGTCATAATGTGATGTTTTCCCTGTTGGTCGATTAGTGTAAATGACACTGTCGATATTTAACGGTTGTAGTTGTGTCGTGCAGAGTATGGCTGGAGAAAATGACCGTGCGATTGCTGAGGCTTTGGCTGCTATGGCGCAGGCTATGCAGGCGCAGCAGAATCCGCCGGTCGACGAGTTTAGGAATTTGGGAAGGTTTCTGAAGAATAACCCTCCTACATTCAAGGGGCGCTATGATCCAGATGGTGCTCAGATTTGGCTGAAGGAAATTGAGAAGATTTTCCGGGTGATGACGTGTACTGAAGCACAGAAGGTGCAGTTTGGTACGCATATGTTATCCGAAGAGGCTGAAAACTGGTGGGATAACACTCGACAGAGGATTGCAGTACCAGGTGCTGAGATGACTTGGGAAAGGTTCAAGACGGCCTTTCTGGAGAAATATTTTCCTGCTGATGTGCGATGTAAGAAGGAGATGGAATTTCTGGGACTGAAGCAAGGTAACATGTCTGTTGCTGATTACGCTTCGAAGTTTGAGGAGCTGGTACAGTATTGTCCTCATTATAATAATGCTGATGCTGAGGAATCCAAGTGTGTCAAGTTTGAGAACGGGTTGCGTCCCGAGATCAAACAAGGTATTGGTTACCAGGAGATTCGTAGGTTTCCTACACTGGTTAACAAGTGCAGGATATTTGATGAAGATAGCAAGGCTAAGACTGCTCACTACAAGAGTCTTAGTGAGAAGAAGAATAAGGATCGTGGTAGTCCTTATGCATCTCCGAATGGTAAAGGTAAGCAGAAAGTGGTAGATGCGAAGAAGCCAAGTGGGGGAGGATCTCCCATAGCTGGTAAATGTTTCAAGTGTGGCGAGCCAGGCCACCGTGCTGATAGCTGTGCCAAGAAAGTGCTGAGATGTTTCCGATGCGGTCAGGCTGGTCATAGAGTTACGGAATGTAAGGATGCTGGTCCGACATGTTTAATTGTGGCGAGAAAGGCCATATCAGTTCGCAGTGCTCGAAACCGAAGAAGGCGGCTACTGCAGCTCATACTACTGGTAGGGTGTTTGCTCTGAGTGGGACTGAAGCTCCTAAAGAAGATAATCTGATTAAAGGTACTTGCTTGATTAATAATGTTGAATTGCTTGCTATTGTTGACACTGGTGCTACTCATTCGTTTATTTCGTATGAGTGTGCGACCAGGAGTGGTGTGATTATGTCGTCCCTAGGCGGAAGTATGGTGATAGATACTCCTGCTAATGGTTCTGTGAAGACTTCTGTGGTCTGTCGAGGTTGTCAGTTGACGATCTTTGAGAGAGAGTTCGTGGTTGATTTGGTGTGCTTACCCTTGCACCAAATTGATATTATTCTGGGAATGAATTGGCTAGAATTCTATGGCGTGTTTATCAACTGCTATAGGAAGACGGTGCGATTTTCTGAAGTTGGTGAGAATGATGAGGCAAGATTTCTATCTGCTAAGCAGGTGAGGGATTTTGTGAAAGATGAAGCTCAGATATTCGCTTTATTTGCGTCTCTGCACGCGGATAAGAAAGTGGTAAGTGTAGATTTGCCTGTTGTCTGTGAATTTCAGGATGTGTTTCCGGAGGATGTAAGTGATTTACCTCCAGAACGTGAAGTAGAATTTGCCATTGACTTAGTACCAGGTACGAGTCCAGTGTCGATGTCTCCTTATAGAATGTCGGCAGCGGAATTAGTTGAACTGAAGAAGCAACTGGAGGAATTGCTTGAGAAGAAGTTTGTGCGTCCAAGTGTTTCTCCTTGGGGTGCACCAGTATTGTTAGTGAAGAAGAAAGAAGGTACGATGAGGTTGTGTGTCGATTACCGGCAGTTGAATAAGGTGACTATCAAGAATCGGTATCCATTGCCGAGGATTGATGATTTGATGGACCAGTTGGTTGGAGCTCATGTTTTCAGTAAGATTGATTTGCGGTCGGGTTATCATCAGATCCGAGTGAAGTCAGACGATATTGCGAAGACTGCTTTCCGTACGAGGTATGGTCACTATGAATACACTGTGATGCCGTTCGGTGTATCTAATGCTCCAGGTGTGTTTATGGAATATATGAATCATATATTTCATCCGTACCTTGATAATTTTGTTGTGGTGTTCATAGATGATATATTGATATATTCTAAGACGGAAGAAGAGCATGCAGGACATCTGAGAATTGTTTTGCAGGTGTTAAGAGAAAAGAAATTATATGCAAAGTTAGCTAAATGTAAGTTCTGGTTGAAGGAAGTGAGTTTCCTTGGCCATGTGATTTCGAGTGGTGGGATTTCTGTTGATCCTGCCAAAGTTGATGCTGTATTACAGTGGGAGACTCCGAAGTCTGCTACTGAGATACGCAGTTTTCTGGGGTTAGCTGGTTATTATCGCAGATTTATTGAGGGCTTCTCTAGGTTGGCATTGTCGTTGACGCAGTTGACTAAGAAGGGTCAAGTGTATGTGTGGGATGCAGCTTGTGAAGCGAGTTTTGTTGAGTTGAAGAGGCGGTTGACCAGTGCTCCAGTGTTGATCTTGCCTAATCCTGGTGAGTCCTTCGTTGTTTATTGTGATGCTTCTTTGATGGGTCTTGGTGGTGTTTTGATGCAGAATGGTAAAGTTGTAGCTTATGCTTCTAGACAGTTGAAAGTTCATGAGAGGAATTATCCTACGCATGATCTAGAACTTGCAGCTGTTGTATTTGTGTTGAAAATGTGGAGGCATTATCTGTATGGTTCCAGATTCGAAGTGTTCAGTGATCACAAGAGTCTGAAGTATCTGTTTGATCAGAAAGAGTTAAATATGAGGCAGAGAAGGTGGTTAGAATTACTGAAGGATTTTGACTTTGAATTGAGTTATCATCCCGGTAAGGCTAATGTAGTTGCAGATGCGCTGAGTAGAAAGTCTCTACATATGTCTATGATGATGGTTCGGGAGCTCGAGTTAATTGAACAGTTCCGTGATATGAGTTTGGGTTGTGAAGTTTCCGCTGATAGTGTAAAGTTGGGTATGCTGAAGTTGACTAGTGGAATTCTGGAAGATATTCGGAATGGTCAGCAAGTTGATGTCGCTCTAGTTGATCATATTACTATGGTTAACCAGGGTAATGGTGGTAATTTTGAGATTGATGAGAATGGCATCCTGCGATTTAAGGGTAGAGTTTGTGTTCCTGAGGTGTCTGAATTGAAAAAGAGTATTCTTGAAGAGGGCCATAGGAGTGGATTGAGCATCCATCCAGGTGCAACTAAAATGTATCAAGATTTGAAGAAGTTGTTTTGGTGGGCTGGTATGAAAAGAGATGTTGCTAAGTTTGTGTATGCCTGTTTGACTTGTCAGAAGTCAAAGATTGAACATCAGAAACCGGCAGGTATGATGCAACCTTTGAAGATTCCTGAATGGAAGTGGGATAGCATTTCCATGGATTTTGTGACGGGATTGCCGAGGACGACGAAAGGTAATGATTCTATTTGGGTGATTGTGGATCGATTGACTAAGTCGGCGCATTTCTTGCCGATGAAGATTAATCACTCTTTAGAGAAGTTGGCAGAGTTGTATATTGAGGAGATAGTGAGGCTGCATGGTATTCCATCCAGTATTGTGTCTGATAGAGATCCCAGATTTACTTCTAGATTTTGGGAAAGTTTGCAGAAAGCGTTGGGGACTAAGTTGAGGTTGAGTTCAGCTTATCATCCTCAGACTGATGGTCAGACTGAAAGAACTATCCAATCCTTGGAGGATTTGTTGAGAGCTTGTGTGTTGGAGCATAGTGGTTCTTGGGATAGTTATTTGCCGTTGGTGGAGTTTACTTATAATAATAGTTTTCATGCTAGTATTGGTATGGCTCCATATGAAGCATTGTATGGTAGGAGGTGTAGAACTCCATTGTGTTGGTATGAATCAGGTGAGAGTGTTGTACTCGGACCTGAGATTGTGCAGCAGACGACTGAAAGGGTTAAGATGATTCAGGAGAAAATGAAGATTTCTCAGAGTCGTCAGAAGAGTTATCATGATAACAGGAGAAAGGCACTTGAGTTCCAAGAGGGAGATCATGTGTTCTTGAGAGTTACTCCGACGACAGGTGTGGGTAGAGCTTTAAAGTCTAAAAAGCTTACTCCGAGGTTTGTGGGTCCGTATCAGATTTTGAAAAGGGTTGGGGAAGTGGCGTATCGGATAGCTTTACCGCCGTCGCTTTCTAATCTGCATGATGTGTTTCATGTATCTCAGTTGAGAAAATATATTGCGGATCCTTCGCATGTTGTTCAGTTGGATGATATCCAGGTGAGGGATAATTTGACCGTTGAGGTGTTGCCAATTCGGATAGATGACCGAGAAGAGAAGACCCTGAGAGGTAAGAAGATTGCTCTAGTGAAAGTTGTTTGGGGAGGTCCAGCTGGTGAGAGCTTGACTTGGGAGCGTGAAGATCAGATGAAGGAGTCGTATCCGGCTCTCTTTGCTTGAGGTATGTTTTCGAGGACGAAAACTCTTTTAGTGGGGGAGAGTTGTAACACCCCGATTAAAATAAGAGAATTATTTAATTGAGTCAATATTATTTTATTAATTTAATTAAATAAAGTTGAATTATTGGATTATTTTTATTATTATTATAGATGTTATTTATTTTAATAATAATTAAATAATAAAATAAATGGAATATGAAGAGTGGAAGGGTAAAAGTGGAAATTGGATAAAAGAGGCCAAAGTGAGGACTCAGGTTTTTTTACGTGTTTTGCCTCGGAGTCAGAGAAAGGGGGAGAAACGCTGAAGAGAAAGAGAAGGAAGAGGAAAAGGCCAAAGATTGCTCAGAGCTTCCTTCAATCCAAAGAGGTAAGGGGTCTGAACCTTATTAAACAATAATATGCTGAAAATGGTGAAATATTGGATGAACGAAATTGGGATTTTAATCGAATGAATTCGTAGAAATTATATGCAATGATGTTAGGATTTGTGAAATCGAATAGGGGACTATTTGTATTAGATGATATAAGTGATTTTGTGTGAAATTTGGACTGTGGAAGGATGAATTTGGATAGATCTCGTAGCAGAAAAAGTCATTGCAGATCTGTAAATCTGGTTTCTGGTCATACGCGTATGGCACTAGGCGATACGCGTATGAGATTGCTGGTACGCGTATGGCACTAGGCAATACGCGTATGGATGAGGAAGATGATGTTTTGAACGTGTTTTGGTCTCTGTTGGTACGCGTATGGGAATGTGATACGCGTAGCATACGCGTATGGACATGGCAATACGCGTATGGATTTGGTCAGGCGTGGGCAATACGCGTATGGGCATAGGCAATACGCGTATGGGCAGACTTGTGGTCTTTCCTGGGCTGTTGTTGTGCAGTTTTTGGTTGGTTAGGCTGAGCGAGGTAACTTAGCTGATGCATGGTATACGAGGGATCATTTCCCGTTGCTTTGAGTGGTATAGATATTAGTAGAGTGTGATAATACTGTGTTTGATTATGTGGCATGATGTGATATGCTTTTGTGATAGAATGTGTTAATGATGATGATAACATGAATATATGATGCTGTTGTTGCTATGTTGATTATGATGCATGCTTGGTGTGCATGCATTCATGAAAGGCCGATGCCTAGTGATGAACGGACTGAGTTCCAATGATGTTGTTGACTCCGGGCTTGTTGAGAGGCTTGGTTCCTTGCGGGGAACTCGGATTCTATGGTGATGAATCTGGGAGTGGTGATCCTGTAGTTGGTCACAAAATGGGTATACCGAGTCGTGTTGAGTCATGCATGGGTGTGTGCATTGCATTTGATATGTTGTTTTGTTGATGTTCATGAATATGTTGATTATGATGATTATGATGAGCTGTGTTGGCATATGTGAAATATATTTATGTTTATATTTCTGTCGTTATATTATTATTTAATAATGTAATTCTCACCCCTTCTGCATGTGTTTATGTTCATCTATGATGAGCAATGTGCAGATAAAGAGGAGTAGCTATTGTTGAGGTTTGAAGAATAAGTGTAGAGTTATTCTACAGAGTCGAGTCAAATGCTCTGGTCATGTGACACCGGGGTTATGGGATTCGATAGATAATTGATTATTATTTACGTTGTTTATGATGACTAACATGTTGAGATGTTTTGTTGAGATAATGTTGAACCATTATTATGAATTGTTATATGATGAATGATAATATTAATGTTGTTGTCCGCTGCGAAGTTTTAATAAAAAAAATAAATAATATGTTTTATTATTGTGATGCAATAATTGTTATGTTGTAAGAAATGTAAACTCTTCTACATGTTGTACTCTGATAATCTATTTAAATATGTCGTTTGGGTAGAAGGGTGTTACAGTGGCGGTTGCCACAACCCTAGTCTTTGACTCCATGGCGAACGCCATCAATATAGGGTTAAGCGCCACACTCTCCATTCTTTGTGGCGGGCGCCACCATCTTCTTTGGGTCATCTGGCGGGTGCCACACACCCAGATGATGGGCGCCACAAGCCCATTAGGCGTGGTGGCTCATTCTCTCTATTTTTCTCCATTTTCTTCTCTTTCTTTCCTTTTTGCTATTTTCCACTTTGCTTGCTTGTAAACCTTTTAATCGATATATACCTGCAATAAACATAAAATACTATGTAATAATAAGTGTTAATCAAGTAAAAAGAAATGCATATGAATCGAAAAGTATGATGCATTTTCGCATTATCAAACTCCCCCATACTTAAACCTTTGTTTGTCCTCAAGTAAATGCTGTATATATAAATAAAACATTTGGTAATATCTTTGCAACATGAAGTATCAAGGCTTGTAAAAAGACACAATTTCATTCGGATACTCATTCTAGTCTATAAACTTTACTTTGGTTAAAAATTACATTAACAGGTACTCACTTCCACACTAAGGGTATCGTTGGAACACATAATCGCAATATTGCAACCATAAGTCTCCCTCCTATACAAACCAAACTGAATTATGTTTTCATTCCTAAGCCTACCTTACTAAACCTTCTTTTTATCCTTTTTCATTCTGGCGCAATCACATTAAGCCCGTTATCCTTTCACATTCATAACAAGATAATCTATTAGTGACTATGATCTCATTATTATTTATTTATTTATTTATTTTCGTACTTTGGCTCAAATAAAAGTTAAAGATGGTTATACCGTTGGGATGAATGACCGGGTGAGGTTCACCTAACTTAGAAGGAACAACATTTTTCATGTATTTCACAATCTTTTCTTCTTTTAAGCCTGAGATCATACACTTATTTGCATCGACTTCTTGCGTAGTGTGTGCTTAGGATGGTGCTGACTGCTAGATAAACTACTTAAGGAATATTAAAGGATAGAATTTAAGGCTATGGAATGACAAGTACTCAAATTGATCATATACTTGGGATATTTAAGGTGTTAAAACGATACCTGTAGCGGTAAATTCATGATCATCAAGCTATGGTTAAGCTAGACATCAAATAAACAAGAGTCGCCACCGTGCTTTTATTATTTCCAAGGGAAAAGGGAAAAGTACGAACAAACCCCACAAATAAGAAGTTTTCAAATCAAAACTAATAAAATGCCAGAGATTATAGGTAAAGGGGTTGGTTATATAGAGGGAAGGTGTTAGCACCCAAAGTGTCGTAGGTACTCCTAGGGAGCCCTTTCTTGTGTGCATATGTGTTTTTGTACAAATGATGTTTGCAAACAAATAGAATGGTGGGATGATAAAAGAATTCATTAATTATATTTTTGTGTTTGACAAGACCTTCGGACTTGTGTCTACGTACCAACATAAAAATGAGGGATCAAAACCTCGTAGTTTGTGGTATAAATTTCAAAGTGGATGCATTGCTTTTAACAAAAGTTAGGTTTGAAAGACACCAAGGCCTACAAATGGTTTGAATGAGTTAATACTTTTTTCCTTTTTGAAAATTTTAAGTCAAGTATAGTTTAAGTATATTTACAGGTTTGATTAAGAAAAGGAGTTTGAAAGTGCAATGGCATAAGGACAAAGTTTCTAGCTTGCAATATGGTCTAAGTTTAGAAAAACAAGCATAAGCAAAGAAGTTTTTAAAAGTAGGGAGAGATTTTGAAATTAAAGAAATGGGGAAGAGATGAAGAGACTAATCCTAAGCATAAATTTAAAAGTTAAGAGTTGAAAAGATCTGACCAATGGGCTGCAATCCAATAGACAAGAATGTCATATAGAAACCCAAATTCCCTTGAACTTTAGAATCAAGCTACAAATAATGCACAATATATCAACTTGAAGAGCAAGGAATCAAATAAAGATAGCCACATCCAAACTTAGCAATTTCATGATCTTCTTCAAACTTTCCCAAGTAACAGATGAATTTCAAGATGCCATAAGTCACAGGTTCAAAGTAACATCTTCACAATGATCATGTTACAGATGAACTAAAATAGATCTTCAATGATGTATCGGATGAAGTTTCAAACTTCAAGAACTTGGTTACACGAAAGTTGGCATTTGCCAAGTCCTTTGCATAGGGAGTGTTGCCTAAATTCTAACTCCAATAGTCTCTGATCAAACCTACAGTCCACACAAGATATTTTTTAGGTTTTTTGTTCTTATTATGTACATTAATGGTCAAAGACCACACAAACAAACACAATATTCACAAACAAAATATATCACCAAAATATGGTCCAAGTGGACAAAGTGAAAATGACATTAACATAAACAATTAGAATGGTATGAATAATGGCAAATGAATAAGGCTTAAAAAATAAAGTGCATTAAAAGTAAATGACTTGGAATTAAATGTTAGTTGTTAATGAGTTAGCAGTTAGTATTGCTTTTGCTTTTCTTTTGCTTTAAGTCATTCTTTGGAGAATACTCAACCCACTTATCACAAGCATGGATCCTTGAACCAAGACATCTTCCAAAGGAAGGAAAAAAGGCCAAGTTTCCACACAATACCATGAAAGAGGGGAGACTTACAATCTCACTAACTAGAATGTTATGCCTTTTGTGTAAAAAATTTAGCGCTATGTTAAGCAATCGTAATTGGACTTATGTAGAAGTCATAACTATTTGAGGTCGGGTAATAGAATTTTGGTGTTAATGCATGTTAGAGACATAGTATGATGAACTATGCCCGTGAAACATACCAATGCAAAGACATACTTAAATCTACCTAGAAAGCGATAAATAAAAGTGATAAAGCTTCCTCCCCCATACTTAAATCTTGCATTGTCCCCAATGCAACGACATAAGATAGGAGAGAAAGGTAGAACCTGGGTAGCCTGCTACTGGAGTTGTCTGCCACGTGTACGTGGACGTCCATCGTTTTCTGGCTGGTGAGGTGTCGTATAGTCTTGTAGGTCCTCCACACGCATTGTCAATGTTTCCATTTCATCGATCAAGCCATACATGTTTTGTTCGGTTCTGAAAGTGTAGTCGTGCTGATCATGCTGCATTTGGCGAAGGATTTACATCATTTCAGTTTGTTGAGCTTCCATGTTTTGGATTTGTAGGTCGTGCTGAGCGTCTAGTTTGCTACGCCGCAGTAGTTCAGCATAAACCTCATCGAGAGTGGCTGGTTCCACATTTCTTCTTCTGGGTCTTTGGCTGGAGGATGTACCTGCAACATTTTCAGATGACATGTGTGTGGTGTGTGGGTCAGTAGCGGGAGCAGTTTGCTCCTGAATGTGATCCTCATCGGTGTCCCCGCTAGCAGCTACATTCTTAGGAATGTGTGCGGGGATTTGGTTAGGCACCAGATCATTAATATAACAATAATTATCCGAGTTACGCACGTCTGTGCGATTTGGATTTGGGAGGATGAAATCTTGTAAGACATTATTTGCAATTATTAAATTAAATTTTCCGTCTCCCCTTTGTTTTACTAATTTCATGCTCCTTGCCATGTTTATGTCAATGGCATGATGCGGGAGCGGGGTTATCCTAGAGAATTTTTCTTCGAGTCCTAGGACTCTGGCTATGGAGGTTATTAAACCTCCAAAAATAATCGGTCCTCTCTTTGCATTGACAATGACCTTCATGTGAGATAGCATAAAAGGGACGATATTCACCTTTTGTGGCAAAAATGTGGCGAAGAAATAAAAGAGTTCTTTTTCATTCACCTTGTTAGAATTTGCTTGGCCAAAAATGGTGGACGCCAATATTTGGCGGAAATATCGAATAGCCGTGTTGTTAATTAGGGTGGCTCTATTTCCCTCAAAACTATGGGTTACTGGACCGATTATTACCCTCTAAATGGTTGGAAGGCGCATTGCCAACCCTCAGTATCTGGGACCTCACATACTACGCCATCCCGTGGGGGAAATGTAGCAGGTCTGCTAGCTGGGAAAATGTAAGGGCATATTCGGCGTTGAATAAACGAAACTGGACAGTCCCACTGGAGCATTTTATGTTGGGTGTGGGACTAAAAATTAACGAACTTAGAAATTCTAGTGTTAATTGAGCATAGACAGGGTCCTTAAGAGATAGGAAATAATTTAAATTTAAAGCGCCTAGCATATAGTTAACACTGTCTAGAATTCCTAAGGCAAATAAACAGGGTTCATCGGCATACCTTGTTGATTCGATCTTTCTTGTGCTTAGAGACGTGTACGTCTCTTCCTGTAATTCACCTGGCTCACCATTTTTGAACACTATTTCGTATTCCCTCATTTGTGCCATGATGAATTTTTACACTTCTTGTGTAATATGGTAAGAATAGAGCAAGAGAGATGAGAATTATGCTTATGAGAGGTGTGGTTTTGTGAGGTTATGTTGGTGGTTTATATAGAGGTGATGGTGGTTGGAAATTTATTGATGAAATAAATTTCATTTACGGTCTTCAATGCCTTGGTCAAAGAATTTTGAAAATGGTTGAAAAGGCCTTAAGGCATTATCAAGCATGCAATGGACAAAACAATTAAGTGATTTGATGTGACAATTAGTAGCAACGTGCATGTGAAAGGATGTGTAGTGGTTGGCGCCACTTTTCATGCTCGTGGCGGGCGCCACTAGAGACTTGTGGCAGGTGCCACAGTCCTCACATGGGCACCACAGCTGTGTGTGGTAGGCACCACATGCAGTGTGGTCTGCTCCCATGTGTATGCCATTTTATTGCTTTGACCATAATTTTCATTTGAATTTTAGTTTATCGGCATGGCATAATGGTTTAATAACTAGTTAGAAGAGAACCAACATAATATATAGGTAGGAATAATAAACATGATATAGTAAAATGAAATTAAAACACAAAATTAAAGAATAAAAGAATGGAGTAGACGGGAAAAGATGATATAATTTGTCTATTGGAATAAAAATAAATGAAGTAATTAAATAAATTCCCAATGTGTAAAAACAAATAACAAGAAAATTCCAAACAAGAAAATAAAATAAATGTCAGTGAATCGGTAATATTCCAATAAATTAGCCATTACAGCGACTGCTGATAGGAGGAGCGAACGAGTAGAAGTGCTGGTAAATGTGATCCAGGTTCTTTGTCACTACATCCATAAAGCCATGGAATTCCATGCATAGGATGCTCAGCTTGCCTCTCAGATTGGAGACGTCTATATGAACATACAACATCATGATCGGTGAGAGGTGCAGTAGGTATAACTAGGGTGTGTGATTCAACGTCAGAGATAATTGTCATAGTGGTCGTAGATTTGGGGTGTCTCTAGAGGAGAAGGTGGTGCATCTGGTGGTCCATCCAAATTATAGATCCAGTTGTTCCTATCATGTACACTCGTCCTATGGTCTGGCAGGGTGAACAAGTGTACTACTTGGATGTTAATTAAGAATTCAAACACATCCGGACCTAGGTTTCTAATGATACCGGTGTTAACACAAAATCGGATGTTCATGTGTCGTATAACCCTCACGAGTGGGTATTTTAGTCCCATGGCATTTACTATCATGGTCACTAAGCCTCCCACTGAGATTGGTCCATGGTCTTCCTGTGCTATACGGTACAAATTAGCTATCATGAACGTAACGACGTTAACAGGTCGGGCCTGTGATGCACAATACATTATAAAGAGTTCGTCTTTGGACACGAAGGTTCTATTTTGTTCCTTTCCAAGTAAGGTGTGAGCTAGGATCTCATGAAAGTAACGAATGGAAGGGTTATGGATGTTCTCTGAATGCATAAGGTCCGGCTCAGGATGGTCATTTACTGTGATGCTACCTCAAAAGAGATCTAATTAATGGTCTACACGCATGTCTTCCTGGGTAATGGTAAAGGTATCAGGACCATTAGGGCATCCTAGGAGTTCAGCCATTTCTCTATGGATGTAGCGGTAATCATTATCGAACAACCTAAAGGTGATGAGGCCTTTGTTAAATCCCATACCATGGTTTGGTAGGTACACTAGGGAGCTTAGGAATTCTAAAGTCAACCTACTATAGGAACTAAATTTTCATTTGATGGCGAAGGTGTCCCAGCCTATTTGGTTAATTAGGAACCTAACACTGTCTCTTATACCTAATTTGGTCATTATGCGTCCATCTAGGTATAAAGTTAGTGTCATTTCTCTCTGAGCTAGAGCCTCAAAATGTCTCCTTTGAGCTCTTCCTCTGAAGACTATATCCATGTAATCTACTTGTTGCATTGTGATGGTCAGTAGCTAGATAAAATCAAGTAGGCAACATCATTAAGTTAGTAATGGTCAATAATAAAGAAAGATACCGATAGACTTTATGAGAAATAAGAAAGAAAGAAAGAATGAAAAATAAGCAATAACAATAATCAGAAATTTAGATAATTAAATTAAATAGTTAAAGATAGAGTGTGGGTTGTCTCCCACTAAGCGCTTTGTTTATTGTCGTAAGCTCGACATAAATAGGATAGGTGTTATTCTTTTGAATGAGCGCGAAGCTCTGCAAGCTTTAGATTTGCAATGAAATCATTGTTATCAATGTTGTGGTAATGTTTCAAACGTTGGCCGTTTACTATGAATGGTTCGCTCGTTTTTCCCTTTATCTCTATTGCTCCATTTGGAAAGATATTCGTAATTTCGAAGGGACCGGACCACCTAGAACGAAGCTTTCTAGGAAAGAGTCTGAGGCGGGAGTTAAACAAAAGTACTTTGTCGCCTTTCTTAAACTCTTTCCTTGATATGCAATTGTCGTGCCATTTTTTAGTTCTTTCTTTATAAATTTGGGCATTCTCATACGCATCTAGTCTAAGTTCTTCTAGTTCGTGGATATCTAATATTCTTTTTTCGCCTGCGGCAGTATAATTGAGATTAAGGGTCTTAATGGCCCAATATGCTTTATGTTCTAATTCTACCAGCAGATGACACGATTTTCCATAAACTAGCTTAAAAGGTGTGGTTCCTATTGGGGTCTTATAAGCTGTCCTATATGCCTATTGGGCTTCGTGTAATTTCGAGCACCAATCTTTCCTAGAGGTGGCAACTGTCTTTTCTAAGATTTGTTTAATTTCTCGGTTCGAGACTTCTACTTGCCCACTCGTTTGTGGGTGATAGGGTGTTTCTACGCGGTGCCGGACTCCATATTTCAGTAATAGATTTTCAAAAATCCTTGAAATGAAATGGGAGCCACCATCACTGATGACAAGTCTCGACACTCCGAATCTAGGGAAGATTATATGCTTAAAGAGTCTAATTACCACTCGTGAGTCATTCGTTGGAGAGGCTATGGCCTCAATCCATTTTGATACGTAATCGACCACAACAAGGATATACTTGTTACCAAAAGAAGATGGGAAAGGTCCCATAAAATCGATTCCCCAAACATCGAAGACTTCTACTTCCATACTGCCTTTAAGTGGCATTTCATCGCGTCTAGATATATTGCCAGTGCATTGACAACAGTCCAATTTGTGATCGCGATGTGGACATCTTTCCACAGAGTAGGCCAAAAGAGGCCGACTTGCAAGATCTTAGTGCAAGTCTTCGAGGTGCTTGCACGTCCTCCATAGGGAGCAGAATGACAGTGGGAGATTACATTTTCTACCTCATCTTCGGGGACACATCGACGGAAAATGCCATCGGCACCTCTCTTGAAAAGTAGAGGCTCATCCCTGTAGCACCTCAAATTTGCACCTATCATTATACATACCATCTCATATTAGGTCATAGCATATCATGATCCATTGCATAACATTTGCATTGTCCTCAGTTGCCTCAAGAGCAAGCAAGCAAGAATTAGGTCAAACTGATCAGGAGATCAGTCAACCAATCAAGCAAGGGTGTTTCTCAAGGAATCAAAGCCCTAGGGTTTGCCCATCAAGTTCACATGTCTTGGAGTATCATTTGAAATGTTCAAGTCAAGGGTTGAAGGCTTAAAGGTCATCAGTCAATGCATAGCCAGGCAAGAAAACCCTAGACAGTCAACAGTCAGTCAAAGCAATGGATGGTGGCCATTCTTGTGGAATTTGGGCACCATGATCATTAATCAAGAGTTCATACAACTTGGGACATCATTTGAAGTCAAGGTCTCAAGGAATTAGGGTTTGGAATTCATCAGAAGAGCTTCAGTCAGTCCAAAACCCTAGAAAAGTCAAAGTTGGTCAACTGTGGTTGATTTTGTGGTTTTGATGGATGGAAATGGTTTGAGGGAGCTTATTCATGCCTATATAAGCCTCATCTATCATGTCAAACCTCATCATGGAAGAAAATCAAGTCAAACCAGAAATTTTCCAGAAATAGAAAGTGGACCTGTAATTTCAACTGCCAAAAATGGAAACTTCTTGATCTTGAACTTACATCATGATACAAGCTTCAAATGAATTTTTGCCCAACATGAAAGTTGAAGATCTTGTTCTCCCATTTTCAAAAAGTCCAAGAACTCTCAAATCCCATGTGTGGTTGTCAAGATATGATCAATTCAATTTCAGAAATTTGTGAACTTCAGAAGGCCATATCTCTCAAACCATAAGGCCAAATTTGGTGGGGTTTTTTCCTACAAACCACATTTTTCATCCTCTTTCCAAAAATATAAATTTCATTCATCAAAACCCTACCATTCAAAATGGAATTTTTGGACCTTTTTCATTTAAATTCAAAGTTTGACCAAACTTTGACTTTTTGATTTATGGACTTTTTCTTAATTTGGCCAATTGGGAAATGTTTCATATGTCATTTGTGACTTGTTCCAATTCCAAAACCATGTTCATATCACCATTATACCATAATTTTGGCAAGAGATGCAAAATGGTCAAAATGTGCAAATTGGTTTCATTCAAACAAGGCAAGCTAGCAATTCAAGTACAGATTAAAAACAGCATTTACATGGTCTGTCTACAGCTCATTTCAAGGCCCAGTCGACCAGCTTGCACCCTCCACTTCCACTTTGGTACAAATTAGCAAAGTTGCAAATCATGTCATTAAACAAAAACCAGCTTAACACATCATTAACAGACCTTAAACAGCTGATATTTAAGTCTCATTTTCTGGATTGCAACCCTAGTTTTTGACAGCCACCAAACAGAAAAACACATACTCTCCTTCTTGCGTTTTGGCCTGTTAGCAAAATTCTGCAAAACCCTTGAAGAAACTCGAGTAACCTTCATTCCTTCATCATCCAAACCATATTTTGAAGCTTAATCAACCTCCATTCCCTTGCTGTAACAGCTCCTTCTCACTCTGTTTTCACCAAAGCTCAGTAATGGAAAATCGTGAGTTGGACACCTTCAAGCATCTTTGAGCTGGCTTACTTCAAGAATCCTCCATCCTAGAGCACGAGGAGGGACTGTTTGAGCTTAAAATCACCAGAACAACACTGCAGCTCGACTTTCTTCAAAACAAGTAAGTGATTCGATCTTCACCATTTACCAAATCATGAGATGTTTTAGATAGGTCTTGGTATGCTTGTTCCACTGCAACTTGTTTCATGTGATATGGTTTTGCATTGAGTGAGAAATCTGCTTTGTGAGTTTTGTGTCCATACTGGTTTTGCTCGGTCTGCTTTATTCATGATGAGTTAGTGAAAATGGATAGCACACTCACGTTATATGTTGCATGATGATTCTATTGGTGTGCTTGTTTGGTCATTCTGAGCATTTCGAAATTTTGACTTGTTGAAGGTGATGGACATATGCACTGTTGTATTGAACCCTCACTCTATCCAAAATTCCCATGTTTATTTGTGTTTTGCTGTTGATTAAATGATGAGGTTTCATGGCCACGATTATGTGTTAATGTTGTTGTTCATGTGGATGATGATTGATGAACATGAAGATAAAACCCTGCTGCTGTTAAGAACTCGAGACAAGTTTCCAGAAATTTACATGATTTGTGTTTAGGTTTGTTTGTTTGTCCGTTATTGCATGATCATTGTTATGTCCTTGCCCTGCTGTTGGCCATGCTATCGATCGTTGTTGAGTTTTGATGAAGCTGAACCATGAGCCATGCTGTTAGAAACCCTAGGGTTTTAGAAACCCAGAACTTGGAAGCTCATTGGCTGCGTGCACTGTTCCATTGGCTGAGAGCCAATAGGAACATTTCATTTCCTTGCCCAAAACGCAGCACTTCAATAAGTGACTGCAGATATTACACAAATGCCATCGGTTGACCTTGGTTTGACCCCATTGCCATGCCTTTTGTTCATATTGCATCCAAATATCACTCAACTTCAACAATTCTTTTTTTAATTCATTTTAACTCCAAAAATTGTGGGATTTTTTGCATTAAACTCATGAAAATGTCTAGTATTTGATTGTGATTTTAATTAATTTTCCATTGTCTGGATTTTTAATGATAATTATTTTCTTGACATGTATGCATAAATGATACATTGAGCCATTCCTTTTGTGAAATTGTCATGATGCATCCAATGAGCCTGAAATTGTTTGTGGTGAAACTAGACACATTGACCTTCATTTCCATATAAAGTTTGTGCATTTATCATTTGTGGATTGAGAGTTATGATTTTCTGAAGTTATGTGTTACATTTGGTGCTATATGAATGATATGCATTTTCCCAATTTTTGTTCACATGCTTCCTCTTATCCAATTGACCCCAAATTTTGCATGAATCATCTATCACATGTCTAGTTTGTGTATGAATTTTTTTGGAATTAATCATGCTGTTTTCCATTTGATTGTGAATTTTCTTCCATGCTTAGTCATTTGTTGACTTTATGTGATACATGTTGCCAAATCTTTTGTGAAATTCTCAAATCTTATTGTATGATCATGAAATTTCATATGTGATAACTAGACATCTCAAGCTTTGCATTGGTGTTAATCTCATTCATTTCTCTTCTGTTTTCAAATTGATATGATTTTTTGAAGTTGACCTATGCTTGTTGACTTTCACTATGCATGCTTGAATTTGTGTTGACTTCTGGATTTTCATTGACTGCCTTCCTCTCATCCAAATGCGATGAAATTTGACATGCTTGCCATGCTAGATGTTAGGATTGAGTGTGATTTATTTGATAATTTTTGAGATTGTTTGGTTTGACTTTTGAATGAAATCTTGCTGTTGACCTATTTGTGCTCTTTCTTGCCATGATTTGCATTCCTTTGCATATGAAATGATAATAATGCATGATTTGAATGTGGGCCCAATTGTGATAGCTTCTCAAATGTTTGAACATGAATTGGGTTGACTTTCCTTTGCTGTTTGACTTTTTTCTTTCACCTTTGACCCTAGGCTAGTCCTAGTGGTCTTGTAAGCTTACAATTGAGCTGTTGTTTCAGGTTAAGCACCAATGCCTCAAAGACCATTCAAATTTGTTTGAGTTGAATTATATATTGTGCTAACCTTTGTTTTGTAGGTGTGACTCACATACTTGAGTCTTTGTGCCTTGCACAATTGGTCCCTCTGTGGTTGACTATTGGTTCATTTTCTTTTGATTTTGATTGTTGACTTGTTTACTAATGAGTTTGACTTTTTCAGGTACACTTTAGTTGCTTTAGTTGCTTGCTTTGCTTTTAGCAATTGCTTTTGAGGTATAATTACTTCTTCTTCATGTAGTCTGGAGACCCGGTCTGTTATTTGACCGGGCAAACTGTCTGAAGTCCTCTTTAAGAGGCAATGCCTGTGTTTGTTTAAATTTGTCCCAAGCAGGAAAAGTCCTCATTTGAGGCAATTGGTGGAAGGTAGGGATAAGCAATCTATCCCCCACTATTCAGTGAGTCATCTCATTGCTCCCATTACATGGTTGAAGCACTGAGATAAAAGCCCAAGATCCAATCGAGTCAATAATGGGGAAAGAGTTCCATCTTTCTGAACTCCCCCACTTTCTATTATTTGATGCTCTCCCTGATTAGGGATAGAAGCAATGAGGCACACCCCTCATCTCCTTTCATCTGCTTCACCTTAGCCCCTCAATGGCAAGGTTAAGAGCACCCTCACCCGCTTCCAGAGGTTTGTTTGTTGAGGTTGATATGACCCCTCGACTAAAACCTAACCCTTGTGTGAGCCCCTTGTGTGTATATAGTGTGTGCTACCTGTGCTTGTATGTTTGTTTGACTTGCTTCTTGTGCAAGTTAGGTTTAGTTTAGACTAATCCTTGTTTGCTTTCGCCCTCGTTGCGATCCTTTCTCTCGCCCTCGTTGCGATCCTTTCTTTCGCCCTCGTTGCGATCCTTTCTCTCGCCCTCGTTGCGATCGAGACTTTCCTTTTCTCTTGCCCTAGTTGCAATCGAGTCCTTTATCCCTGCCTGCCGAACTACGGCAACTCTGATTCTCATGTTCAGATGAGATACGTAGGCACGAGACGCGATGTCTTGCCGAGTTTGACTAACCACTAACACTAATTCTTTTCTCTCGCCCTCGTTGCGATCGAGACCTCCCCTTTCTCTTGCCCTAGTTGCAATTGAGACCCTTGCTTCCTGTGCAAGCCTTGTCTAGGATAGGTTGGCCCTCGTGCCATTTAGCTAGAAACCTTAACTTAGGGTTGACTTTGCATGACAACATCTAGGCTCGAGTCGTAGTCTCCCTAGAGTTGTGTCTCCCTCTGTTATCTGGTTAGGCTAGATCTTTTGTCCCTGCGTAGGGGAACTACATCGCCCTGATCTTCATACCAGATGAAGTATGTAGGCAGGAGATTGAGCTGATCTCTCCGGGCGCCTTTTTTTCTCTTTTCGCCTTTTTTCTTTTTCAACCCTTTGTGTCTTAACCACCCTTGTGTGTGTTCTGGTTGGAGTCCGACGTAAGTCCAGCGATTGGCAGTTGGTTTCCTGTGCGTGTTTGTTGGTTCGGATGCTGATGTAAGTCCAGTGATTGGCATTCAGGCTCCACGTTTGCCTCTTTGTGTGCGTTTTCTGGTTCGGATGCTGATGTAAGTCCAATGATTGGCATTCAGGCTCCACGTTTGCCTTTGCCTGTGTTTGTTTGTGTGCGTGTCAGCCGAGCTACGAATGCTCTGATTCTTCTCTCGTCCGAGAAGATACGTATGCATAGGATGCGATATCCTAGCGAGCATGTGTCGTTTCCCCAGTCCGAACTACTTCGACTCTGATGTCTATGCCTAATAGACTAAGTAGGCCCAGGATACGATGTCCTGCCGAGTCAGTTTCAGTCAGTTTCTTTTGTCTCTTTCAGCCAGTGTGTGTGTTTATTTGAGCAGTGTTTAGCAACCTTTTTCCCTTCCTTTTGTGCGTGGATCCCGTAGAGTACTACGGATGCGTAGGGTGCCTAACACCTTCCCTTCGCATAACCGACTCCCGAACCCATTCTCTTTGGTCGCGAGACCATGTTCTTTCCTAGGTTTACTTCGAGCGTTTCCTTTCCCTCTTTTGGGATAAATAACGCACGGTGGCGGCTCTGTTGTTTCTTTCTTTTCCCGCCGGTTTTTCGCGCGATGCGACAGCTGGCGACTCTGCTGGGGACATAGAGAAGTTGACCTATGCTGGTCCATCTTCCCTGAGCGAGTCTCTCCTAGCGCTCTCTAGGATTAGGGTTTTGGTTGCTTTCTGCTTGTTGTATTTTATTGCATTCATTGTATATATGTACATTTATTGTTTGCATTGATTGTGTGCATTGATGTTTGCATTCATATTCATTATTCATTGCTGGCTGGCTGTCTGTTTTTCTCTGTGTGGGGGGGGAGTCAGTTGAGGTAAAAGGTCCAATACCCAGACCATGAGTGCAATCTAGGATACCTAGGAATAGAGTGATTCATGGGAAGCGGGTGGTGTACGCCACTTAGCGGAACATTGATATCACGAGCAGTTCAGACTCTGACGGGGTATTATCGGTGCATACATCGGGTGTGCACAGGATAATATTTCTTGAAAGGGTTGTTTATCCTGCGTTTCTCTCAGCCTTACCCTGGCCTAGACTACACCCGTGAGTGGGGAAGGGCTATTCATTACAGGTACTGTTGGTGACTCGGTCCTGTTGGTGACTTGGTTCTGTTGGTGACTCTAGTTCAGATGACAGTTTTCAGTTGACCTTAAGTTGGATTTATGTTCCGATTTTGACTGAAGTTTCGACCCAGCAATCAGAGTTTGCACAACCAGCCAGTCCAGTCTGCATCATGTGCATCATAGCATATTTATTTTTCAAAAGAAATGCATTGAAAAAAAAGTGAAAAAAAAAGAGAAAAAAAGAAAAAAAAAAGAACTAATCTCTGCATGCATATCATTTCTCAGGTACATTCCCGAGCTTGTCTACTGATAAAGATGGCGACAGTCCCAGAGCCGAAGCGGAAGACCTGTGTCTACGTTTTCCATCGTGAGCCGTTGACTCCACTAGTCGAGTTGGGGAGCCTTGTGATAGGTGACCGTCTGAGGAGTTTTGTTGGGCAGTATGGAGATATCTTGACATTGTTGAAGACAGTAGTGGATCCAGTACCTCTGCAGACGCTACTTCAGTTTTATGATCCAGAGCTCAGATGCTTCACCTTCCAGGATTATCAGCTTGCACCTACCCTTGAGGAGTACTCTATCCTGTTGAGTATCCCTATTCAGCATCAGACTCCCTTCTTGGACGTCCCAAAGGAGGTCGACTTCAGATTGATTGCCAGAGCTCTCCGGTTGAGCGTTGAGGAGGTTGGTAAGAATTGGAGGCCCTGTGGGGAAGTAGTAGGTCTGCCTTTGAGGTTTCTGTTGAGGATTGCCAGAGTTGAAGCAGATAAGGGGAATTGGGAAGTTTTTCACGCACAGCTAGCTGTCATGATCTATGGGATCATCCTATTTCCCAGTATGCCGAACTTCATAGACCATGCTGCTATCAGCATCTTTATCAGAGGGAATCCAGTCCCTACCCTCCTTGCTGATACTTACTATGCCATCCACAGCAGGCATGGTAAGGGAGGAGCCATCAGATGTTGCCTGCCTCTCCTATTCAAATGGTTCATGTCTCTTCTGCCATCCAGTGGACCATTTGTAGATACCCAGAGCACTCTGAAGTGGACTCAGAGGGTCATGTCGCTCACTTCCTACGACATCAGGTGGCAGTCATACCGGATGGATGTGAAGGATGTCATCATAAGTTGTGGTGAATTCCGGGGTGTGCCACTCATAGGGACCAAGGGTTGCATCAACTACAACCCAGTTCTCTCCCTTCGCCAGCTAGGGTTTGTTATGAGTAGAAGACCACTTGAAGCTGAGATAGCTGAGAGTGTGTGTTTTGAGAAGAAGGATGACCCTGTTAGGTTGGAGCAGATTGGAAAAGCCTGGAGATCTGTCGGAGTGAAGGACGGATCCGTCTTAGGGAAGAAGTTTGCCATTGCAATGCCCGATTACACCGATTGGGTAAAGAAGAGAGTGGAAACTTTGCTGCTACCCTACGATAGGATGGAGCCGTTGCAAGAGCAACCACCCTTGGTACTTGCTGATAGTGTGCCTGCTGAGCACTATAAGCAAGCCCTGATGGAGAGTCGTCGTCTGAGGGAGAAGGAGCAGGACACTCAGATGGAACTATACAAAGCTAAGGCTGACAAGCTGCACTTGGCCCATCAACTCAGGGAAGTGCAAGGAGAGGATGCTGGTAGAACAAGGGGTAAAAAGAGATCATATGAGGAGATGGAATCCCTGATGGATGCCGAACATAGGGAATGTCTGAGACTGCAGAGAGCAGAAGTCAACTACCAAAAGAAGATCAGAGACTTGGAGAAGCAACTCAAAGACAAAGACGCTCAGTTGAAGAAAGAGATGGAGTTGAGACAGAAGTCAGAGGAGTATCTTGGAGGAGAAGTCTTAGAACTTAGAAGACAATTGAAGGAGAAGATCACTCCCCTACCAGATTGTTCAGAATGCTCACTGTTGATAGACCAGTGTCATTACCTGAAGACCCTCATTCCAGAAGACCGTCTGCCGTAGACTGTATCTTTGTTTGTATTTTTTGTTGAGAATCACCTCCAGGCTTGTTGGATGGGATTCTTTTTCTTTGTACTCCGATTATCCGAATATTCTGCTGATCTTGGTTGTATGACTCTTTTACCCTTATGTATGTATAAGGATGTCAGATTTTCTCTGTTGCTCTTTTTCCCTGTATCTATCTACTTATCTTGTTGCTGCAGGTTGCCATCTTTTAAGGATGAGTCAGGCTCCTTGAATGCCTGAGAAATGAGCATCTCATGTGCATCATGCATATCATTAGACATCATAATCATATCATTTGCATAACAGGTGTTCTTGTGCAGTCTTCTCACTGTGGGTTCCTGTGTTCAGGCAGGATAGCTGATCAGAGACAACACCACTACTCAACGAGGCTCAACCGTCAACGAAGTATGGATCAAGTACAAGCCGAGTTGGCTGAGATGAGGACGAACATGGCCCAGTTCATAACAATGATGCAAGGGGTCGTTCAGGGGCAAGAGGAGCTGCGTGCCTTAGCCCAGAGACAGGAAGTTGTGATTCCAACATCCAACCGTGCTTCGCCTGTTGCTGCACCCGCTCATGAGACTATCCATGTTGCTGCTCCCACTAACGACTACGCCGTCGGGGATGAACTTGAGGGTATAAGAATCAATGGACAGCCTCTTGCTGCAGAGGTCAATGTCAGAGCTACCCGGGCTCCGATTCGTCATCCAGCTCCGTTTGTCAACCAACAAGAGGACACGTTTACTCTCCTCAGTGAGGACTATGATGTTGTGAAAACCGAAGAGAGGGACAGAAAAGTGGATGCTCTCGCTGAGAAAATCCGAGCCATGGAATGCCAGAACTCCCTTGGGTTTGATGTGACCGACATGGGTCTGGTGGAAGGGTTGAAGATCCCCTACAAATTCAAGGCACCCTCATTCGACAAGTACAATGGCACTTCCTGTCCTCGCACCCATGTGCAGGCGTACTTCAGGAAGATCTCTGCTTACACTGACGACGAGAAAATGTGGATGTACTTTTTCCAAGATAGTCTATCTGGGGCATCTTTGGACTGGTACATGGATCTGAAGCGAGAATCAGTCAGAAGCTGGAAAGATTTGGGTGAGGCCTTCCTAAGGCAATACAAGCACAATATGGACATGGCGCCGAGCCGAACTCAGTTACAGAGCTTGTATCAGAAAGATAAGGAGAGCTTCAAAGAGTATGCCCAGAGGTGGCGTGAACTAGCCGCAAGAGTGCAACCTCCTATGCTGGAGAGAGAACTGACTGACATGTTCATTGGAACCCTGCAAGGTGTGTTCATGGATCGTTTGGGAAGTTGCCCGTTCAGCAGCTTTTCAGATGTTGTCGTCTGTGGAGAACGAACTGAGAGCCTTATCAAAGCAGGGAGGATACAAGATCCTGGCTCTTCAAACTCTTCCAATTCTAAGAAGCTATACTCTGGGGCACCCAAAAGGGGAGAGAATGAAACAAATGCTGTGCACCGTCGAAGGAGTGCAAATAGAGGACCATATCGGCAGGTTGCTGCTGTGACTATCCCAGCAACTCAAACTCAACAGCAACAGAGAAGACCCGCTCAGCAGCATCAGCGTCAGCAACATCGTCCTCAGCAGCAGGCTTATCAGCCTCCCATTGACAATCAAGCTGGTACAAGTAATGAGAGGAAGAAGATCATTTTTGATCCAATCCCCATGTCCTACGCCGAACTGTATCCCACTCTGATAGAGCGAAACTTGATTACACCCAGAGACCCGCCGCCCATACCCGTCAACCCTCGGTGGTGGTATAGGCCTGAACAGCATTGTGTGTATCACTCGGGTGCTCCTGGTCATGATGTGGATAGCTGCTTCCAGCTGAAGGTGAAGGTTCAAGACCTTGTAAGGTCAGGTATTCTGATCTTGGAGGACTTAGGTCCCAATGCTAATCAAGTTTGAAGATAACAAGTCCTGGGCTGGCGCCGACTTTTTCTTCAGAAGGGTTGTTCGGAAAGCAGAAGCTGCTGATGCAAGAAATACCGACAGTTGTCGTCCCCGATGGGATCTATCACAATTGGGTCACTGTGGGCTTTCCTACAGTTGTTCATAAGTCTTTGTAATAATCACTTTGTTTAAAAACCCTTCTCCCATGCCAAAAGGAGAAGTGATGGCATTGTTGGCAACATTTTGTGCAATGATATTTTCATTCAAGTAAATGCATGTTAAACATTTGTTTTTCCAATTGTTTTCCCTTTTTGCTTTTTTTGCATGAAATTGGTGATCACAAAAAACCTTAAAAAAAAAAAAAAAAATAAATAAAAGCAATCTTTTCATCTGCATAACGATTGTTTTGTTTGTTTTTCAAAAAAAGCTTTTCATATCAAAATCATTATGCAGGTTATTTCTCAAACCCCTTGAACATAATGATCGGACGTCATCTCCCAATTTTGAATTCCCTGTATTCGAAGCGGAAGAAGATGATGTTGAAGGGATTCCTGACGAGATTTCCCGACTTCTTGAGCAAGAAAAGAAGATCACTCAGCTGCATCTTGAGAATCAGCAGAACAGCCAACTGGGGCATTATCAAAAAAAACAAGCACAAAAAAGAAGAGGGTGCAAAAATAAAAAAAATCAAAATCAAAAGAAATCAAAAGAAATCAAAAGAAAGAAAAAAAGAAAGAAATCAAAAGAAAACAAAAGAAGATAGCACCCTCAAAGTCCCAAGTTGACTGATGCTGAATTCGATCGAAAGGAAGAGATCAACTGCCATGTGTCATGGTCAGTCATATCAGCAGAGAGTGAAAAAGCACACGTTAAGAAGGTCAAGCCTCGTGTGTTCCGAGGGACCTCATGCTCAAGAAAGTCTTGTCTTTCGTGCCCGATTCCAGGGGCAAGTGAACTCCGAGCTATGAAAGTCCACGTGTTGACAAGAGAGCCTCTTCAGGCAATGTCTCGACACTTACAACAATGGATGGAGAAGTTCACTCGTCCTGTGAATTCCAGATGCAGTCAAGAAATACTTCGCCTAGAAACAAAAAAAAAAAAAAAAAAAAGCAAAAGCTCGATAAGTCGAACACCCCAAAGGGCGACTTAGGCAAAAAGGAGCGTCTCGGTGGATTGAAAACCCGAAAGGGCGATCCAGGCAAAAGTTAGAGACATTGAAAAAAAAAGAATTTGCATCCCGCTAGATTGAACACCTCACACTGGGGCAATCTAGGCAAAAATTAGGGATTTGGCAAGTAACTGCATCTTGACAAGACTGTGCTCTATATCTGTCATCCGTCAGGGATTCTCGATTCATCGTCGACTGAAGCTTTGAATACATCGAAAATTCAGAATGGTAGAGGAAAGGTCATTATGTTCAATGTAGCCCTCTCCAATATATATCACCGATTTCAAACTTGTACAGATCTATGGAGTCTCGCCCTTTGCAGACTACCATCCCATCACATCTATTTGAGCTTTTATCCAATTATTTGCATTCTTATTTGTTTCAACTCAACAAACGTTTTGCATGTTTTAATTGATAAAGTATCATTGTTTTTCAAAATAAACAAATTTTTCAAAATTGTTCTTAAACAAAGTGAACATTCCCAATGATGGAAGAATACTTAGGAGACCCACAGTGCTCTCCCGAGGGTGGTATGATTACCAACAGGTAAGACAATTGTTCGTATCTCGAGCATGACTGTATCTTTGTCCTGCCGAACCTCGTATGGTTTCTCCTCAATGATTTTGCCCGATGCAGTGTCGTTTGAAGTTATTCATCTTCATGTTCCCGGCAGTACAACATTCCTTCTCCAAGTCCCTGTTAGCCCTGTTGTGGGGCATCTCCAGTAAAGTGCTGTTTGAGCCCTATCGTGGGGCATCCCCAGCAAGTTTGCTGTTTCGGACATTATTGTGGGGCAGTTCCCCTAGCAGGGTGTTTACGGAAGACTTCAATTTTCGCCTCTCCAGCAGAGCAGTCTTCATCTCCCCCCAGCATGGGTGTTTTTCTTTGAAGATTCAGTATTTGGTAGATCAACATCCCAGTACTATGTCATGCCCTCAGATGGATCCCTCAGTGGAGTTGTTTGCACGAGGAGCTTCCTCTATGCCTATCTATCCCCATCAGAGATCTGGTTGCTCCTTGGCATCTCTGATTTCCAGCACGAGTTGTTGTGGCGCATCCGCCTGTATGTTGAACTCTTTTCTCCGGTTGTGACTGACGATCCCTCCAGAAGCCTCTTGTGGCTCCTCCTCCCCTGCAGGATGAGGACTCTGGTTTTCTCTCCGGATGGTTGATTCCTGGACCCGTGTGTTGAGCATGTCTGTTTGTCAGCATTCATCATACATTCATCATGCATAATGCATACATGCATAATCATAGCATTTGGATACTCATGTTGCAGCTGTTGCCGTGTATCTGTTGATTGTTACCTCCTGCTATTTGGTAATACAGATCTCTCCAGTAGATTTCCTTAAGCAGATGTGGGTGTGTCCGATCTCTCCATGTAGAGTCTACCCCTTAAGCAGAAAGTGTCTATCCTTTCTTGCCATTTCCCCACTGAGATACATCCTCGTGGATGACGGTTGCTTCCGTTCCCTCCCTAACGGGATGGGTTTTCCCTATTGAGTTCTTTCCTCATTAGAACGAGTCTTGTTTCAGTCTGCCTTTTTGGATCAATCCCGAATTGGCTTCCTTTGGCTGTCTCTTGTGCTTCCCTGGGGCATAAATGAATAGTCGCTCACTAACCGGCACTCATTCATCTTATCCTCAGCGGAATTTGTTGGCCTCTACCTACAAACCGGTAGTTGTAAGTCCTATCTCTGTGGTTTTCTACCCACAAGCTGGTAGTTGTAAAATCCCACGTTCTCCCCTTGGTGGAGTTAACCCTTTGTGCTCATCCCGATGATGACTGGTTGCTTTTCCATTGGCCTCTACCTACAAACCGGTAGTTGTAAGTCCTATCTCTGTGGTTTTCTACCCACAAGCTGGTAGTTGTAAAATCCCACACTCCTCCCCTTGGTGGATTGAACCCTTTGTGCTCATCCTGATGATGACTGGTTACTTTTCCATTTGGCCTCTACCTACGAACCGGTAGTTGTAAGTCCTATCTTTGTGGTTTTCTACCCACTAGCTGGTAGTTGTAAAATCCCACTTCCTTCCCCTTGTTGGAATTAACCCTTTGTGCTCATCCCGATGATGACTGGTTACTTTTCCGTGGTTTTCTGCCTACAAACCGGTAGATGTAATCCCCTCTTTGTGGTATTTGATACTCTCTTCCCCTCTGGATACTTGCCTTGATCAAGCAGTATTGTCCCCATTGGGTCTTCACTTTCTTTTTGGATACTTGCTCCGAGTTAGCAACTTTATCCTCTTTTGATTGGTCATCTTTTGCGTACCTAGTCTGGTACCCAGATGCCTTTCCTTTCGGTCGTTTATCCATTTAACAACCTACAACCCGGTTATGGATAATCTTCCATGCGAGGTTATTATCTACGTTTTGACGGCTATAGATAATATATCTCATGCGCTCTTTGGTCAATCTTTCGATTGTTATCACCAGCGGAGTAAGATTCGTATTCCCTGCGGAATCGGATGTTCATCCTTTAACAAGTTTGCCTTCGCTCTCTTCAGGATGTTTTCGGTCGATTATTCATTTAACAACCTACAACCCGGTTATGGATAATCTTCTCATGCACTCTTTGGTCAATCTTTCGATTGTTATCACCAGCAGAGTAAGATTCGTATTCCCTGTGGAATCGGATGTTCATCCTTTAACAAGTTTGCCTTCGCTCTCTTCAGGATGTTTTCGGTCGATTATTCATCTAACAACCTACAACCCGGTTATGGATAATCTTCCATGCGAGGTTATTATCTACGTTTTGACGGCTATAGATAATATATCTCATGCGCTCTTTGGTCAATCTTTCGATTGTTATCACCGGCAGAGTAAGATTCGTATTCCCCGTGGAATCGAATGTCCATCCTTTAACAAGTTTGCCTTCGCTCTCTTCAGGATGTTTTCGGTCGATTATTCATCTAACAACCTACAACCCGGTTATGGATAATCTTCCATGCGAGGTTATTATCTACGTTTTGACGGCTATAGATAATATATCTCATGCGCTCTTTGGTCAATCTTTCGATTGTTATCACCGGCAGAGTAAGATTCGTATTCCCCGTGGAATCGGATGTCCATCCTTTAACAAGTTTGCCTTCGCTCTCTTCAGGATGTTGTCGGTCGTTTATTCATCTAACAACCTACAACCCGGTTATGGATAATCTTCCATGCGAGGTTATTATCTACGTTCTGACGGCTATAGATAATATGTCTCATGCGCTCTTGGGTCGAAGTCGTCCTCCCCAGCCGAGTAAGATTCGCATTCCTTGTGGAATCGAATGTCCATCCTTTAACAAGACTGCTTTTCTAGCCCTCTTCAGGATGTTGAGTGTTTTGGAACACAAACCAATTCACGCTTTGGCACTCAGGCCAATCTTCCGGTATTCAGACCGAAGAAGTTTCCGACGATCAGGTCGATGTACTTACGGCGCTCAAGCCATGGTTATCCCTGTGTTACCATTTATTTTGGTATCCAGGTCGACGTTTCTGTTTCGGTATTCAGGCCGATTTCCTTTTTCCGTTCCAGACGGATTTTTCTCTCAAGACTGTTTCTTTGCCGATCCTGACAGGCATTCTTGTATTATATTCAGTTGGTGCAAATTTCTACGGTTCTTTTGTATTCAATCCCTGTTTACCCTGAAAGTCTGACAGCCGTCGCTATCATCCGTTCGGGTTCCCAGCTGATTGAATAGGGGCAGCTGTAGCACCTCAAATTTGCACCTATCATTATACATACCATCTCATATTAGGTCATAGCATATCATGATCCATTGCATAACATTTGCATTGTCCTCAGTTGCCTCAAGAGCAAGCAAGCAAGAATTAGGTCAAACTGATCAGGAGATCAGTCAACCAATCAAGCAAGGGTGTTTCTCAAGGAATCAAAGCCCTAGGGTTTGCCCATCAAGTTCACATGTCTTGGAGTATCATTTGAAATGTTCAAGTCAAGGGTTGAAGGCTTAAAGGTCATCAGTCAATGCATAGCCAGGCAAGAAAACCCTAGACAGTCAACAGTCAGTCAAAGCAATGGATGGTGGCCATTCTTGTGGAATTTGGGCACCATGATCATTAATCAAGAGTTCATACAACTTGGGACATCATTTGAAGTCAAGGTCTCAAGGAATTAGGGTTTGGAATTCATCAGAAGAGCTTCAGTCAGTCCAAAACCCTAGAAAAGTCAAAGTTGGTCAACTGTGGTTGATTTTGTGGTTTTGATGGATGGAAATGGTTTGAGGGAGCTTATTCATGCCTATATAAGCCTCATCTATCATGTCAAACCTCATCATGGAAGAAAATCAAGTCAAACCAGAAATTTTCCAGAAATAGAAAGTGGACCTGTAATTTCAACTGCCAAAAATGGAAACTTCTTGATCTTGAACTTACATCATGATACAAGCTTCAAATGAATTTTTGCCCAACATGAAAGTTGAAGATCTTGTTCTCCCATTTTCAAAAAGTCCAAGAACTCTCAAATCCCATGTGTGGTTGTCAAGATATGATCAATTCAATTTCAGAAATTTGTGAACTTCAGAAGGCCATATCTCTCAAACCATAAGGCCAAATTTGGTGGGGTTTTTTCCTACAAACCACATTTTTCATCCTCTTTCCAAAAATATAAATTTCATTCATCAAAAACCTACCATTCAAAATGGCATTTTTGGACCTTTTTCATTTAAATTCAAAGTTTGACCAAACTTTGACTTTTTGATTTATGGACTTTTTCTTAATTTGGCCAATTGGGAAATGTTTCATATGTCATTTGTGACTTGTTCCAATTCCAAAACCATGTTCATATCACCATTATACCATAATTTTGGCAAGAGATGCAAAATGGTCAAAATGTGCAAATTGGTTTCATTCAAACAAGGCAAGCTAGCAATTCAAGTACAGATTAAAAACAGCATTTACATGGTCTGTCTACAGCTCATTTCAAGGCCCAGTCGACCAGCTTGCACCCTCCACTTCCACTTTGGTACAAATTAGCAAAGTTGCAAATCATGTCATTAAACAAAAACCAGCTTAACACATCATTAACAGACCTTAAACAGCTGATATTTAAGTCTCATTTTCTGGATTGCAACCCTAGTTTTTGACAGCCACCAAACAGAAAAACACATACTCTCCTTCTTGCGTTTTGGCCTGTTAGCAAAATTCTGCAAAACCCTTGAAGAAACTCGAGTAACCTTCATTCCTTCATCATCCAAACCACATTTTGAAGCTTAATCAACCTCCATTCCCTTGCTGTAACAGCTCCTTCTCACTCTGTTTTCACCAAAGCTCAGTAATGGAAAATCGTGAGTTGGACACCTTCAAGCATCTTTGAGCTGGCTTACTTCAAGAATCCTCCATTCTAGAGCACGAGGAGGGACTGTTTGAGCTTAAAATCACCAGAACAACACTGCAGCTCGACTTTCTTCAAAACAAGTAAGTGATTCGATCTTCACCATTTACCAAATCATGAGATGTTTTAGATAGGTCTTGGTATGCTTGTTCCACTGCAACTTGTTTCATGTGATATGGTTTTGCATTGAGTGAGAAATCTGCTTTGTGAGTTTTGTGTCCATACTGGTTTTGCTCGGTCTGCTTTATTCATGATGAGTTAGTGAAAATGGATAGCACACTCACGTTATATGTTGCATGATGATTCTATTGGTGTGCTTGTTTGGTCATTCTGAGCATTTCGAAATTTTGACTTGTTGAAGGTGATGGACATATGCACTGTTGTATTGAACCCTCACTCTATCCAAAATTCCCATGTTTATTTGTGTTTTGCTGTTGATTAAATGATGAGGTTTCATGGCCACGATTATGTGTTAATGTTGTTGTTCATGTGGATGATGATTGATGAACATGAAGATAAAACCCTGCTGCTGTTAAGAACTCGAGACAAGTTTCCAGAAATTTACATGATTTGTGTTTAGGTTTGTTTGTTTGTCCGTTATTGCATGATCATTGTTATGTCCTTGCCCTGCTGTTGGCCATGCTATCGATCGTTGTTGAGTTTTGATGAAGCTGAACCATGAGCCATGCTGTTAGAAACCCTAGGGTTTTAGAAACCCAGAACTTGGAAGCTCATTGGCTGCGTGCACTGTTCCATTGGCTGAGAGCCAATAGGAACATTTCATTTCCTTGCCCAAAACGCAGCACTTCAATAAGTGACTGCAGATATTACACAAATGCCATCGGTTGACCTTGGTTTGACCCCATTGCCATGCCTTTTGTTCATATTGCATCCAAATATCACTCAACTTCAACAATTCTTTTTTTAATTCATTTTAACTCCAAAAATTGTGGGATTTTTTGCATTAAACTCATGAAAATGTCTAGTATTTGATTGTGATTTTAATTAATTTTCCATTGTCTGGATTTTAATGATAATTATTTTCTTGACATGTATGCATAAATGATACATTGAGCCATTCCTTTTGTGAAATTGTCATGATGCATCCAATGAGCCTGAAATTGTTTGTGGTGAAACTAGACACATTGACCTTCATTTCCATATAAAGTTTGTGCATTTATCATTTGTGGATTGAGAGTTATGATTTTCTGAAGTTATGTGTTACATTTGGTGCTATATGAATGATATGCATTTTCCCAATTTTTGTTCACATGCTTCCTCTTATCCAATTGACCCCAAATTTTGCATGAATCATATATCACATGTCTAGTTTGTGTATGAATTTTTTTGGAATTAATCATGCTGTTTTCCATTTGATTGTGAATTTTCTTCCATGCTTAGTCATTTGTTGACTTTATGTGATACATGTTGCCAAATCTTTTGTGAAATTCTCAAATCTTATTGTATGATCATGAAATTTCATATGTGATAACTAGACATCTCAAGATTTGCATTGGTGTTAATCTCATTCATTTCTCTTCTGTTTTCAAATTGATATGATTTTTTGAAGTTGACCTATGCTTGTTGACTTTCACTATGCATGCTTGAATTTGTGTTGACTTCTGGATTTTCATTGACTGCCTTCCTCTCATCCAAATGCGATGAAATTTGACATGCTTGCCATGCTAGATGTTAGGATTGAGTGTGATTTATTTGATAATTTTTGAGATTGTTTGGTTTGACTTTTGAATGAAATCTTGCTGTTGACCTATTTGTGCTCTTTCTTGCCATGATTTGCATTCCTTTGCATATGAAATGATAATAATGCATGATTTGAATGTGGGCCCAATTGTGATAGCTTCTCAAATGTTTGAACATGAATTGGGTTGACTTTCCTTTGCTGTTTGACTTTTTTCTTTCACCTTTGACCCTAGGCTAGTCCTAGTGGTCTTGTAAGCTTACAATTGAGCTGTTGTTTCAGGTTAAGCACCAATGCCTCAAAGACCATTCAAATTTGTTTGAGTTGAATTATATATTGTGCTAACCTTTGTTTTGTAGGTGTGACTCACATACTTGAGTCTTTGTGCCTTGCACAATTGGTCCCTCTGTGGTTGACTATTGGTTCATTTTCTTTTGATTTTGATTGTTGACTTGTTTACTAATGAGTTTGACTTTTTCAGGTACACTTTAGTTGCTTTAGTTGCTTGCTTTGCTTTTAGCAATTGCTTTTGAGGTATAATTACTTCTTCTTCATGTAGTCTGGAGACCCGGTCTGTTATTTGACCGGGCAAACTGTCTGAAGTCCTCCTTAAGAGGCAATGCCTGTGTTTGTTTAAATTTGTCCCAAGCAGGCAAAGTCCTCATTTGAGGCAATTGGTGGAAGGTAGGGATAAGCAATCTATCCCCCACTATTCAGTGAGTCATCTCATTGCTCCCATTACATGGTTGAAGCACTGAGATAAAAGCCCAAGATCCAATCGAGTCAATAATGGGGAAAGAGTTCCATCTTTCTGAACTCCCCCACTTTCTATTATTTGATGCTCTCCCTGATTAGGGATAGAAGCAATGAGGCACACCCCTCATCTCCTTTCATCTGCTTCACCTTAGCCCCTCAATGGCAAGGTTAAGAGCACCCTCACCCGCTTCCAGAGGTTTGTTTGTTGAGGTTGATATGACCCCTCGACTAAAACCTAACCCTTGTGTGAGCCCCTTGTGTGTATATAGTGTGTGCTACCTGTGCTTGTATGTTTGTTTGACTTGCTTCTTGTGCAAGTTAGGTTTAGTTTAGACTAATCCTTGTTTGCTTTCGCCCTCGTTGCGATCCTTTCTCTCGCCCTCGTTGCGATCCTTTCTTTCGCCCTCGTTGCGATCCTTTCTCTCGCCCTCGTTGCGATCGAGACTTTCCTTTTCTCTTGCCCTAGTTGCAATCGAGTCCTTTATCCCTGCCTGCCGAACTACGGCAACTCTGATTCTCATGTTCAGATGAGATACGTAGGCACGAGACGCGATGTCTTGCCGAGTTTGACTAACCACTAACACTAATTCTTTTCTCTCGCCCTCGTTGCGATCGAGACCTCCCCTTTCTCTTGCCCTAGTTGCAATCGAGACCCTTGCTTCCTGTGCAAGCCTTGTCTAGGATAGGTTGGCCCTCGTGCCATTTAGCTAGAAACCTTAACTTAGGGTTGACTTTGCATGACAACATCTAGGCTCGAGTCGTAGTCTCCCTAGAGTTGTGTCTCCCTCTGTTATCTGGTTAGGCTAGATCTTTTGTCCCTGCATAGGGGAACTACATCGCCCTGATCTTCATACCAGATGAAGTATGTAGGCAGGAGATTGAGCTGATCTCTCCGGGCGCCTTTTTTTCTCTTTTCGCCTTTTTTCTTTTTCAACCCTTTGTGTCTTAACCACCCTTGTGTGTGTTCTGGTTGGAGTCCGACGTAAGTCCAGCGATTGGCAGTTGGTTTCCTGTGCGTGTTTGTTGGTTCGGATGCTGATGTAAGTCCAGTGATTGGCATTCAGGCTCCACGTTTGCCTCTTTGTGTGCGTTTTCTGGTTCGGATGCTGATGTAAGTCCAATGATTGGCATTCAGGCTCCACGTTTGCCTTTGCCTGTGTTTGTTTGTGTGCGTGTCAGCCGAGCTACGAATGCTCTGATTCTTCTCTCGTCCGAGAAGATACGTATGCATAGGATGCGATATCCTAGCGAGCATGTGTCGTTTCCCCAGTCCGAACTACTTCGACTCTGATGTCTATGCCTAATAGACTAAGTAGGCCCAGGATACGATGTCCTGCCGAGTCAGTTTCAGTCAGTTTCTTTTGTCTCTTTCAGCCAGTGTGTGTGTTTATTTGAGCAGTGTTTAGCAACCTTTTTCCCTTCCTTTTGTGCGTGGATCCCGTAGAGTACTACGGATGCGTAGGGTGCCTAACACCTTCCCTTCGCATAACCGACTCCCGAACCCATTCTCTTTGGTCGCGAGACCATGTTCTTTCCTAGGTTTACTTCGAGCGTTTCCTTTCCCTCTTTTGGGATAAATAACGCACGGTGGCGGCTCTGTTGTTTCTTTCTTTTCCCGCCGGTTTTTCGCGCGATGCGACAATCCCAATAGTAATGTTTAATATCGTGGAAGAATTTTTTCTTTTGTTGTTAAGTCAAGTCTGGTGGAAGCACCCCAGCTGCTAAGTAGTTGACGAAGTCAGCGTACCATGATAGTGTGGTTTTAGTGTAAATTGCTTCCATTACCTCGTTTGCTTGGGTATCCTTATAGGTTAACACATATTGAAATTCTGGTATCAGATATAAGATGTCGAAGGTAATGTCACGACACTGATATCTGGTTATAAACAATGGATAAACAGAAACAGAATGGTAAAGCAAATAAAACAAGCAATTGTTAACCCAGTTCGGTGCAACTCACCTACGTATGGGGGCTACCAAGCCAGGAAGGAAATCCACTAAAATAGAATTAGTTCAAAGACTATCCGTACACTTCACCAAGTTACAGTCTTTCTCACCTAATCTCTACCCGCGCAATTTCTACCTAAGCACTCTTAGATATGAGAACCCACTCACTTCCCTTACAATCACACACCCGTGATTTTAAAAACCAATCCCTTGTGAAAAGAAAATACTTTTCAATTACAATATTCTTGATTTTACTTCACAGTTTCAATCAAGAAGACACACTCTTGATCTTGCTTCAAAGCTTTGATCAAGAAGACAAATCAGTCCAATTCAATCATCAATGGATGACTTGAATGACCTACATACACAAACCCTAGCTCTCTCTCTAAATTTCGCTCAGTCTTGGTTGTGTGTCAAATCAGGTTTTCTGAGTCCCTTTTTATAGAAACATTGGACAACTTGAAAACCCTAAATATATTTTCCAATCAAATCTTTTCATATCAGCTGTAAAGATCTCCTTGGAAAATAAACAAATCTGGTTGATATCCCTGATAGAATGCGCCAGCTAGCCATATCTTCAATCAACCAATGATTGCCACCAATTGTGCAATCACAAAACACCAGACATTCATACTGAATGTTCTGTGTACAAGATGTCATGACATCGGGTCTGACATCTGGAAAAATCCTGCATAATCCAGTTTCCTTTTATAGCAGGTGTAACACCTCAAAATTTGCCCTCCTCTCTTGGGACTAAGCTAATCATATTGCATATCATTTTAGGTCATTAGGCATTTCATATTGCATATCATGTGGTTACATTGTGCAAGCTATCCTCCCAAGTCTTGATCAGAAGATGAGGAAGTCAAAGTGCAAGCCTAGGGTTTATTGACTGATCATTAGCCATCTGAGGATGGGGCTGAAATTAGGGTTTCATGATTTCCAAGGATATTGGTCTTCATCTTGTTTGAATTGATACATCATCATCATCATGGTTGGATGTCATCAGGAGATTGGAGAAGATTCCTTGAGATTAGGGTTTTGACCACTGGTCAACCCTAATCAGTTGTATTGGGCCAATCAGGGCTGGATCAGGAGATGGGGTTTATGAAGGAGATGAGGATCATTTTGTGACTATATGGTGCTTATGGAGGCTAGGGTATCACCCTTGAGCCATTTCAGTTGGAAATTGGGGCTCAGATTGATCAATGCATTGCCAAATTCATCTATCAGATGAAAAGTCAACTGTGGTCAACTGTACATGATCTGGTGGATTTGGAGGTGGAAACAAGTTAGACACACTTCATTCATGTTGGAACAAGTGTTGAATGACATTGCAAAGCTTAAGAATGAAGAAAATCAAGTCAGGACAAAAACTGCCAAAAATAGCAGGTGACTGGTAACTGAAGTTTCCAAAAATGGAAAGTTTTTGACCTCAAAAACAGAAGTCCAAGGAAGCTTCAAATGGAAAATTGTTCAACATGACAGATGTAGATCTTGTTCTCACCTTTCCAAAAAGTCCAAGAACTTGAAAATCCAATGTGTGGTTTGCAAGATATGGCTCAGTGAATTTCAGAAAAGACCCGTAATCAGGAGGCCATAACTACCACATACTTTGTCCAAATTGCAAGTTCTTTATATGCACAAACTCCATTTGACATGTACTTTGAGGGTGCATCATTGGATTTTCCCAAAAATGGCCAAGGCAAAAAGTCACTTTTCAACTGGACAGCTGAATTGGACCAGGGGCAAAATTGTCCAACTCTCAAAATAATTGGAATTTTTGAATGGGACTTTTTCCAACACCTCAGGAATGGCATTTAGAATGTGTTTGAATTTTCATTTCATGCATAAGGCTTTTAATTTGGATTTTGTCTTGAAAAATGGAAATGACAAAAATGGACCAAATGCATACACATGGTGAATTTGAGAATGGAGCAACCAATGAGCATGAAACAAGTTTCTACAGTTCACATATGATATTTAGAAGGTGTATGTGCTGTCATTGAGGTGGCATGAGCTGTCTAAAGGAATTGACCATTTTACCCTCCATTTGCAAAATTACAATTTCACTAATTAAGCCAAAATGCTAATTAACATGATTAGTAATGGATTAAGCTACCATATATATTCTAAATCATCTCCTAATCATAACAGAATTCACAAACACCAAGAAACCAGATCTGAAACTTCCACATTCTCTCAATTTGCATCAAGAACACAAAACCCTCAAATCCTTCAATCTTCCTCAATTCTCAACCAAACTTCGAAATTTTTCTTGCATTCATCTTCTCCAATCATCTACATCAACTGTTTTTGCAAATTGGAAGGAAAAGCTTGGCCAAACGCGACTGTTGAAGAACTCACCATCAATGGTAAATCGAAAATTCGCATGACTGGAGCAGAATCAAGCTAGGGCAAAGCTTTCATTCATCTTCTATATCCTTCTAGTGCGACTGTTTTCAAGAATTAGAGCTCAAAGCCGCGCGCATTACACTGCAATTTCCAGGTTTGAGTGAAATTCGACTTTAACCATTTGCTTGATAATGATATGCGTTTTAAAGTGCGTAGCATGTAGATCGTCATGATAGCTTTAGTTTTGCAAATGCTTGCCTGTAGTGTGAGAAATCTGGAAAAGAAAGTATGAATGCAAACCCTAAGTGAGTCGATTCGAGAGTTTTAGGAACTTTTAGGATGGATTGAATGGATATTTGGAATGTGCTTGAGAAGACGAGTTCAATGACTATATGCTCGTCCATTTCTGTAAACTTTTGATGTTCATCATTTTTTCAATTTTCTGGAAATTCCTGCTTGAGAACGATGACTGTTTGTGTGTTTGATCCATTTGTTGGTTTGAATTTTCAAAACTTGTGTTTCCCGCTCCCGCCAGAAAGAATTACAAGATTGCCACTGTTTTTTAATTAATTCATTTTAATTATTAGAAATTGTTTAGGACATTAAAAAATTCATTAAAAATAGTAAAAAAATCAGAAAATTGTGAGGAAAATTTTGTTGACTTCCTTGTTGACCATAGGATTTTTTTGACCTATTGGTCAAAGTTGTGCATGGCAAATATTTTAGTTGACCTAGGGTTTTCTAATGTATGTTCATTTTGCTATGTTTTGCCAATTGACTTGTGAAATGTCCATATCATAAAATAAATTTGTGGAAATTTTTGTGGTGATTCTTGATTCATTGAGGTTCATTTATATGTAAATTTCATGAATTTTTGATACCTGGTCATTGAGCAGCAAATTCTGGAACTTAGGTGTGACAATTTGTGTCACACCTCTTGATGTCAACTTGTTGAATTTAATTGGATAACCTATGCATGTTAGAATTGAATGAAATTTGGCATGGTGAATTGTTGATATGTTAGGATGCTATGTGAATTTTTGTGGAATTTTATGTGGCATTTTCAAATTGATTGCTATTTTTCATCTCTGGTGATCATTTATGCAAGCTCATGTGACATAGGTTTGTAATTTGATTGGGAAATGCTCATGTGGTACTGGATAATCATGAAATTTGACATGCTTGTAATAGACACATGATAGGACCTCCCTGTTTTGGTCTCATCCATTTCTTTATTGTTTTCATTGAGATATGAATTTTTGAAGTGGAAGCATGTATTGATGTTGTGATTTGGAGCCTATTATTGTGTCTGTTTTTGTTGATTTTCATTAACATGGTTCCATTTGCCCAATTGAGCTCAAATTTGACATGGTAGACCTTGATTAGGTTCTGTTTAGGGGTAAATTATTTGAGAATTTTTGGATGTGTTTTGGTATGGATTTGAATGCAATAGTTCTGTTTGTATGCTTGGTGCTTCATTTGAACTAGTTTGCCTTGTTTTGTGCACAACATGAGCATGATGAATGATATAAACATGAGACCAATGGTGTTTGCTCTTGTTTGACTTTAATTTGAGATTGGTTGGTGGATATCTTGCTGTTTAGGAATTTTTTCTTGCTTTGGACCCTAGGCTTAGCCTAGTGGTCTTGTTGCTAATATTTGCTTGATTTTTCAGGATCAAAGGCATAATGCACATGGAGAATGATCCAAATCAATTTTAATTGATGTTGTTGATGTTTGTACACTAACATAACATTGTTTTGTAGGTGGTGAAGCTTAGGCTTGAGCTTTGAGCTTGCCTTGTGTTGTGTATTGCTTTGTATAGTTTGATTGATTGAACACTTGCTGTTTGGTTTTGTCTGTCTGAGTACTAACTGTGTTGGATTGTTTCCAGGTACTTTAGTTGCTCAGTTCCTTGTGAACTTTTGCTTTGCGTTGCTTAAGCAACTTGCATTGAGGTAGGTCTTCTTACTTCATGTAGTCTGGAGACCTGGCTGTTACCGGGCCGGGCAAATTGTCTGAAGTCCTCCTTAAGAGGCAATGCTTGTGTATGTTTATTTTTAAGCCCAAGCAGGAAAAGCCCTTCAAGTAAGGCAATTGGTGGAAGTTAGGGACAAGCAGTCTGTCCCCCACTATTCAGTGAGTCTTCTCCTTGCTCCCATTACATGGTTGTAGCATTGAGATCAAAAGCCCAAGATCTGTTGTGTCAGAGTCATCGAGTATAAAAGGGTTCCCCTATTCTGGACCCATGCTCATTTGTCAGCTCTCCCTGGTTAGGGATAAGAGCTGTGAGGTCTCATCCTCACTTCATCCTTTCATCTGCTTCACCTTAGCCTCGTAATGGCAAGGTTAAGAGCAAAACCAGCCCGTACAGACGACTTGCTGAGGCAGTCAAACCTAGTGTGTGAGCCCCTTGTTTTGGCTATAGTGCGTGCTCTGTGAATCTCTGATTGACATGCTTGTTTGAGATGCCTGTTCTCATTTGATATATGTTGTATGCTTGTGTGCTAGCTTCTTTCCTGGTTAGGTTAGTTTGCTTATGCAAGTAGGATAGAAAACCGAACTTGGGGTAAGCGATGCATGACAACATTAGGCTCGAGTCTCAGCTCCCTAGTGTCGTGTTTTCCCCTCGGTTTCTGGTTAGCAATTTAGTCCCTTTTAGGGGAACTACATCGCCCTGATCCTCGTTCCAGACGAGGTATGTAGGCAGGTGGTCGTGCGAGACCACTCCGGGCAACCTTTTTCTTTTTGCGTGCGTTTGTTTGTTATCTGACTGTGTGTTTGGGTTCGGATGCCGACGTAAGCCCAGTGATTGGCTGTCGGGCTCCACGTTTGCCCTTTTGATTGTGTTTTGGTTCGGATGCTGACGTAATTTAGTGGTTGTCGGGCTCCATGTTTGCCACCCTTGCTTGTTTGTATGTTTTGCGTTGTTTGGCGTGCGTAAGCCGAACTACAGAGGCTCTGATTCTTGTTCCAGACAAGATATGTAGGCATAAGGTGCGATACCTTATCGAGCCCTTTCTCTTAACCCCACCTGCGTTCCCCGTGTGTGTGTGTGATGTTTAGCAACCTTTTCTTTTCTTAGAACGTGGATCCCGTCGAGTACGACGGACGTGAGGGGTGCTAATACCTTCCCCTCGCGTAACCGACTCCCGAACCTTTTCTCTCTGGTCGCGAGACCATGTCTTTCCAGGTTTCTCTGAGCGTTTCCTTTCCCTGTCTTGGGATAAATAACGTTTAGTGGCGGCTCTGTGTGTCTTTATTTTGAGTTTCGCCGGTTGATTTTTCGCAGGATGCGACAGCTGGCGACTCTGCTGGGGATTACATACATGTTGACCTATGCTGGTCCATGGTCCCTAAGCGAGTCTCTCCTAGCGCTTTAGGATAGGTTTGGTTGCTTGTGTTGTTTATTTATTGCATTTAGTTATTCTAACCATTGTTTATATTTGCATTAAATATGTGCATGCATCATTACTGTCATGTTGCCATCTTCCTCTGCAGGTGGTTCTGTTATTTGGGGTGGGTGTTATGAGTGGGGCTAAAACCCAGGCCCGAGTATACACCTAGGATTAGTGTGGGTCTCACGTTCCTCATTTGCTATTTCAGTATAATGTTGCAACGTGACATACCACAAGCCGGACGAGGTTCAGTCGATAGTGCTTTCCATTGTGGGATACTTCACTTTGGCTTAGTTACTTCTTCTGAGCTATTGACTCTGGTGACCGATCATTCCCGGATCTTTGGTTCAGACGATTTTAAGAGAGCTACAATGGCACACCCGAAAGGGCAAACCCATTGAGTATCTCTGCCCGATTGTCGAGACTATTGTCCGCCTTAGGGTGACCTGATTAGAAATTACCTGTGAGGGGAGGGTGATTCATTCAGATGCATAATCAGATGGACTCAGATGGTGACTTTTGGTTCTGTGATTCAGAGACCTATTTATAAGTCGGATTTATGGTCATTTATTGCCGTGACGCCGGATTGCTGTCCGTGATTCATCAGCGGGGATCCGTTTATTTCAGGATTCCCCGGGCCGAGATATTTATCAGTGGGGATCCGTTTATTTCAGGATTCCCCGGGCCGATTCAGATGATGGTATGTCTGCTCAGAGACCAGTGATGATGATGATGTATCTGTCTTCCGTTTATTTCGGAACCCGTGGGTCAGATTGGTTACATTTCTCCTCAGATGGTAATGATCAGTCCAGAGGCCAGATTCAGTACAGAGGATCAGATGACTTGGAGGATGGCAACCCACTGCATTCATTCATCAGCATCATTCTCATTTTGCATTCATCTGCATCGAACCTATGTCTAGACATATGGGGAGTATTATGGATTGAGAATCTGGTTGAGAGACATCTTGAATTTCAGAATGTGGATGTCAAAATATTATCTGTCTCGATGAAACCAGGATCGAAGGACAGAAGCTTCCTCATATGGATAGACGTTGCATTCACGCATATTAACCTGTTTGCTGTTTTGCAGGAATCATTGCTCGTGCTCGCAGAACCGTACCTTTGCACTCAACACGCCCTCACAGATATTACACCAGGCGCAATACTCCCAGACTGATGGATCCTCCCAACCCTGACATCCTCGAACTGAAAGAGAAGATGGGAGAGCTGATCAATGTCATGCAAGAGTTCGCCTTGGGGCAGAAAGTAATTGCCGAAAAGGTGGGGAGGATTGAAGACTGGCTGAAGATGGGGAACATGCAAGGAAACGCTTCGTCGTCTGGACCGAAGAAATCTTTTGGTAATGACCAGCACAAGGATGAGGGTGAATCGAGTGCTGTGTACGCCCAGAGAGGACACGGTAGGGGTCGTTACTACCAGCACACCGCTGCGGTAACTATTCCTGCTGACAATCAGCCTGCACAACAGCAACAGCAGCGTCAGCCATTTCAGCGGAGGTCTCAGAGGGTAGGATATCCAGTCAGGAGGAGGATGAGTGATCGGCATTTTGACAGGCCGCCTGTGACATATTCTTTCCTATTGAAAAACCTGAAAGATATGGGGCTGGTACAGTTGAGGACTTTGGCACCTATGGGACCTGATCAAAGGCCAGCCAATTTTGATGAAAATGTCAAATGTGAATTCCATTCGGGTGCTCCCGGGCACAGTGTAGAGGACTGCAAAGCTTTTAAGCACGTAGTCCAAGACCTGGTGGATTCCAAGGCCCTCAATTTTACATTGTCATCGAATGCTGATGCCAATCCCATGCCGGCGCATGGACAGGCGATGGTGGGTGCAATTGCTGAAAATTCAGATCGCGTCTGTGCGATGGGGGAAGAGACTGACAGTGACTGTGAGCTGGAGTCCTGGATAAAATCGTGCGTGGCAGGGAACTGGAAGGCTTAAAAAGATCAGCACTGTCATTCATCCTGAAGAGTAATAATTTCTTGTTTTCAGTTTTATCTGCATGAAAGCCATACGTGTTGCCCGACACGTAATGGTCCATTGTAAGGGCCACCTCATGTTCATAATTTGCATTTTTCTGCATCAGTAATAAATGGATGTTTTTCAGTCAAAAAGCGGTGTTCCCTGTTTTTCATTTATTTTTGCAGTTTAAAAAACAAATAAAAATGGCAATGTTTATTTTCATTTTTTCTTTTGTCTCGTTCCGACGTCAAAAATAAGTCTCCGGATCTCATTGATAACAATTTGGTTACCCCTCGTATGACTTCGACAATTCGATCTATCTTGCTGAAGAAGAAGACGAAGAAGATTGTGATCTGCTGAGATTAGCCAGGTTGTCGAAACAAGAGGAGAAGGTGATTCAGCCGCATGAGGAGCGGATTGAGGTTGTTATTCCAAGCACCGAGGTCAGAAAGGAAGGAAAATTGGGGCCGCTTCAGAGGCAAGTCGAGAGCATAATGGTAGCCTTGTTGAAAGAGCATGTGGATACTTTTACCTGGTCATGTCAGGATACGCCAGGTCAAGTACCAATGTCGTTGTGCACATGCTGCCATGGAGAGAAGACAGTCCTCTGGAGAAGCAGAACGCCAGTGCCTGTATCAGAGAGCCATGGTGACTTTGTTTCATGATATGATTCATCATGAAATCGAATGCTATGCTATGACATGATAGCAAAGTTCCAAACAGAAGAGGGGCATCTGGCAGATCTGGCCAAGTCGTTTGACCAGTTGGGACAATTCAAACTGAGGTTGAATTCAAGCGAGTGCACTATCAGAGTGCGGTCCGGTAAGATGTTGGGGTTCATTGTAAGGGAGGAATCGAGGTTCATCCTGCAAAAAAAATAAAAAAATAAAAAAATAAATAAATAAATAAATAAATAAATAATAATAATAAAAAAAAAATGCCTGAACCGAGAAAAAGTAAAGAAAGAGGTTTGTGGTTTCTTAGAAAGATTGAACTACCTGTCATGGTTCACATCTCATCTAACAGCCACGTGTGAACCTATATTCAAGATGTTGAAAAAAAAAATCAAACGGTCAGGTGAAGTAAGGATTGCCAAGGGGCATTGAAAGATAAAAGAAAAGTGCAGGAACCTCTGATTCCGATGTCTCTTGTGGAAGGAGCAATTGTTAATCTGTACTTGACGGCCTTCGAGGGGTCTACGAGGTGTATTGGGTCAGCATGACGCGTCTCGCCGAAAAGAGCATGCAATTTACCTTAGCAAAAAGTTTACCGACTGTGAAACAATACATTCACTGTTCGAGAAAACTTGATGTACTTTGGCATAGGCTGCTCGCCGATTGAGACAGTATATGCTGATTCATGCCACTTTGTGGATTTCCGAGGTGGATCCGATCGAGTATGTGTTTGAGAAGCCAGCATCGACCGGACGGGTTGCGAGAAGAGCAAAAGAATGTTAACTGATTTTGGATACTCTCAGAAAGCAATCAAGGGAGGAGTGTATTGTCTGATTACATCGCTCAGCAACCCGTGGAGGATGATCAACCGATGGAGTTTGAGTTCCCTGATGAGGACATCTCGAGGTGCTCTGATCGAAAGATTGAGAGTAGCCGATCCCGGAGGAGGGGCCTGACCCTGAATCCGAACGGATTCTGATGTCTGATGGGGAGGTTAAGGAGAATAAGATTTTGTTGCCCGGATAACGTTTGAATACACCAACGACGGTGTGATTGAGTAGGAAACTGGTATCCTGGATATTGATCTTCGGTGTGTCTACTGGGGCAACTCCTTTCTCATTGGTATATGGAATGGAGGCTGTATTACCTGTCGAAGTTCAGATTCCCTCTTTGAGAGTCTTGATGGACGTAAAGTTGCAAGAGGCTGAATGGGTAAGGACCCGGTACGAAGAGTTGAGCCTGATTGAGGAAAAGAGGCTAGCAGCCATTTGTCATGGGCAGTTATACCAGCAGAGGATGAAACGGGCTTTTTGACAAGAAGGTACGACCTCGGGTATATCACGTAGGTGATATGGTGCTGAAAAGGATCCTTCCTCCTCAAAACGATCGAAGGGGCAAATGGACACCGAATTATGAAGGTTCATTCGTGGTCAAGAAGGTTTTCTCTGGCGGAGCCTTGTTGTTAACGACCATGGATGGCGAAGATTTTCCATCCCCTGTGGATGCGGACGCAGTTAAAAAATACTTCGTGTAAAGAGACCCGCTGGACGAAAAGAATAAAATAGTCCAGGCAAAAATGGGCATCCCGGCGAACCAAAAACAGGAAGAAAGGTTCGGGCAAAAATTAGGGATATAGATAAAAAATTGTACACCCGGCAAGTCGAAAACCTGGAAAGGCGACTTGGGCAAAAAAGGGTATCCCGGTGGACTGAAAACCCGCAAGGGCGGTCCAGGCAAAAGAGGGATTGAAACGAACAACTGCGTCTAGCATGATCGTTTGCGCTTTGGTTAAAGCATCGTGGATAATACCCGGTAGGGATCAGTCAGAAACGTCTTGTTCAGAAGGCGGAAAGCATGGAGAGTCTGAGGACATATGGGGTGTAACCGAGTTGGAACTCGATGAGATCACGAGTTTCACATTGCCATTAGGATAGATTTTTCCTTTTGAGCGCAATTACCTCTTTTCAGGAATTGCTTCCTTTGTATTGCTCATTTGAGCCACACACCTTTTCAATCAATAAAATGCACATTCAGTCAAATAATTTTTGTTTTTGTTTTTCATTACCACTTTGATTGCAAAAACATCCAGAAATTTTTGATAAAGAATCTTGCATTTTAAGACATACAGGTTTCCTTCCAATGCATGTTTATAAGATTGAAAGCTTGAAATCTTATTTGGAAGGATGAGTGACTCAAGTGTTGAAATCTTGACACGCCTGGGGCACGGTTTTATCTGACGATCTGTTTTGCAGGAATTGTTAGATATTTTCACTCACTTGCAGGTTGTGATGTGAAAGCTTTATAGCAGATCCCCAGAGAGTCCGATCAAGAACGGATATATGAAGAATGGCGAAAACGTTGTGGCGCACGACGATCCTTGATGGTAATCAAGAAGACTCTTCAAAATCGGAAGGTTTGAAAGTTTGTAATTCCCCGCAGAGTTCGATCAGGGACAGATGAATGGGTAGAGAAGCGATGAGAAGACGTCGAGACGTCCGATGACCTTTGAAATTAATCAAGAAGACTCTTCAAAGTCGGAAGATTGAAAATTTCGTATAGTTCCCAGGAGTACGTCTCTCGTCGAGTGCGGAACGACTTGGAATGCAAGATGATGGAGCAGAAAAGGTCCAGATGAGTCTGGGGGTTCTCAAAAGTGGAAAGCTGATGCGAGTATTGGAGGTAGATACCGTGGTTTGATGAGTCGACGGGTGTTCAGTGCCAACTTTTCTCATTTCCCAGCTAAGTCCCCGAGCAGGATCATAGGGCTAGCTCCCCAGCAGATTCCAGATCTGTGATTTCTCTAGCCGAGTCAGGATGGTTGTCCCCGGCCGGTTTACAACGGTGTTTCCTCAACAGCCAGGTCTGAAGGTTGTTATTCCCCGAGTGGAGCGGGTTCAAAGAAATATATCTCCAGCAGTTCCCCGAGTGGAGCGGGTTCTTTTCAATGATACATATCTCCAGCAGTGTTTATCCTACCTGTGGATTGAACAAGTTCCCGTAGCGGATGGATTTTTGCATCTCCAGCTGAAGATCCTACATGTGGATTGATTGGGTCCTCCCCAGCGGAGTAGTTGTCGTTCCCCTAGCAGGGTCTGGATGGTATTCCCCCAGCAGGTTGAAGATTGCTCATTTCCCCAGCAGGAGTATCTGTGAGGGTTCCCAAAGCAGAGTTGGGATCTATATCCCCAGCAAGTCAAAGACTGTGGTATTCCCACAGAGTGCAGTGAAGGATCTGTATCCCCAGCATGTCCTCGAGAGGGTGGGGTGCAAAGGAGGTATTCCCCAGCATGTCCTCGAGAGGGTTGGGTGCAAAGGATCTGTATCCCCAGCAAGGGTTGTCTATTTCCTAGCAGCAGTGCTATCCCCGGCAGGGTGGAAATCGGAGCAGTGGCGAGTTCCTCAGCAGAGAGTCTCGTATTCCCCAGAAAATTCCCTTGAGGGGGATATTTTTATGCATTCATCATGTAGAATAAGCATTGCATATTGCATAGAAAAATAAATAATCGCGTAGCATTTCCATAATTATGGAGCATTACGCAGAAGAAATCAAGCATGCATCATTGCAAACGTCAGCTAGTCTCAAGCCGTGGTTACTGTTTGAGAGGTATTTTGCCAGAAAATGAAAGTGTTACTCCGAGTAGTATAGCCTCATGATTGGATCACAGGTATTGTCCCAGTGGTACGACACTGGAGAAGACTCCTTCCGTCGGACGGAGATGGAAAAGGGATGTATTCAACGCAACCCAAATTGTGGTTACCGCTTGAAGATTTGGGGTTCACCAAAGGTGAAGATGTTACTCTGAGGAGATTAGCATCACAACGTCAGATCAGCAATGTTCCCCAGTAGAGCGATATTGGAGGAAATGTTCCCGTCAGACAGAGATGGGGATACAGTCAGAAGACGTTATGCGATCAGCGCGATTCAAGCCGTGATTACCGCTTGAGGTTTGGTTTTGTCTGACAGCGAAGACGATGCTCCGAGGAGTTCAGCATTGTGAGTTTGGAACCACCGTTTCTTCCCAGACATCAGTAGGTGTTTGGTCGATCATTGTTTGATGTCTGTCCGCATCATTGTTTGATGTCTGTCTGCATCATTGTTTGATGTCTGTCCGCATCATTGTTTGATGTCTGTCCGCATCATTGTTTGATGTCTGTCCGCATCATTGTTTGATGTCTGTCCGCATCATTGTTTGATGTCTGTCCGCATCATTGTTTGATGTCATGTCCGCATCATTGTTTGATGTCTGTCCGCATCATTGTTTGATGTCTGTCCGCATCATTGTTTGATGTCTGTCCGTATCATTGTTTGATGTCTGTCCGCATCATTGTTTGATGTCATGTCAACATCATTGTTCGGTGCCTGTAAACATCGAGTTTCCTCCCGGTCATTGGTTAATGTCTGGTCGAGCTTTTTTTGGTGTCAGTAAACATCATCGTCCGATGTTCAGTAAACGTCGAGTTTCTTCCCAGTCATCAGTCAGTGTCTGGTTGAAGGTGTACCCTCTGACGTGTTGCCCTTAGAGTGGTGATTAGTGAAGTTTCCGACTATCAGGTTGAAGCACTTATGGTATTCAGGCCAGTTTTTCGGAGTTCAGACCGAAGTGGTTTTCGGACCAGGTAGAAGAAGAGAAAATTTTCGGGGTTCAAGAAAAGCAAAAAAAAGAATGAGAATCCCGAGTGGATGTGGTGTTCAGACCATGGTTATTCCTGCGTTACCATTTATTTTGGCATCCAGGTCGTCGGTTTTTCGAGTTTTTCTTCGCCGATGCTGACAGGCGTTGTTAATTATTATCCCATCAGAGTGCAAATTGTTCGTCTGTTCTTGGTATTCAATCACTCTTCATCCTGATCATCCGAAAGCCGAGGCTATTTCGTATCGACAGGTTCACAGTGGATTGAATAGGGGCAGCTGTAACACCTCAAAATTTGCCCTCCTCTCTTGGGACTAAGCTAATCATATTGCATATCATTTTAGGTCATTAGGCATTTCATATTGCATATCATGTGGTTACATTGTGCAAGCTATCCTCCCAAGTCTTGATCAGAAGATGAGGAAGTCAAAGTGCAAGCCTAGGGTTTATTGACTGATCATTAGCCATCTGAGGATGGGGCTGAAATTAGGGTTTCATGATTTCCAAGGATATTGGTCTTCATCTTGTTTGAATTGATACATCATCATCATCATGGTTGGATGTCATCAGGAGATTGGAGAAGATTCCTTGAGATTAGGGTTTTGACCACTGGTCAACCCTAATCAGTTGTATTGGGCCAATCAGGGCTGGATCAGGAGATGGGGTTTATGAAGGAGATGAGGATCATTTTGTGACTATATGGTGCTTATGGAGGCTAGGGTATCACCCTTGAGCCATTTCAGTTGGAAATTGGGGCTCAGATTGATCAATGCATTGCCAAATTCATCTATCAGATGAAAAGTCAACTGTGGTCAACTGTACATGATCTGGTGGATTTGGAGGTGGAAACAAGTTAGACACACTTCATTCATGTTGGAACAAGTGTTGAATGACATTGCAAAGCTTAAGAATGAAGAAAATCAAGTCAGGACAAAAACTGCCAAAAATAGCAGGTGACTGGTAACTGAAGTTTCCAAAAATGGAAAGTTTTTGACCTCAAAAACAGAAGTCCAAGGAAGCTTCAAATGGAAAATTGTTCAACATGACAGATGTAGATCTTGTTCTCACCTTTCCAAAAAGTCCAAGAACTTGAAAATCCAATGTGTGGTTTGCAAGATATGGCTCAGTGAATTTCAGAAAAGACCCGTAATCAGGAGGCCATAACTACCACATACTTTGTCCAAATTGCAAGTTCTTTATATGCACAAACTCCATTTGACATGTACTTTGAGGGTGCATCATTGGATTTTCCCAAAAATGGCCAAGGCAAAAAGTCACTTTTCAACTGGACAGCTGAATTGGACCAGGGGCAAAATTGTCCAACTCTCAAAATAATTGGAATTTTTGAATGGGACTTTTTCCAACACCTCAGGAATGGCATTTAGAATGTGTTTGAATTTTCATTTCATGCATAAGGCTTTTAATTTGGATTTTGTCTTGAAAAATGGAAATGACAAAAATGGACCAAATGCATACACATGGTGAATTTGAGAATGGAGCAACCAATGAGCATGAAACAAGTTTCTACAGTTCACATATGATATTTAGAAGGTGTATGTGCTGTCATTGAGGTGGCATGAGCTGTCTAAAGGAATTGACCATTTTACCCTCCATTTGCAAAATTACAATTTCACTAATTAAGCCAAAATGCTAATTAACATGATTAGTAATGGATTAAGCTACCATATATATTCTAAATCATCTCCTAATCATAACAGAATTCACAAACACCAAGAAACCAGATCTGAAACTTCCACATTCTCTCAATTTGCATCAAGAACACAAAACCCTCAAATCCTTCAATCTTCCTCAATTCTCAACCAAACTTCGAAATTTTTCTTGCATTCATCTTCTCCAATCATCTACATCAACTGTTTTGCAAATTGGAAGGAAAAGCTTGGCCAAACGCGACTGTTGAAGAACTCACCATCAATGGTAAATCGAAAATTCGCATGACTGGAGCAGAATCAAGCTAGGGCAAAGCTTTCATTCATCTTCTATATCCTTCTAGTGCGACTGTTTTCAAGAATTAGAGCTCAAAGCCGCGCGCATTACACTGCAATTTCCAGGTTTGAGTGAAATTCGACTTTAACCATTTGCTTGATAATGATATGCGTTTTAAAGTGCGTAGCATGTAGATCGTCATGATAGCTTTAGTTTTGCAAATGCTTGCCTGTAGTGTGAGAAATCTGGAAAAGAAAGTATGAATGCAAACCCTAAGTGAGTCGATTCGAGAGTTTTAGGAACTTTTAGGATGGATTGAATGGATATTTGGAATGTGCTTGAGAAGACGAGTTCAATGACTATATGCTCGTCCATTTCTGTAAACTTTTGATGTTCATCATTTTTTCAATTTTCTGGAAATTCCTGCTTGAGAACGATGACTGTTTGTGTGTTTGATCCATTTGTTGGTTTGAATTTTCAAAACTTGTGTTTCCCGCTCCCGCCAGAAAGAATTACAAGATTGCCACTGTTTTTTAATTAATTCATTTTAATTATTAGAAATTGTTTAGGACATTAAAAAATTCATTAAAAATAGTAAAAAAATCAGAAAATTGTGAGGAAAATTTTGTTGACTTCCTTGTTGACCATAGGATTTTTTTGACCTATTGGTCAAAGTTGTGCATGGCAAATATTTTAGTTGACCTAGGGTTTTCTAATGTATGTTCATTTTGCTATGTTTTGCCAATTGACTTGTGAAATGTCCATATCATAAAATAAATTTGTGGAAATTTTTGTGGTGATTCTTGATTCATTGAGGTTCATTTATATGTAAATTTCATGAATTTTTGATACCTGGTCATTGAGCAGCAAATTCTGGAACTTAGGTGTGACAATTTGTGTCACACCTCTTGATGTCAACTTGTTGAATTTAATTGGATAACCTATGCATGTTAGAATTGAATGAAATTTGGCATGGTGAATTGTTGATATGTTAGGATGCTATGTGAATTTTTGTGGAATTTTATGTGGCATTTTCAAATTGATTGCTATTTTTCATCTCTGGTGATCATTTATGCAAGCTCATGTGACATAGGTTTGTAATTTGATTGGGAAATGCTCATGTGGTACTGGATAATCATGAAATTTGACATGCTTGTAATAGACACATGATAGGACCTCCCTGTTTTGGTCTCATCCATTTCTTTATTGTTTTCATTGAGATATGAATTTTTGAAGTGGAAGCATGTATTGATGTTGTGATTTGGAGCCTATTATTGTGTCTGTTTTTGTTGATTTTCATTAACATGGTTCCATTTGCCCAATTGAGCTCAAATTTGACATGGTAGACCTTGATTAGGTTCTGTTTAGGGGTAAATTATTTGAGAATTTTTGGATGTGTTTTGGTATGGATTTGAATGCAATAGTTCTGTTTGTATGCTTGGTGCTTCATTTGAACTAGTTTGCCTTGTTTTGTGCACAACATGAGCATGATGAATGATATAAACATGAGACCAATGGTGTTTGCTCTTGTTTGACTTTAATTTGAGATTGGTTGGTGGATATCTTGCTGTTTAGGAATTTTTTCTTGCTTTGGACCCTAGGCTTAGCCTAGTGGTCTTGTTGCTAATATTTGCTTGATTTTTCAGGATCAAAGGCATAATGCACATGGAGAATGATCCAAATCAATTTTAATTGATGTTGTTGATGTTTGTACACTAACATAACATTGTTTTGTAGGTGGTGAAGCTTAGGCTTGAGCTTTGAGCTTGCCTTGTGTTGTGTATTGCTTTGTATAGTTTGATTGATTGAACACTTGCTGTTTGGTTTTGTCTGTCTGAGTACTAACTGTGTTGGATTGTTTCCAGGTACTTTAGTTGCTCAGTTCCTTGTGAACTTTTGCTTTGCGTTGCTTAAGCAACTTGCATTGAGGTAGGTCTTCTTACTTCATGTAGTCTGGAGACCTGGCTGTTACCGGGCCGGGCAAATTGTCTGAAGTCCTCCTTAAGAGGCAATGCTTGTGTATGTTTATTTTTAAGCCCAAGCAGGAAAAGCCCTTCAAGTAAGGCAATTGGTGGAAGTTAGGGACAAGCAGTCTGTCCCCCACTATTCAGTGAGTCTTCTCCTTGCTCCCATTACATGGTTGTAGCATTGAGATCAAAAGCCCAAGATCTGTTGTGTCAGAGTCATCGAGTATAAAAGGGTTCCCCTATTCTGGACCCATGCTCATTTGTCAGCTCTCCCTGGTTAGGGATAAGAGCTGTGAGGTCTCATCCTCACTTCATCCTTTCATCTGCTTCACCTTAGCCTCGTAATGGCAAGGTTAAGAGCAAAACCAGCCCGTACAGACGACTTGCTGAGGCAGTCAAACCTAGTGTGTGAGCCCCTTGTTTTGGCTATAGTGCGTGCTCTGTGAATCTCTGATTGACATGCTTGTTTGAGATGCCTGTTCTTATTTGATATATGTTGTATGCTTGTGTGCTAGCTTCTTTCCTGGTTAGGTTAGTTTGCTTATGCAAGTAGGATAGAAAACCGAACTTGGGGTAAGCGATGCATGACAACATTAGGCTCGAGTCTCAGCTCCCTAGTGTCGTGTTTTCCCCTCGGTTTCTGGTTAGCAATTTAGTCCCTTTTAGGGGAACTACATCGCCCTGATCCTCGTTCCAGACGAGGTATGTAGGCAGGTGGTCGTGCGAGACCACTCCGGGCAACCTTTTTCTTTTTGCGTGCGTTTGTTTGTTATCTGACTGTGTGTTTGGGTTCGGATGCCGACGTAAGCCCAGTGATTGGCTGTCGGGCTCCACGTTTGCCCTTTTGATTGTGTTTTGGTTCGGATGCTGACGTAATTTAGTGGTTGTCGGGCTCCATGTTTGCCACCCTTGCTTGTTTGTATGTTTTGCGTTGTTTGGCGTGCGTAAGCCGAACTACAGAGGCTCTGATTCTTGTTCCAGACAAGATATGTAGGCATAAGGTGCGATACCTTATCGAGCCCTTTCTCTTAACCCCACCTGCGTTCCCCGTGTGTGTGTGTGATGTTTAGCAACCTTTTCTTTTCTTAGAACGTGGATCCCGTCGAGTACGACGGACGTGAGGGGTGCTAATACCTTCCCCTCGCGTAACCGACTCCCGAACCTTTTCTCTCTGGTCGCGAGACCATGTCTTTCCAGGTTTCTCTGAGCGTTTCCTTTCCCTGTCTTGGGATAAATAACGTTTAGTGGCGGCTCTGTGTGTCTTTATTTTGAGTTTCGCCGGTTGATTTTTCGCAGGATGCGATAGCAGGTACAGCCATATCAGTTACCATGATAACGAGTATGTCAACTGAAACAATCCTGCAGCATATGTCTTCCAATTTAGCTCCAGCAGGTACATCCGATATCAGAAGCCTTAGCATTGTAAGTGGCATTCTGAAACAATCCTGCTTGCATATGTTCTTTAACTCCAGCAGGTACATAGGATATCTCATGTTAAGACATCACACATGACATCTTGTGAACACTCTTTGTTTTACCAAAATTGCTGCCAACTCTTAGAATCAACAAACTCCCCCTTTGGAAAATTTTGGCTAAAACATATATCTGTCCTTTTTGTTCACAAGGCAAACTATCATCAGTTAAACCACATAACAGTAGTTTAATCAGCAGCAGAAGCAAAACAATTACTAGCTATGGCTACTAGTAATACACACATGCACAAGGGTACATCTCCTCCCCCTAAATCTGTGCAACAATCGGAATTACTAGTTATGGATGCAACTAGTAAGACACACAAATGCACAATACACCAGGGTACTTCTTTTCCCCCTAAATCCGTGCATTCATCAAATAACAGCTACTGTAACTCCAACACCTGTACCAGCCAGAATGTCATACTGACATCTGCTACAACATCAGCACCTGTGCACCATCTGCTACAACATCAGCACCTGTGCACCATATCAATAATAGCTGTCCTTCTGATCAGCCACATCCAACTTCCATATCAAGCACTTCTCCCCCTTTTTAGTCAAAATTGACCAAAGGTGACCAATCAGACAAAATAAATGTCTATTAGTCTAGCAGAGAAGGTGAAAACAGATGTTATAACATTAAGCATGTTAAAACAAAAATCAGGAAGTACACAACATCATTATACACAGCAGACAACTGAGATAATGAACAAATCCAAGGAACTCATTAAGAGCCCTAAATATTACATAACAAGCATCAAGAGGACTGCCACAAAATACAAAAACAAACAAGACAACAGCCTTCCAAACAGCAGCAACTTCCACCACACCTTCCAGCACCCCTCAAAGTCTTCAATTCAGGCAGGAACCATTAATCAGAAGAAGAAGTATCTCCTTCACCTTCATCTTCATCTTCAGCTACACCGTCAGAACTTTCTGAGCTTCCAGAACTTCCACTGGATTGGGATTTTGATCTTGTAGTTGAGTCCTTCCCAGCCTTTTCTACTTCTTCCTTCTCCAGGCTACATATAAGAACTTCTAAAGCCTCTTTTCTAGCCTTTGCCACCTTTATCCCATTGTCCAATTCCTTGCAGGTCTCTTTCAGTTGGTCAATCAAGCTTCCTTTAGCTGTAGACTCCCTTCTGGCAGATGTCATGACATCATTGACATGACTTCCCTCAAACAACTTATAATGAATGGACAAAGGGGTTTTTCTCCTGCTTGGAATATCACTTGTACTCAGGGTTGTTGCACCCCAAAATTTGCCCTCTATTTTTAACTCTAACCAATTTTTTGTTTCACATTCATTTGCATCATCTTCATAGCATAACATTTTTTTCTGTCTTAATATTAGCCGGAATAATTTCTCGGAATTTACAAACAGACTGGTCAAATTAACTTTTTAACTGTGCCTAAAATTAGTCAACGAAAAAATGTCAAGTTTAAGTTTGCAAATGTCGGTAACATTAATCTGCGGTTCACGTGGTTTAATTTGACATGCTAAAAATATTTTTACGACTATTTTTGGTCATATGTTGATCAGTCTGAGCAGTTTAAACGGTCATAATTTTTTATTTCAAAATCCGACCAAACGCTGTATTTTTCTGAGTCATTTATTTCGCGCTGATTATTTTGACGTGTTCATTTTATTTTTTCGAGCATTTTGGTGCCCGACTTTTATTTTTTTTGAGTCTATTTATTTTTATATTGGGTCTAGAATAAATAAATAGGTTAATTAGTTTTTATTTTAATTTTAACGATTTTAATTATTTAACTTTATTCAGTTTTTAATTTAATATTGGGTCTAGAATAAATAAATAGGTTAATTAGTTTTTATTTTAATTTTAACTATTTTAATTATTTAACTTTATTCAGTTTTTAATTTAATATTGGGTTTCAAAATAAACTTAGGCCCATTATCATTAACCTAATTTGTTCCTATATATATTTACTAGCATGACTGATAGAAAGAGGCCAAAAAGACAGAACAAAAAAGAAAAACTGAGAGTGGCTGATCTATACTATCGTACACACAGTTTGGTAATAGTTTATATATGATATATACTTTATCTATTTTGTTGATATATTTGATTATGTTTTCGGATCGGATCGTGTCAATACGCCGTTTTCACATATACGTGTATGAAGCGTGACATTTGTGTTATCCGATCCAGTTGCGATGATCGCAATTTTGCGCTAGCAACGCCGTTGTTTTTTTTAATTCATTTTTTTATATATATATACATATATTTAGATCTGCACATTTTTTTTCATAACTAACTACCCTAATTTTTCCTAAACCCTGACAATTTCGCCACAAACTCTAAATTTCAAACCTAAAACTTTAACCGTGTTGTTTCCTCTAAACCATAAACCTTTTCTTAAACCTTAACAAACCTTATTATTATTTCCTATTTTCGCTCATATTTATGTTATTCATACACTGTAACTGCTTCGCCATTGTAATATTTTAAGTTTTAACTTGTAATATTTTAAGTTTTACTTTTCGCCATCTTTATTATGTAACTGCACAAAAGCGTTGTAATAATTAGAATTTTATTTTCTGCCATTTATTTTTCTGCCATTTAAATTCCTGCCATTGATCCTATATTAACTGCGTGGTTTAGTAATGTAGGGCGTGAAAACCTACTAAATTAATTATTTAATATTTTTCTATAACCTTTATATTTTTTGTAAATAAATAATAAATACTAACTATTTTAATAACTTTTTTTTATTACTTACTTATAATAATAAATCCTTATATATTTTGCAAATAAAATCTAATTGACCATTTTTCTAATTGAATAATAATGATAAACCTATTAATCTAATAATTTGATATTTTCTATAATCTTTATTTATTTTGTAAATAACTAACTTAATATTTTACATATAACTCTTTTATTTTATAATTTGTACATTAATGTATTTTAAATTCTTTTATTATTACTAATTTATTTTAAACTCATATTTTTCTAATAACTTCTAAAAAAATCTAACCTGTTTAACCTAAAATAATTTCTTTTAAAATTCTAACCTTTTTATTATCACTTTATTATTATTGTTATTTTATTATTGCTTTATTACCATTGTTTATTTATTATTTTATTATTATTTGCTTTTATCTATTCTATTTTTGCTTCATTATTTTCCTTATTTTAATTTTGTTTTATTTATAATATTATGAACAAATGTATAGGTTGTAAATTTATTCTTTCTCGCCTGATTATTATGTATCTGTCCCATAGCCATGTAATAGTTTAGGAATTTATTTTTCTTGCTTTTATTTTTGTAAATATTTATTGCGTGGTTAGTAATTTAGGGAGTGCAAAAAACTAACTGTAAATAATTGAACTTAGAAAATTAAATTCAAGACAAATATCTGAAAAATAACACTCACGCACGTAAGTCGATCTTTGATCACCATCTGTACTTCCTAGGGTATTCCTCTTGGTTGCCTTCTTTAAATGGTCAAGTCCCTCGAAAATAGGGGTGTCTTAAGCAAAGTCCCTTCAAACAGAAAAATCATCAAGTCCCTATAAACTTAAAAGATCAAGTCCCTACGAGGTTGCCTACGATATAATGATCTTGTCCCTTCGGTAAATATGATGATAGTCCCTACGAGTTGCTAAAGACACCCCTTATGCTGCCTTCATTGACCATACGATGACCCTACGCCCGTCCCTTAAACACATCCAAGGTAATGACTACCTATTCCTTAATAATAGGGACAATCTTACCATTGAAAGAATATACGAGAACACGAAAGACTTAATCTAGGGTAGGTATCTCATAGTTACTTGCTCACACTTTTCAAAATTACTTTTACACCTCACAATTTCTAAACTAGGCTTTGTATACACCCATACGAGGGTCATTACAAAGTACTTAAAGAAATTTTTCTAATCACACACTACACTCTTGCAAACAAACAAAGTGAGCTAAGTAACTAAGAGCCCATGGATAACCATGGATATAAATGGTGCTAATACCTTCCCTTTGTATAACCTACCCCCCGAACTCAAAATCTTTTTAAGGTCTTTCCTGTTCTTTTATGTCCTTTCCTTTTGGATAAAATAAAAGTCGGCGGCGACTCTTGCTATCTGCAACATTTAACTAAAGTCAGTTCTCCCACCGTGTTACAGAACTGGCGACTCTGCTGGGGATTTAATAAAAGAGGGGTACCCTTAGGAATTAGATCACTTTAAAATTGTTTGCCTTGTTTGCTTTATACTTATCTGTTGGGTGCTCTTATGTGTGAAAGACCCTAACCCGGATCTAGTGTACCTTAGGTAAATGGCAATAGACCAAGGAAACTGTACGTCGTATATCGATATGGTTGATCTGGTGGCCATAGTTAGTGTGACTTCTTGGTTGGTGCTTATGTTCCTTAAGCAAGTTGAGGATAATATGAGGCTGCCATATGTTGTCAATACACTAACTGACTTTTAGAACCTTAGTCATCCCATCTTGGCCTTTAGAAAGTAGTGAGATAACCGGCTTTGGTGAAGACTGAAGTTGGTTGATACTCAATACTACACTCATTGAGATCCTAAACTTGGAGGGTTTTGGTTGGCAAGTAAGTTGCCTACTGAACAACCACCCTTGTGAAGGATCAATGATTTTGAGATCCTTTAGAACCTGGTTACTTTTGTAGGACAGGATGAATCAACTAAACTTCAGGGGAGGGTACTTACCTTTAAACCTCATGCAAGCCTTCAAACCTAGGGCTATTGTGTGACTTGTTTGTGTGTGCCACATGTTTGTGATTGAGCATAACATCATAGCATCATCATGCATCATAAGCATAGCATTTTCACTAACCATTTCAAGGACCAAAGGATTTATCTTTGTTCTTTGTTGCAGGTCATGGCTTCTGCTCGTAGGAATACTATCCGGATCAACTTTGTAGGAATACCTCCTAAGCTTAAGGAATTGGTCTCTCAAGTTTCTGAAAACTCCCAGTTCATCAAGAGGCATGGTCACCTACTGGATCTAGTCACTTCAGGGTTCAATGAAGACATGATGAGTGTCCTGTTTCAGTTCTTTGACCCTAAACATCATTGCTTCACATTTCCCGACTATCAGCTGGTTCCTACAATGGAAGAGTTCTCCAAGATTTTGGGTATACCTATTCTTGATCAGAAACCCTTCACAGGCTTGGAAAAAGAGCCTAAACCTGAAGTCATTGTTGCAACCTTACATTTAAAGAAATCAGACATTGTCCTAGAAACAAGGAGTGGAGTTAAGGGTATTCTTGCTAAGGTATTGATGGAGAAAGCTCAAGTATTCCTGAAGGCTATGAGTTATGATGCTTTTGAGGAGATATTAGCCCTATTGATTTATGGCTTAGTACTGTTCCCCAATCCAGACCAGTTCATAGACGTACACGCCATCAACATATTTCTGACTCGCAATCCAGTGCCTACATTACTTGGAGACATCTTACACTCTCTTCATACCCATACTACGAAGGCACGAGGAACTCTGATGTGTTGCATACCTCTATTATCTAGGTGGTTTATTTCTCACCTTCCTCGATCATTGATGAAGAATGAACAAGGGTTCAGGTGGTCCAAGAGGATTATGTCACTTTCTCATTCAGATATTCATTGGTGCTCTAGATCTATGGAGAATGTTACCATCGTTGACCGTTGTGGGGAGTTCCCTAATGTGCCACTCCTTGGCATAAGAGGGGGCATTACCTACAACCCTTCTTTAGCTCTACGTCAGTTTGGTTACGCTCGGACTGATGGTCCTCATGACATGCTTATTCAGGGTATTATGTTCGACTACGACAACGATCTTCAAGGTTACCGTCAAAGGTTCATATGAGCATGGGGTAAAGTGAACAAGGTTGACAGCAAGACTCTGGAACCCAAGTACACTATTCCTATGGAACCATATCTCAGATGGGTACGATCTCGTGCTCAGACTCTTATGATGCCATATCCTGCTATCCTGCCAGTTACCATGGAGCCTGTTGCTGAAGGAGATACTTCTTACATCATTCTTCATCTAGACATGCCCACTGACATGGAAGAGTTACAGAGGTCCTGGATCCAGTTGAAGGAGCAAAGAGATACTTTTGAGACTCATTACAAGGCAAGTCAGGAAAGAATCCTGGAGCTAACAAAACAACTTCACGAGGAGCAGAATCTCAACTCATACCTCAACACAAAGAGGAAACGTCCATGGGAGACTTAAAACCCCATTTTTTTTGTATTCATTTCATTTTTATTGTAAGCCCAAGGGGCAAACAAGTTTATTACTAATAAAATTTTACTTTTTGGTGGTTTAAACAAATTTAAATCCTACGGTCCTTGAAAACATTGCATAAGCATCTACATACCATATTATTGCATCACAGGTTTCTTATGAACAGGTATCTTATCTTCTCGCTGTTTATTTCAGCAGAAATGGCTCTTGAACAGACTGTCAAAGATCTCCAGGCTCAGAATGCACAATTCCAAGAGTTGATTCTGAACTTGTCCAAGGGGCAAGATGAGTTGAAGACATTGCTGGCTAAGAAGAAGAAGAAGACTAGAAGATCAAGAGGCCTTATCAATCTGGGAAGAAGATTCAGAGGCCCTATCAAGACAAAGGAACAGGTTGATGATTATGAGTCTGAAAATTCTGAGAAAGAGGGAGGTAGTCCCCATGATACTGTGGGAGATTCTGATTCTAAAGCAAATTATTATCATGATCCTAATGAAGATAAGTACAAGATGCTGGTGGATAGAATGAATGCTATGGAGTTACAAAAATCTTCTGGGCTGGATTTTGAAGATCTGAGTTTAATATCTGGAGTGGTTATACCTATTGGTTTCAAGGTTCCTGCTTTTGTGGTGTATGATGGTATCTCATGTCCCAAGTTGCATTTAAGATCCTATGTCCGGAGGATTCAACCACATACTGCTGATAAGAAGTTATGGATTCATTTCTTCCAAGAGAGCTTGTCTGGAGCTCAATTGGAATGGTACTATCAATTGGAGAGTGTCAATATCCGTGATTGGAATGATCTTGCTGAGGCCTTCTACAGGCAATACCAATACAATGCTGATTTAGCACCTACTCGCATGCAGCTACAAAGCATGTCAATGGGTGCTAAGGAGAATTTCAAGGAGTATGCCCAGAAATGGAGAAACCTGGCTGGCAGAGTTCAACCTCCTCTGACTGACAGGGAGCTAGTGGATATGTTTATGAGTATGCTGAATAGTCCTTTCTATAGTCACCTCATTGGAAGCTCATCATCTGGTTTCACTGGGTTGATAATGACTGGAGAGCGTGTGGAAAGTGGTATAAGAAGTGGTAAGATACAGGTGGATGCCTCTTCATCAAGCACTGCAAAGAAGCCCCCTAGTGGAAAGAAGGAGTCTAATGCTGTGTATGGTCAACCTGGCCGTAACAGAAGTCACCAATCCGTAGGAGCAGTTTACATTTCTAATCCTACTCCTGCAACACCAGAGCTACCACAGAGTAATCAACAGAAGCCTAGAAGACAATTCACCAAGATCAACATGTCACTGGCCCAAGCCTTGCAACACATGTTGAAAGGGGAACTCATTACTTTGAAGGACCCTCCTCAGAATCCTAATACTTCCTCTCCTCGGTACAATCCTAATGCACGATGTGCCTATCATTCTAATTGTCCGGGACATGACACCAACAATTGCTGGGTGCTGAAAAATAAGATTCAAGATATGATTGAAGCTGGGGAGATTGAATTGGACCCTCCTGGGACTCCAAATGTGATTACTGCTCTCATGCCCAATCATGAGAAGACTGTTAATGCTGTTGATGAAGTTTCATATGTTTCCTCAGTAGCAGATGTGACTACTCCCTTATCTATTATCAAGAAGAAGCTGGTGCAGGCTGGATTCTTTCCAGGTTGCAACAAAGACTGTTTTTATTGTGCCTACAAACCTGATAGCTGCTGTAAGTTGAAAGATGGTATTCAACGCCTCATGGACAATTACACTATATTGTTTGAGAGAACTCCTTCTGTGGAAAGTATGTGTGAACACCTAACTCGAGGTAAGAAGTTTGAAGATGTGGATATGGTAGATAAAGTGCCAGTGAAGATTACCTCCAAAGGCCCTGTCAAGATCACTTCCAAGGGTCCTATCAAAATTACTGCTGAAGGCCTGGTGAAGACTGTTGCTGAAGTTAGAGTGCCTCCCATGATTATTACCACTCCTGGCCCTATTCCTTATACTTCTGATAAAGCTATACCCTGGAATTACGGTTCTGATGTTTATATCCATGGTGTTAAGCAGGAACCTTTGACTGATACACCTGTTACTGATGATAACCTTGATGTTGATAATATTGCTGGATCTAGTAAGATCACCAGAAGTGGAAGAATTTTCTCTCGTCCAGCTACCTCAAAAAATACAGTTCTTCCAACTACTACCTCCACTTCTGAGCCAAGTACTGATGCTCGAGGCAAAGGTCCTGTGGTTGAACCTGTGCAAGCTGAAGCACCGACTGCTGAAAATCTCTCTAAACAGATGGAAGAAGTGCTGAAGATCATTCGTAAGAGTGATTATGATATTGTTGACCAGTTGGGGCATACTCCCTCCAAAATTTCCATGTTGTCTTTGTTGCTGTGTTCTGAGGCTCATGCTAAAGCCTTGATCAAATTCTTAAGGACTACTTATGTACCAAATGAAATTTCTGTAGATCAATTTGAAAATTGTGTTGCACATCTGACTTATGATAATGGGTTAGGTTTTTCTGATGCTGACTTGACTCCTGCCAAAAGAAACCATAACAGAGCTTTACATATCTCCATTGAATGTAGGGGCACTACCTTGTCTCATGTGTTGATAGACAATGGATCTTCATTGAATGTACTTCCCTAAGAGGTTAAGCTCAGTCCTGAAGATGCTGTGTTAAGATCAAGTAATATAGTGGTGAGAGCCTTTGATGGTGCAAGAAGAGTGGTGCATGGAGAAATAGATCTCCCGATCAAAGTAGGCTCTCAAGTCATCGATTCTACCTTCTATGTAATGGATATTCGTCCTGCGTACTCTTGTTTGCTTGGTCGCCCCTGGATCCACGGGGCAGGTGCTGTGACCTCCACTCTACATCAGAAGTTGAGATATCCAGTGAAGGGAAAGATCGTAACTGTTTATGGAGAGGAAGAATATATGGTCAGTCATGTGAATACATTTAAGTATGTTGAAGTGGAAAGTGAATATGTTGAGACTCCTTGCCAGACATTTGAAGTAGTTCCTTGGGTCGTTCCCTCTACTGAAGCTCCTCCTGTGCTTAAAAGAGTTCTTGTGGTTACCAGAGTACCTCCTACAATGGCTTCCCTCAAAGATGCTAGAGCTGTGGTTGAAGAAGGTGGTTGTACTATTTGGGGTCAGCTTCCCGACATTCCTTACAAGTCTGACAAGTTTGGTTTGGGTTTCACTGCAGAGTCCCAGAAGGCTGTTCGTCGTGCTCGTGCTGTTCGTATCACCAATCAAAGGAACATGAAAGATTAAATCAATGTTGTGGATGACTATAATGAAGACTACAATCTGGATAACTGGATTTTTCCTACTGTGGGTGATGGGCTCAACAATTGGAAGACTGAAGGCGTTATTCCTATCTCCTTTAGTCAGGAGTAAATACTATTACTGAGTTGTTATCTTTAAGCCTTGTGCCTTACCCGGGGCACAATGGTATGCTTGTTTCGGGATGTCATTTCATTTGCATACTTCATTCAATAAAAATCAATGGACGTGTCGTTTTCGTAAATATTGGGCTCTTTGTTTTTCTTTTATTTTATTTTCATCAGCTATGTGTTCTTACACACACCCACATCACTAAAATGCAGATCCTCATCCACTCTGGATCCTGTTGATAACAGTTCTACTATTGCCAATTATAATTTCGAGAATCCGATCTATCAAGCTGAAGATGGAAAGGATGAAGATTGTGAAGTACCTGTAGAGCTTTCTAGGTTATTACAACAAGAAGAGAAAGTTACACAGCCGCATGAGGAATCAATTGAGGTTGTAAATCTGGGTGCTGAAGTAGACAAGAAAGAAGTCAAAATAGAAGCAGGCTTGGAAAACAGTGTCAAAGAAAGATTGAGTCGGATGTTACGTGACTATGTAGAGGTTTTCGCTGGAAAAATCAAGAGATGATATGGAATGATGAATGTCAAGAAGCTTTTGACAAAATCAAGAAGTATCTCCAAGAACCTATAAATCTGATGCCACCAGTTGAAGGAAGACCTCTAATCATGTATTTGACCGTGTTAGAAAATTCAATAGGGTGTGTGTTGGGGCAACATGACGAGTCTGGTCGAAAAGAGCATGCAATATACTACCTTAGCAAAAGGTACCGACTGTGAAACAAGATACTCCCAGCTCGAGAAAGCTTGCTATGCTTTGGCTTAGGCTGCTCGCCGACTAAGACAATATATGTTGAATCATACCACTTTATTGATTTCTAAGATGGATCTTATCAAATATACATCTGAGAAACCCGCTCTCTCCGGAAGAACAACAAGATGATTGCTGAACTCTGCACGCAGTTCAAAATAAAACACCATAACTCTTCTCCGTACCGGCCAAAGATGAATGGCGTCGTGGAGGCTGCTAATAAGAATATTAAGAAGATCATACAAAAGATGACAGTAACATACAAGACTGGCACGAGATGTTACCATTTGCTCTTCATGGTTATCGTACTACAATACGTACTTCAACAGGGGCAACCCCATTCTCCTTAGTCTATGGTATGGAAGCAGTTCTGCCCATTGAAGTTCAGATCCCTTCCTTAAGAATCATGAAGGATGCAGGCTTGGATGAAGATGAGTGGATTCAGACTCGACTCGACCAGATAAATTTGATTGATGAGAAGAGGTTGGCAGCTGTTTGTCATGGTCAGATGTACCAGAAACGGATGATCAAAGCTTTCAATAAGAAGGTTAAGCCAAAGGTATATCAGGCTGATGACTTGGTAATCAAGCGTATCATACTACCACAGGGTGATCCTAGGGGCAAGTGGACTCCTACATATGAAGGACCATTTATGGTCAAAAGAGTATTCTCAGGAGGTGCCATGATGCTTACTACTATGGATGGTGAAGACTTTCCACAGCCTGTAAACGCAGACATAGTTAAAAAATACTACGCATAAAAAGAGACCCGCTAGGTTGACTGGCCTAGGCAAAAATAAGGGCATCCCGGCAAACCAAAAGGGTTCGGGCAAAAATTAGGGATATATATAAAAAAATGTACACCCGGCAAGTCGAAAACCTGACAAGGCGGCTTGGGCAAAAAAGGGTATCCCGGTGGATTAAAAACCTGAAAGGGCAATCCAGGCAAAAGTTAGGGATTAAAGCGTATGACTATGTCTCGTTTGGATCACTCATGTAACTTCAACTGATGGTGCTACCTAAATCAAGTTCAAACAGATAAAGATCAATCCAATCGTTTCTGTCTCAACAGCAGAAGATGAGATATTTGAAGATAATGGCAATAGTAGAATTGAAACTCAATAGGATCATTTTTCACATAGCTGTTTTCTTTGTTTTATAAAAAATTTACGACGAATTCCTCTTACTAGGATTTCTGTCTCCTTGTACAAACTTGCCTATGTATAGGTCACTTTGTGATATAAATAAAATTTCATCTTTGAATCCAGATTTACTTTTACTCTATTTACATAAGCGAAAACGTCCATTGGTTGTGTTTGAATGTATGTATGCTTTTGAATACGATTCATGTTTACCAGAAATGCATAAAATACAGTAATAGTATTTACTAAGGACGAACGAGGGTAGTAGTTCAACGAAGCTTCGCCGGTTCATCCCCACTACAAATCCCCAGTAGAGCAAATCTATCTTTATAGATGCTTCGAATTACGTCTCCCCTTGAATTTATGTCCATCTCTTTTATCCTCAGTCGGGATACTCAGGAACTTATTCCTTCAATAGAAGTACGACGAACGAATACGGGAAGTGACAAATACTATACCATCAAACAAGACGGGAACGAGTTCCTCATATTCTTCAGCAACGAATCGGGATTTATTTTCCCTAGCCAGCAGTTGTTATACAAAGATATCCGGACGCTTCAGGCCGCATGATTCATACATACATCATTTACATCATACCATGGCATATCCATAAGTGCATAATACATTTACTTAGATGCACCATGCCATGCATGCATACATATTGCATAAACTAACCTTTTCCTTGCAGGATGGTTATATACAGATAAAATACTATCAACAATTCACAACAGGTCAGAAACGATCTATACGAAGATCTAGTGCTGATACTTAATCATTACTCAAGGTGTCCTTGGATAGTAGGCAAACGGTCTATACGAAGATCTATTCCCTAGTCCAGGATGTTTTCAGGAGAGTTAATCCTGATACTCTTTTGTCCTCGGATAGTAGGCAAACGGTCTATACGAAGATCTATTCCCTAGTCCATGATATTTTCAGGAGATTTCATCCTGGTATTCTTTTGTTCTTGGGTAGTAGGCAAACGGTCTATACGAAGATCTATTCCCTAGTCCAGGATATTTTCAGGAGATTTCATCCTGACACTCTTTTGTTCTTGGATATTAGGCAAACGGTCTATACGAAGATCTATTCCCTAATCCAGGATATTTCCAGAAGAGATAATCATCACGAAGATTTATTTCTACTGGTTTATTCAACAATTCAAAACAGTTCAGAGACGATCTATACGAAGGTCTAATGCTGATACTTAATTCAGAAAGAAATCGCCACGAAGATTTGGTTCTGACACTTAAATTAAAAGTATGTTCTTAGATACGATTCAGAGACGGCCTATACGAAGACCTAGTACTGATATCCGGTATCAACATCAAGATATTATCACCTCCTGATATTATGGATGGCATCTATAAGCCCATCTCCAGTTCTTCCAAGTGGCATCTTCAAGCCCACTTAAGCATATACAACTAGTCATCAGTGTTACTTTACGCACCGACGAGTGCAAATTTTTGGGCTTTTGTGTTCAATCCCCTTCAACCTTCCAAGTCACGAATGGCACACAGGCCAATCTAACTCCTCAGGTTTCAGAAAATTGAACAGGGGCAGCTGTTGCACCCCAAAATTTGCCCTCTATTTTTAACTCTAACCAATTTTTTGTTTCACATTCATTTGCATCATCTTCATAGCATAACATTTTTTTCTGTCTTAATATTACCCGGAATAATTTCTCGGAATTTACAAACAGACTGATCAAATTAACTTTTTAACTGTGCCTAAAATTAGTCAACGAAAAAATGTCAAGTTTAAGTTTGCAAATGTCGGTAACATTAATCTGCGGTTCGCGTGGTTTAATTTGACATGCTAAAAATATTTTTACGACTATTTTTGGTCATATGTTGATCAGTATGAGCAGTTTAAACGGTCATAATTTTTTATTTCAAAATCCGACCAAACGCTGTATTTTTCCGAGTCATTTATTTCGCGCTGATTATTTTGACGTGTTCATTTTATTTTTTCGAGCATTTTGGTGCCCGACTTTTATTTTTTTTGAGTCTATTTATTTTTATATTGGGTCTAGAATAAATAAATAGGTTAATTAGTTTTTATTTTAATTTTAACTATTTTAATTATTTAACTTTATTCAGTTTTTAATTTAATATTGGGTCTAGAATAAATAAATAGGTTAATTAGTTTTTATTTTAATTTTAACTATTTTAATTATTTAACTTTATTCAGTTTTTAATTTAATATTGGGTTTCAAAATAAACTTAGGCCCATTATCATTAACCTAATTTGTTCCTATATATATTTACTAGCATGACTGATAGAAAGAGGCCAAAAAGACAGAAAAAAAAGAGAAACTGAGAGTGGCTGATCTATACTATCGTACACACAGTTTGGTAATAGTTTATATATGATATATACTTTATCTATTTTGTTGATATATTTGATTATGTTTTCGGATCGGATCGTGTCAATACGCCGTTTTCACATATACGTGTATGAGGCGTGACATTTGTGTTATCCGATCCAGTTGCGATGATCGCAATTTTGCGCTAGCAACGCCGTTGTTTTTTTTAATTCATTTATATATATATATATATATATATATATATATATATATATATATATAATATATATATATATATATATATATATATATATATATATATATATATATATATATATATATTTTAGATCTGCATATTTTTTTTCATAACTAACTACCCTAATTTTTCCTAAACCCTGACAATTTCGCCACAAACTCTAAATTTCAAACCTAAAACTTTAAACGTGTTGTTTCCTCTAAACCATAAACCTTTTCTTAAACCTTAACAAACCTTATTATTATTTCCTATTTTCGCTCATATTTATGTTATTCATACACTGTAACTGCTTCGCCCTTGTAATATTTTAAGTTTTAACTTGTAATATTTTCAGTTTTACTTTTCGCCATCTTTATTATGTAACTGCACCAAAGCGTTGTAATAATTAGGATTTTATTTTCTGCCATTTATTTTTCTGCCATTTAAATTCCTGCCATTGATCCTATATTAACTGCGTGGTTTAGTAATGTAGGGCGTGAAAACCTACTAAATTAATTATTTAATATTTTTCTATAACCTTTATATTTTTTGTAAATAAATAATAAATACTAACTATTTTAATAACTTTTTTTTATTACTTACTTATAATAATAAATCCTTATATATTTTGTAAATAAAATCTAATTGACCATTTTTCTAATTGAATAAAATGATAAACCTATTAATCTAATAATTTGATATTTTCTATAATCTTTATTTATTTTGTAAATAACTAACTTAATATTTTTCATATAACTCTTTTATTTTATAATTTGTACATTAATGTATTTTAAATTCTTTTATTATTACTAATTTATTTTAAACTCATATTTTTCTAATAACTTCTAAAAAAATCTAACTTGTTTAACCTAAAATAATTTCTTTTAAAATTCTAACCTTTTTATTATCACTTTATTATTATTGTTATTTTATTATTGCTTTATTACCATTGTTTATTTATTATTTTATTATTATTTGCGTTTATCTATTCTATTTTTGCTTCATTATTTTCCTTATTTTAATTTTGTTTTATTTATAATATTAGGAACAAATGTATAGGTTGTAAATTTATTCTTTCTCGCCTGATTATTATGTATCTGTCCCATAGCCATGTAATAGTTTAGGAATTTATTTTTCTTGCTTTTATTTTTGTAAATATTTATTGCGTGGTTAGTAATTTAGGGAGTGCAAAAAACTAACTATAAATAATTGAACTTAGAAAATTAAATTCAAGACAAATATCTGAAAAATAACACTCACACACGTAAGTTGATCTTTGATCGCCATCTGTACTTCCTAGGATATTCCTCTTGGTTGCCTTCTTTAAATGGTCAAGTCCCTCGAAAATAGGGGTGTCTTAAGCAAAGTCCCTTCAAATAGAAAAATCATCAAGTCCCTATAAACTTAAAAGATCAAGTCCCTACGAGGTTGCCTACGATATAATGATCTTGTCCCTTCGGTAAATATGATGATAGTCCCTACGAGTTGCTAAAGACACCCCTTATGTTGCCTTCATTGACCATACGATGACCCTACGCCAGTCCCTTAAACACATCCAAGGTAATGACTACCTATTCCTTAATAATAGGGACAGTCTTACCATTGAAAGAATATACGAGAACACGAAAGACTTAATCTAGGGTAGGCATCTCATAGTTACTTGCTCACACTTTTCAAAATTACTTTTACACCTCACAATTTCTAAACTAGGCTTTGTATACACCCATACGAGGGTCATTACAAAGTACTTAAAGAAATTTTTCTAATCACACACTACACTCTTGCAAACAAACAAAGTGAGCTAAGTAACTAAGAGTCCATGGATAACCATGGATATAAAGGGTGCTAATACCTTCCCTTTGTATAACCTACCCCCCGAACTCAAAATCTTTTTAAGGTCTTTCCTATTCTTTTATGTCCTTTCCTTTTGGATAAAATAAAAGTCGGTGGCGACTCTTGCTATCCGCAACATTTAACTAAAGTCAGTTCTCCCACCGTGTTACAAGGATTCCTGGTTGTTGACTCAGGATGATCCCACAGATAAGGGAGGGAAAGGCAATAGGTAACTTCACAACATTTGTAGAAGCATGTCTAATGGTTTGTTCAAATATGAACTTGCCAAAATCATAGTTAACCCTTGTTCCAATTGCATGAATGATTCTTCCAAGATTGATGGAGATAGTAGAGGCATGATTAGTAGGAATCCAATTAGCTGAGCCAATCTTGTGCAAGATGGCATATTTAATGCTGAGCTTTCCACCTGATAAGTGATTTCTACTAGGCCATTCCTTAACTTGGCCAGCTGTGATAGCCCTACAGACCTCATTGTCTGTGGTTTCTAGATCTACTCCTCCATTCATTCCTCTCCCTAGGAACTTGTTGATAACACTTGGGGAGAATTTTACGCATTTGCCTCTTACAAATACCTTGCAAAACTCCCTGCTGTTCTTATCATGAATATCCTCAGGGATATTAACAATAAACTCTTTAACCAGCCCCTCATAGCATTGGGGTAGAGTTACCACATTCTTCATGAGCCCAGCATTTTTGATCAGCTCAATTATCTCCTTTACCTCTACAGCTTCTTGTTCAAGTTCTCTTTCAATGGCTACTCTTCTCTGAATGACATATTTCCATTTTGCTGCTCCATCTTCCAAATGAAAGGAGATATTGTCTAGATGGACAACAACAGCCTTGCCAGGAGATTTCTGAACAGCCTGCCTTTTTGCAGGGGAGATGTCTGGGACATCGTCTTTAACATCCTCCTCAGAATCAGAGCTGTGTCTTTCTTTTCTTTTTCCAACCTCAACCTTGCTCCAGGGTTTTGAGGATCCTACTCCTGCAGTCTTTTTCACTCTAGCAGCTCTCATTTTAGCCATAATTTCCCCTTTCTTAGTTCTCAGTTTCTCAGCTATGCTAGGTTTAACCAGATGAACCAAAGAATCATCTTCTCCTTCAGTGCTTTCTTCCTCCAGATCAATAATATTTTCTTGAGGCACATTTTATTTCTTGCTAGGTAGGGTTTTACCTAGAGAGCAAAGCCCTTCAGCGGCCACCTCTTTTTCTGATCTAGATGAATCATCATCTTTATCAGCATGGGGTTCTCTTTCAGGAGAGGGTTCCCTTCTGGATAGAGGGGTAGAGACTCCTTCAACTTTATGTCCTTCACTCAGTATTCTAGTAAACTGTCTCCTTATAGCGCGATCAGTGTAATGCATATCTTTAGGAAGAGAGGAGTTACCAGAGGTATTACCTTGCTTATCTCCAGTATTGGAGGAGGTACCTGTGATATCGCCTGGTATCATGCACAGAGGAGTGACGTCCATAACGTCTTCATCTACAAACTCCATGAATGAAGTCTTTGCATGTTTGGAGGATTTGGAACCAGATGACGATGGATGTTGGGACATGTTGTAGGACTTTAGAGGAATGTTTCTTTGCCCTAGCTGAGCTTTTCTTAGAAGTTGAATGGGAATGGCAGTTGCTGAGTTTAGGTAGCGTGTGCCAAGGGAATAGATACTGTTTTCAAAGCTTGGGAATGATTTATCATTAATGTGGCTTTTTCTTTTAAAATGGCAGACATTATTTTTATTTATTTTATTTTTTCTTTTTAATTGCCATAATTTCTCAAGAGTCCAAATCCCTAATTTCCCTTCCTCATATTCAATTTTACCCAAATTCCTTGCAAGCTTGTCTGCTAGTTCTAGTTCAAACTCTTGACTTCTGAATCTGTCTTCCACAAATTTCCTAATGGAGTGACAATAGCTAGAACAGTATTTTGTCCATCTGTGTTGAATCTGATTTTTGGACCTGGCTTCAGCATTCAGGAAGTCATAATACAATGTTATGACATCATGTGTAACATTGTCTGCAGATAGTAATAGGTTCATCCAACCTAGTTGAGCCCAACTGTTATCATCTTCTATACCTTTCACAGGTGTCACCCAAATATTCTCCAAATTGTCCTTGGCGTTTTTGCACAGAGACTTTTGTGGCTTAGTCCCAACAGTTCCATTCTCCCTGAGACTGGTCAAATGTCCATCTGTTTGGTCTACCTTCTCAGGTTTTTGAGCCATCATAACCTTTTCTTCTCTGGACTTCTAGTGTGACCTCTTAGTGTGACATTTTCCCCAACCTTGTTTTTCATCACTCTTGAGGGCATATGTACTCACCCAATACTTTAAGGGACAACCCACTCGAGAGCTCCATATGTAGCAATTATCTTTGGTCCTGATTCCTCTCATAATTATTTCACTCTGTATGTCAAGGATAAGACATTCAATTTTGGTGAAGTTAACATTCAGACCTTGATCACACAGTTGGCTAATGCTTATGAGGTTAGCAGTTAGTCCTTTGACTAGTAGAACCTTGTCAAGTCTAGGTACTCCAAGGCAATCAAGTTTACCTGTTCCCTTGATTTCACCTTTTGCTCCATCTCCAAAGGTTACATGACTTATAGTATGTTGATGCAGATCAGTTAGCAGGTCTTGGTTTCCAGTCATGTGTCTGGAGCATCCACTGTCAAAGTACCATTCTTCTTTGGCTGAGATTCTGAGGGGACTGTGAGCTATCAGACCTGTGACCTTAGTCTTGGGGACCCATTGCTTTTTGATGATAGGCATGTGATGTTTGGGTATGAATTTATGGTGATCCTGAACAGACCTAGGATAGCCATACAGTTTATAGCAGAATGGCTTTAGGTGACCAAATTTCCCACAGTAATGGCATCTCCATCTTTGGTGTTTTCCTTTCAACTGTTTTCTCCTTTGGTGCTGTGACATATTATGTGACATCACAGTTTTTTGAATGCACCTAAATTTGGATTGAGGTTTGACACCAGTGTTACTGCTCTCAGGTTTTGAGTTATTATACCCAATGCCAGATTTGTCTCCTGTTATTTGACCAATTTGAAGAATCTTGTCTAGGGAGTCAGACCCATTGCTTAACATCCTTACATACTTGGTCATCTCTTCTAATTTAGAATTTTGAAACATGACTTCAGTCTTCAATTTTGAGATGATTTTTGCATGGTCTGCCTTCTCACTTTCCAGCTGTGCTATCTTCTGATTTTCAGCTTGTGGATTTTTGTCTAACTTGGCATTCAGAGCCACTGCTTCTGATTGTAACTTGGAGATGGTTTCAAAGTATTCTATCTTTTCGTTCTCAAGTTGAGTAATTTCCTTCTTCTGGCTATCAACCTATTTGCACAACTCTACACTTTTGTGACACAACTTTCTGTAGGTAGATGCCAATTCTTCAAAGGTTACTTCATCATCACTTGACTCTTCATCAGATTCCCATCTTCCTGTCAAAGCAGTCACAAGATTTGCAGCCTCTTCAGTATCACTCTCATCAGACCATGTGGCAGCAAGACTCATCTTCTGTTTCTTAAGGTAGGTCCCACATTCAGACCTGATGTGTCCATATCCATCACATTCATAGCACTGAACCTCTTTTCCTTCTTTGGGCTTCTCATCTGCTCTTGCTTTTCTTCCAGCATTGTTGGATTTACTGATGTCAGACGAGATGTTCTTGACATTTGCCTTGGATCTGACATCCATTTTCTTTAACAATCTGTTAAACTGTCTCCCCAGCATAGCAACTTCATTGGCCCACTCTTTATCCACATCTTGACTATTTTCCTCTTCTGTGTTGGAAACAAAGGCAATGCTCTTGATTTTCTTTTCAGTTCCCTCAATCAGTCCCATCTCAAAGGTTTGGAGGGAGCCAATTAACTCATCTACCCTCATGTTGGAGATGTCTTGAGACTCTTCTATGGCAGTCACCTTCATTGCAAATCTCTTAGGGAGTGACCTAAGTATTTTTCTCACCAACTTTTCATCTGTCATCTTCTCTCCCAGGGCTCCTGAAGCATTAGCTATCTCAAGGATACTCATGTGGAATTCATGAATGTTTTCATCTTCTTTCATCCTTAAGTTTTCAAACTTGGAGGTGAGCAGCTGAAGTCTAGACATCTTTACCCTAGAGGTGCCTTCATGAGTGGTCTTGAGAATGTTCCAAGCATCTTTGGCCACTTCACAGTTATTTACCAGCTTGAAAATATTCTTGTCTACACCATTGAATATTGCATTTAAGGCTTTAGAGTTTCCAAGAGCAAGATCATCCTCCTCCTTGGACCATTGTTCTTCAGGCTTCTTTTCAGTAGTGGCTTCTCCTTCTTTAGTGACTACAGGGTGCACCTATCATGTCAAGACAGCTTTCCAAGCCTTGTTATCAAGGGATTTTAAAAACGCTACCATTCTAGGTTTCCAATAGTCATAGTTAGAACCATCCAGGATTGGTGGCCTATGAACAGATCCTCCATCTCTTTCCATTGTACCAGAAAGTATTGCCCCTAGATCTCACCCAGAACCAGAGCAGGATGCCTACTCTAATACCAATTGAAATTCTGGTATCAAATATAAGATGTCGAAGGTAATGTCACGACACTGATATCTGGTTATAAACAATGGATAAACAGAAACAGAATGGTAAAGCAAATAACACAAGCAATTGTTAACCCAGTTCGGTGCAACTCACCTACGTCTGGGGGCTACCAAGCCAGGAAGGAAATCCACTAATATAGAATTAGTTCAAAGACTATCCGTACACTTCACCAAGTTACAGTATTTCTCACCTAATCTCTACCCGTGCAATTTCTACCTAAGCACTCTTAGATATGAGAACCCACTCACTTCCCTTACAATCAAACACCAGTGATTTTAAACAACAATCCCTTGTGAAAAGAAAATACTTTTCAATTACAATATTCTTGATTTTACTTCACAGTTTCAATCAAGAAGACACACTCTTGATCTTGCTTCAAAGCTTTGATCAAGAAGACAAATCAGTCCAATTCAATCATCAATGGATGACTTGAATGACCTACAGACACAAACCCTAGCTCTCTCTCTAAATTTCGCTCAGTCTTGGTTGTGTGTCAAATCAGGTTTTCTGAGTCCCTTTTTATAGAAACATTGGACAGCTTGAAAACCCTAAATATATTTTCCAATCAAATCTTTTCATATCAGCTGTAAAGATCTCCTTGGAAAATAAACAAATCTAGTTGATATCCCTGATAGAATGCGCCAGCTAGCCATATCTTCAATCAACCAATGATTGCCACCAATTATGCAATCACAAAACACCAGACATTCATACTGAATGTTCTGTGTATAAGATGTCATGACATCGGGTCTGACATCTGGAAGAATCCTGCATAATCCAGTTTCCTTTTATAGCAGGTACATCCATATCAGTTACCATGACAATGAGTATGTCAACTGAAACAATCCTGCAGCACATGTCTTCCAATTTAGCTCCAGCAGGTACATCCAATATCAGAAGCCTTAGCATTGTAAGTGGCATTCTGAAACAATCCTGCTTGCATATGTTCTTTAACTCCAGCAGGTACATAGGATATCTCATGTTAAGACATCACACATGACATCTTGTGAACACTCTTTGTTTTACCAAAATTGCTGCCAACTCTTAGAATCAACACATATTTAGCTGTATTTCTTTCCAGTTGGGCTATGAGTCTTTCGTACAGGATATCAACGTTTATAGGCACTTGTTCAGGCTCAATACCTTCCATTCTTGACAAGTGATCGGCCACGACATTTTCAGTGCTCGTCTTATCCTTGATTTCTAGGTCAAACTCTTGTATAGTAAGATCCACCTTAGGAGTCTTGGTTTGGTGCCCTTTTTGTTTAACAGGTACCTAATTGCAGCATGGTCGGTATAGATAATTATTTTTGCTCCTACTAGGTAGGAACGAAATTTATCTAGAGCGAACACTATGGCTAAAAGTTCCTTTTCTGTGGTGGCGTAGTTCATCTGTGCAGGGTCTAGGGTTCTACTTGCATAGTATATTGCATGAAGTTTCTTATCCCTTCTTTGTCCTAAGACTGCGCCTACAGCATAGTCACTAGCGTCACACATGGTTTCAAAGGGTAATCTCCAATCGGGCGGTTGCATGATATGTACGGTAATAGGAGTTGTTTTCAGTTGTTCAAACGCCGCTAGGCATTTATTATATAAGTTGAATTCGGCGTCTTTCATCAATAAGCCAGTCAGTGGTTTGTTGATTTTTGAGAAATCTTTAATGAATATCCGATAGAAACTGGTGTATCCTAAGAAGCTTCATATTTCTCTTACGGTTTTCGGAGGCTGAAGGTTTTCTATAACTTCTATTTTGACCTTGTCGACTTTAATCCGCTTATCGGATACTATGTGTCCGAGTAGAATTCCTTGTCGGACCATGAAATGGAATTTTTCCCAGTTTAGCACGAGGTTCACTTTTACGCATCTTTTTAGTACCATTTCAAGATTCGATAAGCAGCCTTCAAAGCTCTGTCCGCATACAGAGAAATTGTCCATGAAGACTTCCATGATGTCATCTATAAATTCAGCGAAAATTGACATCATGCATCTTTGGAATGTCACGGGAGCGTTACACAGTCCGAATGGCATTCATCGGTAGGCGAATGTACCATAGAGACATGTGAAGGTCGTTTTCTCTTGGTCGTCAAGATGAATAGGAATTTGGAAAAATCCTTAATAACCGTCTAAGTAGCAGAAGTGAGAATGCTTAGCCAATCATTCAAGCATTTGATCGATAAACGGTAAAGGTAAATGATCCTTCCGAGTGGATTTGTTAAATTTTCTATAATCAATACACATTCTACTTTTAGTAACCACTCTTTGTGCTATAGATTCTCCTTTTTCATTATTAACAACTGTGACGCCTCCCTTCTTTGGTACGACATGTACCGGGCTGACCCATTGACTATCGGATATCGGGTAGATAATACCTGCTTCTAACAACTTTTTCACTTCTTTATTTACTACATCACTCAGAATGGGATTTATCCTTCTTTGATGTTCTCTAGAGGTATTACTGTCTTCCTCTAGCATTATGCGATGCATGCATATGGAAGGGCTTATTCCTTTTAGATCTGAGATATTGTAGCCTAAAGCAGTTGGATATTTTCTCAAAACGTGTAGAAGCTTTTCGATCTCTATCTGCCCTAAGTCTGCATTGACTATTACAAGTCGTTCAAGTTCAGTGTCAAGGAATTCGTACCTTAAATTTTTGGGTAACATCTTAAGTTCTAGGGCTAGTTTATTTAGGCAAGGCATATGATCGGGCGTTAGTGCTAGGCATTGCTTAGGCTGTCATCTTGGTATTCCTTACTCCAATTTTCATCTTCAAAAGTAGGAGGCCTTGGAATTTTCAGTATTTCGGAGTATGATGTTTGTTCATTCTCCATCTCTCTTATACATTCGTTGATGGCATCTAGTAGACAACAGGTATCGTCTATAGCTGGTGCCTTTAGGAATTGCGTCAAAATGAATTCGACTTTTTCCTCACCAACTTCAAAGGTTAGCTTGCCTTTCTTAACATCTATAATAGCTCTGGTTGTAGCTAGGAATGGTCTTCCTAATATGATAGGGATGTTGGAATCCTCTTTTATATCCATGATTATAAAATCAGTAGGAATATAGAATTTTCCTATGCGTACCAGAATGTTTTCTAGCATACCTACGGGAAATTTAACAGAACGATCCGCAAGTTGTACGGACATCCTCGTAGGTCTTAGTTCTCCCATTTTTAGCCTTTCACATATGGACAAGGGCATTAAACTAATACTGGCTCCTAAGACGCATAGTGCTTTGTCTATGAGAAACTTTTCGATTACATAAGGTATGGAGAAACTACCTAGGTCTTTGAGCTTAAGAGGCATATTATTTTGTATTATGGTGCTACACTCAGCAATAAGTGTAACGGTTTCGTTATCCTCTATCTTCTTCTTGTTACATAAGATTTCTTTGATAAACTTAGCATATGTGGGCATTTGAGTGATGGCTTCTGTAAAGGGTATTGTGATATTCAATTGTTTTAGAAGCTCTACGAATTTTTTAAATTGCCCTACACTTTTAGATTTAACAAGTCTTTAAGGATAAGAGATGGGGGGTTTATATGGTGGTGGAGGCACATAAGGTTCTTCTTTCTCTACGGCCTCCTCGTTTTTATCTTCCTCTTGATCATCTTCCTTCTTAGTTTCCTTACCAGGGTCTTGGTGCATGGATGGGTTTTGAATTCTAGGGTCGGTCGGTCTGTCTAGTTCTGTCCCACTTCGTAGTATAATAGCATTTGCATGACCTTTCGGGTTTGGTTGCGGCGGTCCAGGGAATGTGCCTGCAGGAGCAGTAATAAGTGCTTGTTGTTGAGCCACTTGTGAGATTTGTGTTTCCAACATTTTGTTGTGGGTGGCTAACGCGTCTACCTTATTTTCTAACTGCTTGATTTGCTCACTAGTGTGTATGTTTTGATTTAGGAAATCCTTATTTGTTTGGGCTTGGGTAGCTATGAAGTTTTCCATCGTTATTTCTAGGTTTGACTTCCTAGGAGCATTTTGAGTATTTGTGGCAGCTTTATGATATTCGGGTGGTACAATAGGTGCTTGGTTAGGATGGTTCTTCCAACCTGGGTTATAGGTGTTTGGGTAAGGGTTTCCTTGAGCATAGTTCACCTGGTCTATGGAGGTTCCTGTCAAGAGTTGACATTCTAGGGAAGCATGCCCTGGAACTCCACATATCTCGCAGTTTGGTGCTACAGCAGCCATGGTGGTTGCGGGTGTTATGGTCAAGTTGTCTATCTTTTGAGTAAGAGCATCTACCTTGGCGTTAACATGATCAAGACCGCTCAATTCGTACATGCCTCCTTTCGTTGGAGGTTTCTTTACAGAGGTTCTTTCGCTTCCCCACTGGTAATGATTCTGGGCCATACTTTTGATGAGCTGATAGGCCTCATTGTAAGGTTTATCCATCAGTGCGCCACCTGCAACAACGTCTATTGTCAATCTTGTGTTGTACAAGAGACCGTAGTAAAAGGTATGGACGATTAACCATTCTTCTAGACTGTGATGTGGACAAAGCCTCATCATGTCTTTGTATCTCTCCCAAGCTTCAAAAAGTGATTCATTATCTTTTTGTTTAAACCCGTTTATTTGGGATCTTAGCATAACCCTCTTACTTGGTGGGAAATATTGGGCTAAGAAAACTTTCTTCAACTCGTTCCACATAGTGACAGAGTTGGATGGTATAGACTGGAGCCAACCTCTAGCTCTATCTCTTAATGAGAATGGGAAAAGACGTAGTCTTATAGCTTCTGGGCTGACACCGTTCGCTTCCATTGTGTGTGCGTATTGCAAAAACACTGACAAATGTAGATTCGGGTCCTCCGTGGGACTACCTGAAAATTGGTTTTGCTGTACGGCTGACAACAACGAAGGTTTTAGCTCGAAATTATTGGCCTCGACGGCAGAGGCAACGATGATGTTATGTGGTTCATCCTGCGAAGGGATTACATAGTACTTAAGAGGACAGTTTTGCACTCCTTCGGCCATTACTGGTTAAATAACTGATTTACAAATAGGGATGTTAAGGTCAGGAAGATTTAGCTTGATACGATGTTCTTGTATCAAGTCCCGTATCCGACATTCTAATCTAAGATAACGCTCAAGTTCGTCGAATGGTAGCTTTAATTTCTCGCCTTGAAAACGAGTACTTGGCATACACTCGACAAATGTAGAAAGGGAAAAATAATTGTTTGCCTTAGTATATACTGGGCAACACTGGAGTTACGATATTGACTAAATTAGTCCCCGACAATGACGCCAAAAACATGATCGCGACTTAGTAAGTCTATGGTAATCGTGACTGCAAGTGCACAGTCCTATCGCGTAGTTTTAAAGATTATCGAACCCACAAGGACTAATAATCGAACGTATCGTTATCTAATGTTACTATGTAAATCTAAGGCTGATGATCATTCTAAGATTGGAGGGATGAAGAGAAATAACTATAGCGTAAATAGAATGTTACTAAGGATATGCGATAAAGGGATGTCGGTGTGTAACGCATCAAACTTCGGGGATTCGATAGATGTTTGGTGTAATCTTATTGGTCAAAATGTTCTTCAGTAGAAATTATTTATAGAAAGGACTTAGTCTCACACTCTCGTTTTTATTGACTCTGACCATACTCCTAAACCAGAATGCTTGGCTCTCACGGTCTCATTTTGAATTTAAAAGTAATTTTTGAATATGAATAAAGTCTAATTAATCCTAAAGCGCTCTCGCTGTGTTTAGGATTAATGCCTAGTTTCAACTATCGAGTTAAAATCTCAAACTCTCGTTCTTGTTGGCCGTAACCTTAGTTTGTTTTATACTCTCGTACGTAAAACAGTTTGAATAAAATAAGAAACTAAAACCGGAAAAATAAGTTTTATAAAAATCAACACCGACCATCGATGAATCTCGTCGTTCCAACGATCTTTACATACCGATACCTAAGGGTTCAGCCGGACATGGATATGGTAATAGACATGGTATTCGGAAAATCAAACATGCAATAAGGCATAAATAAATAAAATAGCAATCAAAATAAAACCTGGATTATGAATTGAGAACTAGAACTGAACCTTGATTCTTCAAATAAAATAATGTCGACAGACTTTGGCAATGAGTAACCGTTATAATTGAATTCAAATGCGTAAAATAAATTGCAATAGTCCCTGATGTGGAGAAACTATCACTATTACAAAGTAGGAAAAACCTCCTAGGAAAACTAAAAGAAAATAAGTATGACTAAAAATTAAGCGTACGATTGAAAGCTGGAAGAGAGAGAGAGAGCTCTAGCGGAAAACAAAACTCCCTTTTATATATTTTCCACTCCCCTAAATTATAGCCAAAGGTGAGTGGATTCATGGCTAGAAACTTGGAGAAATAATAGGGAAGACCAGGTCGTGGCGATTGCCACAACCCTAGTCTTTGACTTCGTGGCGAGCGCCACCAATATAGGGTTAAGCGCCACACTCTCCATTCTTTGTGGCGGGCGTCACCATCCTCTTTGGGTCATCTGGCGGGCGCCAAACACCCAGATGATGGGCGCCACAAGCCCATTAGGCGTGGTGGCCCATTCTCTCCATTTTTCTCCATTTTCTTCTCTTTTTCTTTCCTTTTTACTATTTTCCACTTTGCTTGCTTGTAAACCTTTTAATCGATAAATACCTACAATAAACATGAAATACTGCATAATAATATGTGTTAATCAAGTAAAAAGAAATGCATATGAAGCCAAAAATATGATACATTTTCGTGTTATCATCTGCGTGGACGATCAGATACTTGTTCTTCCAAGCATCCTTTTCTTATTACATCCTAGTCAAAGCAACCTTGAGTTTCTCTGCGTCAGTCATGAAAATGAGATAAGGTTATTTAACAATTTAAGACAAAGGCTCTTGTCGAAGATAAGGCATTTTCAGACTGACGACCCTAGCTCACACACATTGGAGAAAAGGCTCCAAAGAAACAATCTAGCTTTCTTAGAACTTCTCTTCTTTTCTTATGGACATGGCGCCAGGAATGCATAATATTTTCTTTGAACGCTTTGTCGTCTTCTCCTTCCTTGAAGAAGAAACTCTCTAAGAAGATAGTGTTGGGCTTGTCCTTCATTGGGTATCCAAACTGACTGCGAGCCAAAATCGGGTTGTAGTTAATACCACCCTTTGTACCAAGAATAGGTATATTAGGAAATTAACCACAACTATCAATAATCTCCACCCCCTCATAAGCACGATCAAACCAATCAATGTCATAATAAGTGAGAGACATAATCTTTTGTGACCATAACAAACCATCCTTGAGGTCCCAAAAGGTAGTAGACCGAGGCAAGTGAGAAATGAACCACTTGTAGAGCAGATTTGTGCAGCAAATGATCATTACTCCCCTATGATAATTCCTGAGATGGACTAAATGGTAAACATCTGCAAGAAAGGTAGGAAATGGATTTCTAATTAGGAATATTTTGATAACATTAATGTCAACAAAGTCGTCAACATTAGGGAAGAGGATCAATCCATAGATGAGCAAGGCAATAATAGCCTCAAAAGTGTCCATACTCTTCATGGTATCAAAATAACAAGCCTCACCTATCAAGAATTTAGCAGGTAAACCAAGAATTCCTCTTTTTGTAGTCAAATTAGCTTTTATCTCAGATACCCTTAAATGAGTAGCTTATGCAATGTCTTGATGGTTTAGAATTTCTTCTAAACCGGAAAAGGGGACTTGATCAGGAATGGGTAGGACAATAAGGTGAGAAAACTCCTCCAAGGTAGGCACAAGCTGATAATCTGGAAAGGTAAAACACTGACACAATGGATCATAGAACTGAACCAATGTAGCAAGAATCCCCTCTACCATGTTGGTCTTTAAAAGAGGTAGAGGTCTCCAATATTTGTCTTTAAAGTCTTCAGGATTAACTACCAGAGATCCTAGATTTCTTAAATCCTCAAATTTTGGACTATTGAAAGTGTACTTTTGAGTTCTTCTTCTTCCAAAGTCAATGGTGAAAAATACCTACGATATTTGCGAAAAATGCTTCTAATTTCCTTGAAGACTTTAATTAAGATGATGTTAATGAATGCATGATTGTACGAATGCACATACACATCAATATCAACACACATATACAAGATGTCAAATACATGGGATTTGCGCAACCTGAAAAATACAGTGTGCGAAAAAAACAATCGGCGAAATAAAATGACAGAAGAGTCGCCACCGTGCGTTATTTATCCCAAAGGAGGGAAAGGAAACACTCGAAGTAAACCTGAAAAAAGGAAAGGACAAGACAGGGTCTCGCAACCAAATCTTGGGTTCGGGAGTCGATTATGCGAAGGGAAGGTATTAGCACCCCTACGCATCCATAGTACTCTACGGGATCCACTTTTGTAGTTCTTGTCTTAAGGGTGTGAGTTTATCTTGTGTTGTTTACTAAAAAAAAGGGGTTAAATGAAAATGACTCGCGCGGGTGTCGCATCCACTGCATACGTATCTCATCTGAATATGAGAATCAGAGTCTTCGTAGCTCGGCTGACCTATGGGTTTGGGGGATGTGTGCTCGCTAAGACATCGCGTCTTATGCCTACGTATCTCATCTGGAATGAGAATCAGAGCAAGCCGTAGTTCGGCTAACTACGGGGTTATGGATTGGGTTTTGGACGAACGATGTTACTACGCAATCTATCAGATGCTCGACCTTTGGAGACTTACTCGCCTGTAGTAGAAGGAGTAAGCGTGTGTTTAGGAGAAGAAAAATCAATGAAGGGTTAGGGTTTGGTAAACTCATGCAAAAAGGCAGTCCTTGACGAAGGAACCTGCATAAAGTAAACACAAAAACATTGCCTCCTATCGAGGTCTTCCAGCTAGGAAAGCAGTAAAATGCGGGAAAAATGTAAAAGGTACCACACGGATAAAGATCCGAAGTAACAGCAATTAGAGGAATGGGAAACCCAGGGATCTTCCAAGCTAAACACATCAAAGAAAGTGAGTCAGTACAGGTAACCGGAATGAACCTCCAGGGGGTATCCCACAAATAAAGTGGAAACCACGCAAGTTATCCTTGCAAAAGTCACGTGAGCCCTCACAAAATAAAACTCAACAAACAGGTTAGAGAAACAAAATAGGGTAACCAAGAGTTGCCCCCAAATCAAAATGTAACCACATGAATCATGCCAATAAAATTCACAAAAAGCTCACAAAAAGCAACCAAGGGTAGGAGGCCTAAACCTCTTGTCAAACACATGCATCAAAAGGGTATCAAATTCACCCATAATACCTCATACATTTAGAGCATTCAAATTAAAGGCATAAAGATGATGGATATAGGGAAAACCTGATTGGAGAACTTGATTGAAATTGAGTTGCACCCGTGAGGTTTACAAAACAATCTTTAGGGTTTATGTGAGGCAGAGGTGATTCTGTGCAGTTGAGTTCCCTTCAGGGTTTGGAGGTTGCTCTGAACTCTGTTAACTCTTCTCTCACTATCTTTTTCCTCCAGCCAGGGTAATAGGAATAGAATGAAATTTTGTTTCACTGAAACTCTGAATTTATAACCTGATTTTTGTGGACCTGTGGGCTAAAATGAGAGAGGTCCAAGTCCAAGATTTTTTTCTTTTATTATATATATATATATATATATATATATATATATATATATATATATATATATATATATATATATATATATATATATATATATATATATATATATATATATATTTTGTTTTTTGTTTTTTTTGGTTTTTTGTTTTTGTTTTTTTTTTGGTTTTTCATTTTTTTTTTCAAAACACGTGGGCTTCGCCTAGCGAGCATGACATCTCATGAACAAACCTTTGCTCCTTCAAGATTAACGTTCTGACTGACGAATAGACCTCTGTTGGAAGTAACTCAAGTCTTTCCCTTGTGTTGACTGATCACCCAGATAGGACCCACAAAGTATCTTGGATGATGTTCAAGCTTCTTGGATCCGATTCCGATTGCCATGATGAAATGCAAATGCTAAATGACCTAAAAAATGAATGCATGCATGAGGTGTAAAGCGTATGCTTCCAGAAAAAATGAAGGGTAAATTTTGGGGTATTACAGGATTCATAGGTTCGACTTCACGAGCATGAGCCCATGGGTCTAACCATCCCAACAAGGTAAGTGCTAAGGGTCTATCATCAAGACAGGAACCAAGGTTCTAAGAAAGTTCCCATAATCATAATCCCATCTTTCGGATATTATCGGGTTGGATAACTACTTGTCAACCAATAATATTCTCAAGAGAAACTCATTTGAGTGTAGTATCGTGTATCAACTAATTCAAGTTTACACCTTCATAGTCACGACACAACGTCCTAATAAGGCTTAGTATGGTAAAGGGACACTAAAGTCATCAGCTTCTCGGGCTCCTAGGTCAAAGATAGCAAATGTCTTCACGATTGCTTATTCAACAAATAATATCCCCAAAGGGGCCTATACTAATTGTGGGATTTTTAAGTCAGCTTATTCGGGATTACTCCACCCAAGCCAACTTGACTATACCACCCTCTTATCTCAATATGCACTCAAGTCCGAGTTAGGACTTATCTTATCACAAAGACCACCCAAGAAAATATAAACAAACAAATAATAAAACATAGATAAAAACAAGGTATGTATATAACCCTCTTGGGGAGTAGTCCCCAGTGAAGTTGCCATTTCTGTCACGGTGAGAATCGGAGACCAAGTTATTGGATTAACTTGACTCGCAACACATTGATATCACCACCGAAGTTTTACTTTTCCAAGGTAAAGGGAAAAGATTCAAAATAAACCTAAAATAAACATGCATAGCAAATAGTAAAACTAGAAGCAAAGCAAGTAGAGATCAAAGGTATGAGGGTTGGTTATGCAAAGGGAAGATATTAACACCATAAGCATCTGAAGTACTCTATAGGAATATTTTGAATTTATCTATGTTTTAGTTTAAAAGTTTTTTTCATTTTTGAATGGGGCAATAAAAGGGGTAAAAAAAAGTTTTGGAAAGTGTTACTTGACTAAAGGTAAGTCAAAGTTTGAGTTTGAGATGCTTCATGTGTACTAAAGCATTTGAAAGTGTAATTGAAAAATCCATTGACTAAAAGTAAGTCAAGGTTTGTGTTTGAAATTCCTCATGTGTACTAAAGCATTTTCAAGTGTAATTGAATGTCCATTGACTAAAAGTAAGTCAAGGTTTGTGTTTGAAATGCCTCATCTGTACTAAAGCATTTTCAAGTGTAATTGAAAGTCCATTGACTAAAAGTAAGTCAAGGTTTGTGTTTGAAATGCCTCATGTGTACTAAAGCATTTTCAAGTGTAATTGAAATTCCATTGACTAAAAGTAAGTCAAGGTTTGTGTTTGAAATGCCTCACATGTACTAAAGCATTTTCAAGTGTAATTGAAAGTCCATTGACTAAAAGTAAGTCAAGGTTTGTGTTTGAAATGCTTCATGTGTACTAAAGTATTTTCAAGTGTAATTGAAAGTCCATTTAATAAAAGTAAGTCAAGGTTTGTGTTTGAAATGTCTCATGTGTACTAAAGCATTTTCAAGTGTAATTGAAAGTCCATTGACTAAAAGTAAGTTAAGGTTTATGTTGGTGTTTTGGCTTGGATAAAAAGAGGCAGGGTTTGGTTTAGGATATATGCATGAATGGACAAACAAAGTCAACAAACAAATAAACAATACATGACTAGGAAATCAACATAAGATCCTTTCCCTTAGATTTAGATGCATAAATTGGTAAGACATGAACAAGCTACTTACATGTTTTTGAGGCATGATGAACATAAACAAGATATGACAAAGGTTTACATAACATCACAAGAGATATCACATGAACAAGTATGAGATACATATTCAACATTATGGAAGTTTATGAAGGAAATACTTGAAAGAAAGGACAAAAAATTACAAGAAATGGATATATCATCACAAAATTGAGATAGAATATAAGTGGAGTGTCACAAGACAAGTATCATGATATATAGTCATCAAATAAGTTATGACAAAAGAAAGATATTCAAAACATGGATCATATGAACATGGTATGGACAAAGTAAAACCCTAAGTGGATTACTATGCATACAAGTCAAACAAGAGGCAAGAACATGTTAGGGATAAGTTTAGACCTAAACCCTAATCATGGCATGAATAAGAAACAAGAAGTGGAAGCCCTAATCACTTCCTAACCATTCCTTCAAACATGTTTTCAAGGTGAATCAACTTAGACATGGTATGGAAATAATCAAGTTTAAACATGTTAATGATAACAATCAACACTTAAAAGAGTGTGCTATGATCATACAAGCTTTCAACATCAAGAACAACCCATAAATAAACCAAAGGAATCAACTAAGAGCCTTAAAAGGTACATGCTTTCTATAAAACAAAAAGTGGTGAAATAAATAATATTTTTTTGGATTTTTTGTATCATCATAAAATATACATTCTCATGAACACATGGCAAAAAGAATGGGTAAAAAATGTTAAGGGATCATGAAGTCATGGTTTTTTTAAGTTGTGAAGAAAAATGGAAATTAACAAGTAATAAGAAAATACACACATTGCATTGGCCAGGTTCAAACCCACGCCTTTGGGGTTCCATGTGCTTGGTGAAAAACAAAAACAAAAGGGATGGGGTGAGGGGGATTTGAACCCCATACCCTTTAGTTACAAGTGACTTAAGGCACGCGCTTCTACCACTGGGGTGATGATACATCCGTTAATTAAAACACAAACATTAGTATATATTATAAAAGCACGTTCCATTTGAATTTTTAATGCCACCCCAGCATCATCATCAACCTTGTGCTTCTCTCTTTCTCTTTCTCATTCTTCTTATTTCATTTTTTTTCCAAATATTCCATCAATTATATCTCTTTCATTTCTCAACCATTTTTCATAAAATAAAGACCAAAGTTGCTCAAAACAAAGCAAGGAACATAATGGTACGATAGGTTTCAGCTAACACTCAAAGATGAGGATGCACGAAGGATAAAACCAGATCTGAAACCCTAGGTCTAGTGCAACATAAACTCACATGGACAAGAAGATAAATGACATGTAAGTTAATGATCCATATTAACACAAGAAATGCTACATGTTTGCTTCAGAAATCAAATGAAAATGATGCATCTATAGTGAGTTTTGAAATCAAGAATATACTGTTTGATGCTTCTCCTGATTCTTATGAGTTCCCAGAAGATGATTGGAACCCTTGGTTTTCCGAATGCATGAGCAAAATGAGAGAATGAAGGTTAAGGTTGAAAAGCTCTCAAGAATGAAGTTTTTCTTGGAAAGCTTGGTGTGTGGATATATGAGGCCTTGCCCTCTATTTATCGTGATCCTTGAGGGTGTGAGAGGCCTCACATATCATAAAACAATCATGTCCTTTACTGGTTTTCTTTCTTGGTTGGGTTTTGCACAAAACACCAAGTGTGAAGCATGACAAAAATGTGCAGTGCATGGAGTGTTTTGCATTGCTTTTTCTGAAGCATAGGGGTTGAATTGTGGTTTAGATTTGGTGTGCATCTGAACCAAATCCATTTGTGAGCTCAATGGTACTAATTGTTAGATTAAAGTCACTTTTCATAAATGGAAGTGTAACCTTTATGCCAAAAATGGAATGATTAAATGTGTAATGGCTTAGTTGCTTGGATAATGGATCAAAAGTGTGTGTAATCTTATTATTGGAGTGATATTTAGTAGCAAGAAGGACCTGTACTTGGAGATATTGCATATTTGCTTGGATTTGCAATGCAACTTGGGCTTGTAACTTGACCTATGAACCATCTCATGATGTTGTCTTCCCAAATTTGATTTTCTTAGCTCAAGCATGGGAAATTCTTGATCTTGGACATTTTGGAAATATAAAATCATAATATACAAATTTCATGTTGAGAAATTGGCTTGAATAATTTGGGATATTGGTGAAACATTGGGATAAAGTTGGTCACTTGATTAGGTCAGCATGCTGAAAATTTAACTAAGTGTTTTACCACTTGAAAAGCAAATAAATCCTCCACTTTATGGCCCCATATCTCTTCACCCATGCATTTTTTTTGGGTTTCATCACCTAGGAAAAAATTGAAGTATGAAGAAAGACCTTCAATTTGATCATTGGAGCAAATAATCACCATCTTTGTGACCTCGGAAAGTTGGGTACTTGGACATGATTTTTAGGGACTTAGTGAAAATTCCAAATTCTCCATCTTTGCCCCTTTTGCAAGTAATCTTGATTTTATTGATTAAAATTGACCAAATGACTTTATTGATTATATTTTCATGATCCTTGACTTGAAAAGTCCATAGTTGACCAAAGATCTTAAAAGTCCAACTTTGACTTTAGACATTTGTTGTCTTTTTCATCAATTGTGTTCAAAACTTTCATCTGTTCATGAACCTAATTTTCTTGAGTCATTTTAATTACATGAGTGGGTTATGAGGACACATTTGAGGACCTTGGATCATACCTCAAGCCCTAGGAACATGCTTTGGTCAAAGAGTCAACAATAAGCCTAATTTGGAGTACTAGATAATTATGGCTTGGTGAACTTGAATTGAGGTGAGTACAAACTTTGATTGTTGATGGAGGGCGACTCTTAATCATCTTGAGATATTTATGATCGTAATAATTCTTGATTGACCCATCCCTTGAACTTATTGATGCCAAAACCCTAACTTACAAACAAAGTAAATCAAGACATATATATTTTTTGTATTTTTGTGGGGTTAGCATAGCAGAACGATATACACAAAAGTATATGATGACCTTGATGTTATGCAAATGATATAAATTATAAGGGATCTTAGAGGTGAAAATTAGGGTATTACATCTACCCATATTTAATTTTCTTCCATCCGGAGATATGAAGGTTAAAATATTCGTCTCGACGGGATTGGAGAGACCTAAATATTAAAATGCATAATTTTTGACCCTAAGATACCGCAATGATGCTTATGATATGCAAGACTCTGAATTTCATGGGTAATGATGCCATAAGGGACATACTACTGTTGAAGAAACTAACCAGAGAGAATAGGGACTAACACTGGGGAATAACACCAAATGCTAACAAACTGGGGAAGGTTTTTAAATTACTGGGGGTAAAATTAACACGCCACCGGGGAACGAGAACATAGGTTCTGATAATTGAATGAGAACCAACTTCCAATATTGGAAAAGGATCCGGTTTCTTCTTTAATAGGCTTACATTTAAGAAAAGGGTGATTACTAAATGGGAGATGGGAACCAATGACTCCATCGAGGATCTTCAAACCAAATTTCTCAAGTAAAAGAAAAATATCATCATTTGAAAGGAATTTCGTCAAACATCTCTAGCGGGAATTTTTCAAAGAGATAACCATTTGATGAGAGGATGATTTGATAACGGACTTACTGGGGAAATTGCCATTAGCCGAAGTTAACTTCACTATGGGGAAGATAAAGCAAAGGTGATAATTTTCGACAAGCTTCTCTGACGGGAACTTTTCGGAGACATATCCATTTGATGGAAGAGTAGTTGACATGTTGATAAACTTCACCTGGGAATGGATAAACTTCTATGAGAAGAGACAACCATTTGTCGTCGGATAATAAACTTCAACTATGATTCGGGTTGTATGCCACGAATGGGTTTCCATTTCTCCTTTAATCAAGTATTCCACTTATAAAGGGTAAGTAAACTTCAACAAACTATTTGGGTTGTATGTCGCGAATGAGTCTCTGGCTCTTCTTTAATCAAGTATTCCACTTGAAAAGGGTAAAAGATCTCCAACAAACTTCTCTGACGGGAATTTTGCGAAGAGATAACCATTTGGTAGAAGGGCCTCACTGGAGATAGAAAAACTTCTCGGAAAAGACTTCCATTCTTCATCCAAAATGAAACAAGTTTCTCAAATAAATAGACCGTCATTTATTGTCGAATAAACTTCCACACGATTCGGGTTGTATGCCACGAATAGGTTTCAATTTCTTCTTTAATCAAGTCTTCTACTTGAAAAGGGTAAAAGAGTTCCAACAAAATTCTCTTATGGGAATTTTACGGAGAGATAACCATTTGATGGAAGAATAAGGAAGTTGATGTGTACGCTAACTTCACTAGGAAAAGACAAACTTCTCAGAAAGAGACTGCCTTTTGTCAATCGAAATAAAATCCAGGAACAAAATAAGCTCCTCAAATAAAGAGACTGCCACTTATTGTTAGGGATTTCAAAGGGAGTGTTACAAGAACACTGTTGGGGAACAAAATTCGTCTTTGATGTGGAACCATGAACAAGTTTTTCACGGAGGATTGAAGTGTTTGGAGGTACAAAATAAATGTACCAACAATTTAGGTTTTTACAGCCTAGAGAGATTTAATATCAGACCTGTCAGAGATCAGGTTCAATCCAGGAATAAACTAGAGAGGGATAGTTAAACAAGACTCTTCTCAGTGAGGAATGATCTCAAACTGGGGATTTATCCTATCCAAGTATGGGAAGGAGAGCTAAAGCAAAATCTTCCACGTGGAATAAACTCAGTGGGGATTTAGAAAGGGCATACACTTTTTGCTTAGGGTCGACAACTCTACTGAAGAGATGAAACATTTTTCACTTGGGGGATGAACACAACCAAGTTAAGTAAAGCAACACAAGGGATGCAATATGAATATGAATTATGAATTTTAATTATGCATGATATATATGCATGCGTGAATGCGTGTTATGTTTATGATGACAAAACAAGTAATAGTAGATGAACTAGAGATGAAATAAACATCTCAATACAAATGAACACTCGACTAATCTCAACAGGATGGAAACCTCACTAAAGATAAAACGAGAAGTCGTCAATGGAGTAAAGTTTTCCCTTAAGCCCAATCTTCTCTGTGGATACTAACATAATGGTGCCAAATGGAGGGAAGGTCTCCTAAAGAAGCAAGACTCATCCACTATTGCAATTCCATTAGGGATAATAAATACAATATTTTAAGAAAGCATTGAGCTCCGTACACCAGGATCCAACCTTTTATGAGATTACTGTTGACATTCCTTATTGTGTTCATAAATTAAAAGAAACACACACATACACACACTTCTTAAAAGCAAGAACAAAATATTTTAAACTTTTCATTTCAAGAGTTTTCTCATCAAAGGTAAAAAAAGAAGTCATTTTGCAAGAAGGAAGTAAAAATAAGAGTTGCAAACAAATGGATAAAGTCTCGAATTTTATTGAAGGAATGGTAGTCTGTGAATGACGGGACTTAATATATCATTTACAAAGATGAAAAATGGTAAATACAGGAAAAGGCTACATTAAAATGAAATGGCTGATCAGTGCATTTTGATGCACGTTCTTTCATGTTTGTACTTAAGCATTTCTTCGGTTTGCTTTGATTATTTTTATGTTTTAATGTGTTTTCATAATTTATGTTATTTTTGCACTTATTTAATTTTCGTATTTAATTTTCAGCATTAGCAGCTTTCGCGAGAAAAATCATATCTTGAGCTAGGAGTATCGGATTGAGACGTGCTACCAGTCGATGGAAAGCTAAGAAAAAGATCTACAACTTTTGTTCAGAAGTAGAGAGCTGAATTAGACTGTAACAGGGCCAGAAAATTCGTTGAAGTTGCAGCATTAGTTTTATTTAAGTTTTGGATCATTAGTTTTGGGCTTGAGTTATGTTTTCGATCCAGTTGGGTTGTAAACCAAATTCCTTGTTTTCCATATACCTAGTAGCTGCATAACATGAGGATAATTGACTATTCACGAAATACTTGAAAGCTTTGGCAAGAATTCTCATGAAGAACTAATCGATCCAAGCAATTTGCTGTATTCGGGTTCCGATACCTTGAGATTTTAGTAATTCTTATTCAGGTTTTTTATTCCTTTCAATATTAATATATGTATTTTGTTTGCTTAATCCGATTTACATATGCTGTATTGATTTAATCCGATTGATTGTGTGATCCTAACTATAGTCACGATTTCGTTTGCTTAATTCGTTATCGAGTCCGTTTAATTCATGTTTGCTTAATTCATGAAACTTAATCCCGTTTGCTTAATTCGGATAATAGGAACATACAACTTATACTATCAATTGCGCTTGTCAGTTGATATTATAATCGAATAGAAATAGTTAATCTACGGTTAGAATTACGATAGTCGATGATAGGCAAAGACCGAATCAGTAAATTGTTGCTACAACTTATTTCAATAATCACTTATTTTAATCTATTTTTTTTAATTGAATCCTAAACCAAGCAAAACCCCATTAATCGTTACTATCATTGGTTAATTCATTCAAGAATCCTTGTGAGAACGATAATCCGAGTCAATTTGTCGCTAACTACGTTTTGTAAAAAATACTCGTTTTTGATCCGCGCGCGACAGCGGATCAATGGCCACTATTTCTCCCTATCAACTTTGAAATCCACCGTGTTCGAGCTTCTGGAGAGAGTAATTTGATTACGAAAACTTTGATGGGCGGGTTCGCTTTAAGCTGATCAAGTCTGGCCTGATACAGTTACTTGCCATAATCCCTAACTTTTACCTAGATTGCCCCTCGCGGGTGTCAATCTACTAGGACAACCATTTTCTATTTATGTCTCTAAATTTTGCCCCTCGGGTTTTCGGCCCACCGAGACGCTCTTTTTTTTTGCCTAAGCTTCCATTTCGAGTTTTCAACTTAACGAGTTGTTCTTTTATTTTCTTTTAGGCGAAGTATTTCTTGACTGCATCGACATTTACAAGACGAATGAGCTCCTCGTCGTCCATGGTCGTAAGGATTAAATAACCTCTAGAGAAGGCTCTCTTAACAACATATGGTCCTTCATAATTAGGAGTGCACTTGCCCCTATAATCAGTAATGAAAGACAAGATCTTCTTGAGTACGAGGTCGCCTTCTCTGAACACGTGAGGTCAAACCTTCTTATCAAAAGCTTTCTTCATCCTTTGTTGATACAATTGACCATGGCATAAATCCGTCTTCCTCTTTTCTTCAATTAAATTCAACTTGTCAAATCTACTCTGACACCATTCAGCCTCAGACAATTCTGCTTCCATCAAGACTCTCATTAAAGGGATCTCAACTTCCACAGGGAGCATTGCTTCCATGCCATATACAAGAGAGAAAGGGGGTTCCCTAGCTGAGGTGTAGACGGATGTACGATACCCATGTAGAGAAAAAAGGAGCATCTCATGCCAATCCTTGTAAGTCACAACCATTTTCTGGATGTTCTTATTTATATTCTTATTCGCAGGTTCAACGACCCCATTCATCTTGGGTCTATAAGGAGATGCGTTATGGTGTTCAATCTTGAATTCTGCACACATTTCTTTCATCATTTTGTTGTTCAAGTTTGATCTATTATCAATTATGATCTTACTTGGAACACCATAATGGCAGATTAGTTGATTTTTGACAAATCAGATCACCACTTGCTTGGTCACATTGGTGTACGATGTAGCTTCGACCCGCTTGGTGAAGTAATCAATGGTCACTAGAATGAAGTGATGTTCGTTCAAATCTTTTGGTTTTATCATACCAATAATGTCAATTCCCCACATAGAGAAAGTCCAAGGAGAGGAGATAACATTGAGAAGAGTTGGAGGCACATGAATCTTATCAGCATAAACCTGACATTTATGGCACTTCTTCACATATTTGCAGCAGTCAGCTTCCATTGTTAGCCAATAGTAACCTGCTTTTAACATCCTATTAGCCATTTCATGTCCATTGGCATGGGTACCAAAGGATCCTTCATGAATTTCCGTCATCAGCATGTTTGCTTCTTGTCTATCCATGTATCTAAGCAGGACCATGTCAAAGTTTCTCTTGTACAATACATCTTCGTTCAGAAAGAAAGCACCAACCAACTTTCTAAGAGTCTTCTTATCTTTGTTTGATGCCCCAGATGGGTACTCTTGACTTTGAATAAAGCATTTAATATCATGATACCGTGGTTTGTCATCAATGACCTCTTCTGCAGTGAACACATGAGCAAGTCTATCAAGGCACATAACATTTATTATGGGTACATCATTCCACCATTTCACAATAATCGTGGAGGATAAAGTTTCCAGAGCATCTGCTATATGATTCTCCTTACAACATCTGCCAACGAGTAATTCTTCCAGTTAAAGCAAGCTTTTCAAAGATGTACTTGATTTGATCCATTTTGGATATCAACCAAGTAGTATGATTGTGTAGCGGGGTATTCGTTACCATTAGAGATATTGACTAAATCTAAGGTAAACCATACAAGTCGAGTCGCCACCACACTTCTATATATCCAAAGGAATGGTTAGAAAGCGAACAAAAACCTAAAAGTTGTATCGAATAAAAAACTAGTAAAAATGTCAGAGATCTGGGTAAGGGGGTTGATTATGCAATGGGAAGGTTTTAAGCACCAAAAACATCCTAGGTGCTCCTAGGGAGCCCTTTTCATATTTGTTGTAAGGTTGGTATTTTGTGAAAATTTGTTTGTGCAAACATGATTGAAGAGATGAGAAGAGAATATACAAATTATTTACATTGTGTTTGGATGGATAAACCCATTGCCTACATACCATCTTAAAAAAAGATTAGGATCAAAACCTCGTAGTTCGGGGTAAAAATCTCAAAAAAATGAGTTGGTGAATTGATTGGTCCAAAAGCCTTAAGGTCTTTTGTTATCCAAGGGAGAAAACTCAACCTAAAACCACAAATCCACCATGTGAGGATAGCTTCAACATGCTAGTGAGGGGTTAACCCTATAATAAGCATGGAAGACTCATTGTTCATCACTAAGGATATAGGTGAGTATTACATCTACCTCAAGGATAACTCAAACCTAATAGCTAAAGGTTATGAATTTTTTTGATTAAGAGAGTGGCCATTGAAACCACAAAAAGGTATTTGAATGAGTTATATTTACCAATGAAAAGTATGTACAAAATATGGTCAAAGTTGACTTAGAAGTTCAATTCAAAATAAGTATTATGAAAAGAAGGTTTGAAAATCAAAAGCATAGGGCTTAGGTTTCTAATGTTTGAAAAAAAAGTGTTAAATGTTTGCACAAAAGTTTTGGCTTGGGTTAGAGTGGAGGGAAGAAGAAGAATGACTAAAGTCCTAATCAAACAAGAGATAAGGGATAAGAAACAAGACCACAAATGGAGTTCCTCTCTTGAGATCATATTGATGATCCAAGTAGCTCTCATCCTTTGGAATATGCAAGCAAAATAAGTAAGCTCAAGCAATCAACATAATCAAACAAGCTTCTTATAGGATCTCCAATGGCTCTTGTATCTTTCACTTTTGGATGAACATGGCAATGGTTCTTCAATTTGAGCTCTCATAGGATTCCCTAGCACAAAAGCACACACACATCAAAGAGTCTTATGAAGCCAATTAAGAATGGACAAGAGTGAGTTTAGAGGTTTGGTCATTCTAATCCATCTTCAACATTAAGGTCCTTTTACTCCAATTTGCATAGGGAAAGTCCTAGAAACTAAGTCCATTTGTCCATTTCTTTGCATTTGGTCCACAACAATCAAAACAAAACACAAGCACAATAATATATACACAATTATGTGCTCAAGTGAGCAAAAGGCAAATTGCATTAACATAAACACGTGCTCAAATGAGCAAAGGGGGAAAAGCAAATGAATAATATGTACAATAGTAAATTGCATAAATGTAAAGAGCAAGAATTAAATGTTAATATTTAGTGGTTAGTGTTAGTAGTTAGTGTGCCATAAGGCAAATTTAGCGCTATGTTAAGCAATCGTAATTGGACTTATGTAGAAGTCACAACTATCTGAGGCCGGTCAATAATAATGTAGGCAACAACACAAGTTAGAGGTCTTGATTAGTGAATCAAACTCCAACAAATTACCATTCCAAAAAGAAGATGAGAAATGATCTTGTATTGATTTAGGTCCTTTGCATGATTTAGGAAGTAATCTATCCTTAATGCAAAGCCATTCACTTGATCTATGATCAAGATGAATTAGATTTGAATCAAGGAAGATTAAACCTCCCTAACCAATGCTAACCACCAATATTTAACTCATTGATCAAAAAAAGAAAGAAGAAGAAGAAGAAGATGAAGAATTAAAGTGCATTAAATGAAATGGAATGAGATAATCAACAAGCTATGACCAAAGATAGAGAAGATCAAGGTCAAACAATAGAAAACAGAAGCAAAATGAGAATTAGAGGTCAAAAAACAAATAAAATATTTTTGGCATTTTTAATATTTAAAATAAAACTTGAATTAAAATAATAAAGAAAGGTCAAACTTCAAACTCACTTCAAATCAACTTTGAAAAGTCCAAGTGAATTATCCCAAGTTCAACAAGGTCAAACAAAGTTTGACAAAAAATTTCAGCATTTTTTAAAGTCAAAAACTATTTTAAATCAATTAAAAATGCATAAAAATAACCTAATTGAACTAAAATCTCAAATAAATCTCAAATCAATTAATAAATTGATGAGAATATTTTTCATAGATCTATCATCATTCAAAGAGGTTGAGAAAAATATTTTTGTATTTTTTGGATCTCAAAAACTGTTTAAAATGAATTAAAAATAACCAGAAAAGAGAAAATTATTAAAAAATAGCAAATGATAAAATAAAAAAATATTAAAAATCATTTTTAGAAAGTAGAAAATAAAAGAGAAATAATGCAATTGGTCCCATAATTTTTGGATCAATAATGAGAGAGATATGAATTTTAGAAGTAAAATGGAATTAAAAGAAATAAAAGAAATTAAAATCAGAAAATGAAAAATGAGAAAAAACGTGAGCCATTGGATCTGAGCTCATTAATTGAGCTAGCAGATCATGAGGCCCACAACGCGCGTCCATCAAACACCAAGGTCAAACGAGTCACACCTGGCCATTAATTTGGTCATAACATTGAAGGGCCTAGATCAAATCTGGAAATGGAAATGGACGTCTCAGATTCAATCTGGAGACCAGATGGTGGCCAGCGCCACCGTCTTCTCCGGCCAGCTCCGGCGAAGTCCAAAAATTACAGAGGAATAAATGTGAACCAAAACGCGCGATCCAGGTACCAAACGAAAGGTGGAGTAATGTACATCACTCCTGTACCGACCAAATTCCCTCTAGATTCCTATTGAGAGAGAAATCAGAGGTTGAATTTCATGGTGTTCAACTGAAACTTGTTGGATTTTGAAAATTCAAAGCATGAAATGGTTGTCTCTATGAAGAGGACTTCAGCCAACACCACAACAACAAGAAACAAGCAATATATGAGTTGATTCAAAGAATTCAAAATCAGAAGTAAACCTCTGATTTGCAGAGCTTGGATTCATAATTCCTTGGTGCTAAAGCTTGCAGTTCACACTATGGATCAAGGTGAAGAGGTCTAGGAACTTTTAGATCTAAGAAAACAGTCGAGGAAACTGAATTCTAGATCTGAAAATTTGAGAGAAAAGAGAGAGTTCCTTTGGTGTGAGGGTGGGATTTCAGTTGCACAGCATGTAGGGCGCCTTTAGGTTGAAGAAATGAAGCTCCAATGCAATGTATTTATAGGCAAGGCAATGCTGAATGTGTGATTTCAAATTTGCATGAATGGAAAGGGCCTCCATGCATGGGCCTGTACAGGCGCATGGAGGGCCTAATTCCACTTGGTTTTGGCAGCTGATCATCATCATGTACAAATTGGACGTGCATATTGTGTGTTAACGGATCATGCAATGCACATTTAAATGATTTTCCAAAATGTGCCATAATGTTCAAGCCTTCAAAAATACCATGTCCAAACTTGAAATGCTACCTTATGAGTAATGGTTGAAAAGCTTGTTGCATAAGGAACAAATGTCATGTTGATTAAAACTCCATTTGGGCCTTGGAAATTAATGAAAATTGAGCTTGAAGTGTAAGGTGCAAAACATGCATATGTGAAGTTTCCAAAATTGGCCAATGTTCAAGCCCTTCTGTTTCAATGATGCAAGCTCCAAATGACAAAATCTTCAACATGAAAGTTGTATATCTTTTCAAGGAAATCAATCTGGACTTAAATTTTGAATCATTTGGATTTTTAATGAGGAAGTTATGGGCACTTGAAGTTGGATTTTTTCACATTTCAATGCATTTGGTCCAAAGTGACCTATAATGTTTTGCATTATCACATGTATTTCTTTTGAGATTTTGAAATTTTGCTCAACATAACATTTGAAGTAGACACATTAAGATTTCCATTTCACTTGATCCCAGCTCAAAATCATGAAAAATGAGTGAGTTATGTTCTTGGGAAGTTGACCTAAAATTAGGGTTTCAGTCAAAATGACCTATAATGTTTTGGAATGGATGATGACCTTCCAAGCTTCAAATAAAATTTTGATGAACATGAAAGTTGTTAATATGGTTCTTAAGAACATTGTTTGATCTAGGGGTCATCTCCATTTGACCAACACATAAAAAGTTAGGTCTCAGTACATTTCAAAATAGTCAGATGAATTGACTGAATAACTTCTCAAGTCCAAAACTCATATCCTGATGAATTGATGATTTAGGACACTCAAATAAGTTCAAATATGCATGGAATGATGAATTAAAGAACTTCCCTTGATTGTTTTTGACCATGGGTTGAGGTTGCTTCATGAGCAAGGCACAATTGATGAACAGATGAATTAGGGTTTCCTTGGGAAACAAACCTCAAGCCCATTTGATTTGCTTTGATCAAAATGATGAATTGAGATACTTGAGAGGCATATTTGATGGATGAGAACTTTGTGAACCATTTCCATGCTTGCTTTCATCTTCTTTTGACCATATCAATGCATATAGGATCTCTTAGAAGCTTTGGATCTTGTGACTGCTCAAGCTACAAACAAAAGATGTTAGTGACATATTTTTGTGCTTTTGGTTAGTAAATAAAATGAGAAAAGTAATAATATACAATTCAAGTATGTTTGGTGATCTCAAACCAACTCACAAGAGGTCCCACCCAAAGGCAAAGGGAACCAAGATGCCTATGATCCTTGAGGCTATGCAAATGCAATGTTATGATGCCATGAGGGATCTTAGGATCAAAATTGGGGTCTTACAGATGCCCCTATTTAAGGTCATTCTAGCCGGAGAAGTGAAGGTTAAAATCTTCGTCTCGACGAGGTAGAATGGGCTTAAATAATAACAAAGAGACGAATTTTGGTCCCTAAGAGACCTCATGATGCAAGTGTATGTATGCAAAAGAGAATACTCTGTGGGGATATGTGCCCACAAAGAAGAAAAGAAATCCGGAGAAATTGACAATCCATATGAGTAATTTACTCCATGGGACAGAGACTCTGGGACTCTTATGGGGATAAGAAAGGAGATAAATTGCGTGAGCCGGTCACGACTTAAGATTTGCTGAGAGACACGAGAGGGATTCCAATGGAAATAAATCAATGGAAGGACTCGAGCTGACTCAAATATGCATGTATTGGGGAATATTCCAATACAGCAAAATTATCCATAAAGGAAACTTCGGATAAAAATCCGGACTCAGGCTGGGAGAATCCACTAAAGGACTTTGCTGGGGAAAAACCACAAAGGACTATGATGGGGCAATGTCCAAAGAGAACTCAGCTGAGGAAACAACAAAATGAGGTATTACCGGTTACTGGGTAATAAGCTCAAAGAGACATGTGATCCGAACACAGGTATAAGGGTGAGAGAACAACACGCTCGGGGAGAATGAATATCTAAGACCGGTATAAAGGTGAGAGATATCAAACATCCACAACATCTGAGGAAAACCTAGAAGGTATATTTCAACTCAGGGAACCTGACTCCACAGGGGACAAAAAGTCATAATAGGGAGCAGAGAGGAAGAAGCACCAGGGATACCGGTTATTGGGTATATAATAGGTGACCGACCAAGCGTGAATTGGGGAATATTTCCAAGACACTCATCATCCGAAAGAGGGCTAAAAAGCAGACTCGATTACAGGATGGGCATTCGATTCCACAAAAAGGGGATACGAATCTTACTCGACTGGGGAAGAGCAAAAGACTTCGACCAAGGAGTGCACGAGATATATTATCTATTACCGTCAGAACGTAGATAACATACTCGCATGGAAGATTATCCACAACCGGTTACTAGGTTAATGAAGGATAAATCATCCGAAAGGAAAAAAGGCATCGGGATACCAAATACTAGGTATATAATGATGACCAATCCGAGGGAGAAACAATCATTACCGACCAAGGGTAAAATGAAAGATGACTCGCCGGGGATACATCGACAAAGGTAATGATCCGAGAGATATATCACTGGTTACTGGGAGATATACTCAAAAGGTGAAGGAATATCAGTATCGAATATTGGATAAAGATAACAGTCAAGGAGGGGATTACATCTACCGGATACTGGGTAGAAAACCACGGAAGAGTAACCGTCATCGGTTAGGATGAACAAAAACAAGGTTATCTCCGCAAAGGGATAAAATAGGATTTACAACTACCGGTATGAGGGTAGAAAACGACAGACTCCGTCGAGAAAAGATGGATAATTACTGGTTACTGAGCAATCATTCATCTAAACTACGGGGAAGCGCAGGAAAAACGAGAAACCAATCTAGGAACAAACTAGAGAGACACGATGAAACAAGACTCATCCCTATGAGGATATAACTCAGGGGGGGAAACTCCATCCCAATATATGTGTTGGGAGGAAACAGAAACAACCATCATCCACGAGGACATAACTCAGTGGGGAGTATGGAAGAAAGGATAAACACTTTCTGCTTATGAGGCTGACTTCTACATGGAGAGATCAGACACAAACATCTGATTGGGAAAATATATTACCAACTAGCAGGAGATAACAAACAAAGATATATGGCAAAGAATGCAACATGAATATCTGAATGTTTAAATCATATGCATATATGCATGGTTTATGTATGATGAATGCTGACAAAACAGATATATCTAACACAAACAGGTTCAACAAATGATGAACAAACATCCGATACTACATATCGAGAGAAAAAAATACCAGGCCCACTGGAGATCAACCAATCTGATGGGGGCAAGAGATACCAGGAAACAACGATCTCTGCAGGGGAAAGATCATCAGTCATTCTAGCTGGGGACAGGATCATTGCACAGATAAAATCCGATGTAGAAGTAATTCTACTGGGGAAATTATCAGAGGGGAGGATGGATCTCTGTGGGGAACAACCACCAATCATAAGCTTCCAAGGTCACCACCAAATACTGCACTACCAACATAGATCACATCTGCCGAGGAGGAAGGATCACTACTCCGCTGAAGGAAAGAGGGATGAATATCTTTACCAAACACTCTGCTCGGGAGAAAAACCACAAAAGGCTCCGGAGGAAGAGGATACAAGCATGCCAAGAATATGAAGAAATGTCTTACCCTGTTAGAAATCATACCATCTTTGGGAGAGCACTGAAGACATCCCGAGTATCCTTTCATCATTGTGAATGTTCACTTTGTTTAAAACAAGTTATGAAATTTTTTATTTATTTAAACAATGATATTTCTCAATTAAAACATGCAAAACATTTGTTGAATAAAAACAAATAAGAGTGCAAATAATTGGATAAAGGCTCAAATTTATTTGATGGGATGGTAGTCTGCAAATGGAGAGACTCCATAGATCTTTACAAATTTGAAATTGGTGATATATATTGGAAAAGGGCTACATTGAACATAATGACCATTTCTCCACCAACTCTGAATCCGATGTATTTGAAGCTTCAGTTGACGATGACTGAGCAAGAATCTCTGACGGATGACAGTTTGTAGAACAAAGTCTTGTCAGGATGCAGTTACTTGCCAAATCCCTAATTTTTTGCCTAGATTGCCCCAGGGTGAGGTACTCAATCTAGCGGGATACATATTCATTTTTTTATGTCTCTAACTTTTTCCTGGATCGCCCTTTCGGGTTTTCAATCCACCGAGACACTCATTTTTGCCTGAGCCGCCCTTTTAGGTTTTCAACTTAGCGAGCTATTCTGTTTTTATTTTTAGGCGAAGTATTTCTTGACTGCATCTGAATTTACAGGACGAGTGAAATCCTCCCCATCCATAGTTATAAGTATCAAAGCACCGCCTGAAAAGGCTCTCTTGACAACATATGGACCTTCATAGTTTGGAGTCCACTTGCCCCTGGAATCGGGCGCGAAAGACAAAATTTTCTTGAGCATGAGGTCACCCTCTCGGAACACACGAGGTTTGACCTTCTTATCAAAGGCTTTCTTCATCCTTTGGTGATATAACTGACCATGGCACATGGCAGTCAATCTCTTTTCTTCTATTAAATTCAGTTGGTCATAACGACTCTGAACCCATTCAGCATCAGTCAACTTGGCTTCCATCAAGACTCTCATTGATGGGATCTCCACCTCTACTGGGAGCACAGCCTCCATGCCGTAAACAAGAGAGAAAGGGGTTGCCCCTGTTGAAGTGCGGACAAATGTACGATATCCATGCAAAGCAAATGGCAACATCTCATGCCAGTCTTTGTATGTAACAACCATCTTCTGGATAATCTTCTTGATATTTTTATTAGCAGCTTCAACTGCCCCATTCATCTTGGGTCTGTAAGGAGAAGAATCATGATGTGCTATCTTGAACTCACTACACATCTCTTTCATCATCTTGTTGTTCAAGTTAGATCCATTGTCAGTAATGATCTTATCCGGCACACCATAACGACATATGACTTGATTCTTGATAAACTTCACAACCACCTGCCTGGTCACATTTGCATATGACGCCGCTTCGACCCACTTAGTGAAGTAATCAATTGCTACAAGAATAAATTTGTGACCGTTGGACGCTTTCGGCTCTATCATGCCAATCATGTCAATTCCCCACGTGGAGAAAGGCCATGGTGATGAAATCACATTCAGAAGTGTCGGGGGAATATGAATCTTATCCGTATAAATCTGACACTTATGGCATTTCTTCTCATATTTGCAGCAGTCAGACTCCATTGTCAGCAAATAATAGCCTGCTCTTAACATCTTTCTAGCCATGGCATGCCCATTGGAATGAGTACCAAATGAACCCTCATGGACCTCAGTCATTAACAGGCCTGCTTCGTGTCTATCCACGCATCTGAGCAGAACCATGTCAAAGTTCCTTTTATAAAGCACATCGCAATTAAGGTAGAAACTACCTGACAATCTCCTCAAAGTCTTTCTATCTTTCACAGATGCCCCAGGCAGGTAAATCTGGCTCTGAAGAAAGCACTTGATATCATGATACCATGGCTTGTCATCTTGCACTTCCTCTACTGCAAATACATGAGCTGGTCTGTCCAAGCGCATCACGGTGATATTGGGAACTTCATTCCAAACTCTTACCACAATCATCGAAGCAAGTGTAGCAAGAGCATCTGCCATCCGATTCTCATCTCGAGGAATATGATGGAATTCAACCTCAGTAAAGAACGTTGAAATCCTCCTCGCATAGTCTCTATATGGAATGAGGCCAGGCTGATTCGTCTCCCATTCACCCTTAATCTGATTGACAACAAGGGCCGAATCACCATAAATATCAAGATGCTTGATCCTAAGATTAATACATTCTTCCAATCCCATAATACATGCCTCATACTCAGCCATATTATTCGTGCATTTGAAAGTTAGCCTTGCTGTAAAAGGAAAATGTGTGCCCTGAGGAGTAATAATTAAAATTCTGGTATCAGATATAAGATGTCGAAGGTAATGTCACGACACTAATATCTGTTAACATACATAGGATAAAGATACAAAATGGTAAAGCAAATGACACAAGCAATTGTTAACCCAGTTCGATGCAACTCACCTACGTCTGGGGGCTACCAAGCCAGGAAGGAAATTCACTAAAATAGAATTAGTTCAAAGACTCTCCGTACACTTCAACAAGTTACAGTCTTTCTCACCTAATCTCTACCCGTGCAATTTCTACCTAAGCACTCTTAGATATGAGAACCCAATCACTTCCCTACAATCACACCTGTGATCTTAAACAACAATCCCTTGAGAAAAGAAAATACTTTTCAATTACACACTCTTGATTTTACTTCACAGTTTCAATCAAGAAGACACACTCTTGATCTTGCTTCACAGTTTTGATCAAGAAGACACACACTCTTGCTTAACAGCTTTAGAGTGACAAATTACAACCACAAATCAGTCCAATTCAATCATCAATGGATGGCTTGAATGGCTTACAAGTCTCACGACTAAACAGACACAAACCCTAGCTCTCTCTCTATATTTCGCTCATTATTGGTTGTGTGTTCAAACAAGTTTTCTAAGTCCCTTTTTATAGAAGCATCCAGCTGGGCTTGAACATCTTGAAAACCCTAAATCTATTTTCCAATCAAATATTTTTATAACAGCTGGTTAGATCTCCTTGAAAAATAAGTAAATCTAGTTGTAATACATGATTGAATGCGCCAGCTAATCAGATCTTCAATCATACAAAGATTGCTATTAATTGTGCAATCACAAAACACCAGACATTCACACTGAATATTCTGTGTACAGGATGTCGTGACATCGGGTCTGACATCCTGGAAAAATCCTGCATAATCCAATAATTCCTTTTATAACTTCCAGCAGGTACAATCATATCAGATGCCATGACCTTGTGTATGTCATCTGCAACAATCCTGCATGAACATGTCTTTCATTTAAGCTCCAGCAGGTACATCCAATATCAGAAGCCATGGCATTGTATGTGGCATTCTGAAACAATCCTGCATGAACATGTTCTTGAACTCCAGCAGGTACAGAGGATATATCATGTTAAGACATCACACATAACATCTTGTGAACATTCTTTGTTTTACCAAAATTGCTGCCAACACTTAGAATCAACAAACTCCCCCTTTGGCAAATTTTGGCTAAAACATATATCTGTCCTTTTTGTTCACAAGGTAAACTATCAGCAGTTAAACACCATAACAGTAGTTTAATCAGCAGCAGAAGCAAAACAATTACTAGTTATAGCTACTAGTAATACACACATGCACAAGGGTACTTCTCCTCCCCCTAAATTTGTGCAACACAAACAGAATTACTAGTTATGGATGCAACTAGTAAGACACACAAATGCACAAGGGTACTCCTTCTCCCCCTAAATCTATGCACACAACAAACAGTCTCCATGAACATAACAGCTACTGTAACTCCAACACCTATACTAGCCAGAATGTCATTCTGACATCTGCTTCAACAATAACACCTGTGCACCATATCAGACATCCTCTTTGACATCTGTAAACAGAACAACATTCTGTTTTAACACCTGTGCACTTCCTTTAATAATAGCTGTCCTCCAGCTATATACATCTCACAACTTCCACAACAGCTTCCATATCATCACTTCTCCCCCTTTTTAGTCAAAATTGACCAAAGGTGACCAATTAGACAAAATAAATGTCTATTAGCCTAGTAGAGAAAGTTAGATCAGATGTTATAACATTCAGCATCTTAAAACATAATATTCAGGAAGTACAAACCATCATTATACACAGCTGTGATAGCTGAGATAATGAACAAATCCAAGGAACTCTTTAAGAGCCCTAAATATTACAAAACAGGCATCAATGAGGACTGCCACACATTACACAATTTCCAAAAAAAACAAAAAAAACTCCATATAGCTGTAACACCTCAAAATTTGCCCTCTTCTTCTTGAGACTAGCTTGGGGCATTGCATTTCGTGCTTAGAGCATTAGGCATTGCATTTTGCATCTCATATGAAAATAAGAAAGTCATCCTCCAAAGTCTTTTCAGAAGATGGAGAAGTTACATGATTCAAGCCTGAGGGTCTCTGTGAATTGATCATCAACCATCTGAGGGCATGGGCTTCAGTTAGGGTTTCTTGATTCTTCAAAGGTCTTGAGTATCATCTTGTTTGCAAGGATATATTACCATCATCATGGTTCTATCATCATCAAGGGTTTCATAGTTCATTCTCAAGTTCCTTTGGATTAGGGTTGTGACCTCTAGTCAACCTTAATCAATGTCATTCTTCCAACTAGGGTTTCTCAAAGAGATGAGGTATTTTCTTGGGATGAAGATCACATGATTATCATAAGGAGCTTACATGAGCTAGGGTTTCATTTTTGAGAAATTTCCCCAAGTGGTAGAGGCTCAAGTGGATCAAGGCATTTCAAGGTCATCTAAGGACCAAAAAGTCAACGGTGCAGTCAATTGAGGGCTATGAGGTGGGGAAATGAGTTGAGACACCTCAATCATGTTCAAATGAGGTCCATTCATCATTCTAAACACATATCTTGAAGATGTTTATGGAGCATTACGCTGTACGGTTCATGCATCGGCATTGCAAGCATAAACTAGTCTCGAGCCGTGGTTACCGTTTGAGAATTGGTTTGGCTGGTTGGTGAAGATGTTACTCTGAGGAGTTTGGCATCGTGACGTAGGATCAACAGTATTCCCCAGTAGTGCGATATTGGAGGAAGCGATTCCGTCGTTCGGAGATGGAAGTGAAGATTGGAGAACGTTACGCGATCAGCGCGGAGATCGGGATCCATCAGGAGAAAAGGGGACGCAGAGTGTCTTCTGGAGAACGGGGTTCAAATGGAGAACGGGGTTCATTATTTGGTAGCGAGAGTGACAAGAAGTTGTCGGGGTTCAAATGCGGTGATCAAGGATCATCCGCGCAAAAGGAAAATATTTGTGTAGGGGTCCAAGAAAGAAAAATCAAAGGAGTTTTTTTTGGGGTTCAAGAAAATCAAAAAAATAAAATAAATAAATAAATAATTAAATTATATATATATATATATATATATATATATATATATAATAATAATAATAATAATAACAATAATAATAATAATAAAAAAAAAAAATAATAATAATAATAATAATAACAAAGAGAAAATCCCCAGCAGAAGTAGCATTCAGGCCAGTTTTCCGATAATCAGACCGAAATGGCATTCAGGCCAATTTCCTGGTATTCAGACCGAAGTGGCATTCAGGCCAGGTTTTCGGTATTCAGACCGAAGTGGCATTCAGACCAGTTTTCCGGTATTCAGACCGAAATGGCATTCAGGCCAATTTCCCGGTATTCAGACCGAAGTGGCATTCAGGCCAGTTTTCCGGTATTCAGACCGAAGTGGCATTCAGGCCAATTTTCCGATGTTCAGATCGAAGAAGTTTCCGACGTTCAGGTCGACGCAACTTGTGGCATTCAGGCCAGGTGTCAGGTATTCAGACCAAAGTGGCATTCATGCCAGTCTCTCGGTGTTCAAACCGATATTAATAATCTCATATATTCCGATGCTTAGATCGAGGTCATTTCCAGTATTCAGACTGATGAGCGGCATTTAGGCCATGGTTATTTCTGTGTACCATTTATTTTGGTATCCAGGTTAACATTCTTTTTTCGGTATTCAGGCCGACTCTCACCGTACCAGACGAATTCTTCTTTCAGGACCACCTTTTTGCCGATTCTGACAGGCATTGTTACTTCACTTCACTTCAGTGTGAAATTCCAGTGGGGTGCAAATTATTCGTTTGTTCTTGGTATTCAACCACTCTTCACCCTGATCATCTGAAAGCCGAGGCTGTTCATATCGACAGGTTCACAGTGGATTGAATAGGGGCAGCTGTAACACCCTAAAATTTGCCCTCCTCTTTTTGAGACTAGCTTGGGGCATTGCATTTCGTGCTTAGAGCATTAGGCATTGCATTTTTCATCTCATATGAAAATAAGAAAGTCATCCTCCAAAGTCTTTTCAGAAGATGGAGAAGTTACATGATTCAAGCCCGAGGGTCTCTGTGAATTGATCATCAACCATCTGAGGGCATGGGCTTCAGTTAGGGTTTCTTGATTCTTCAAAGGTCTTGAGTATCATCTTATTTGCAAGGATATATTACCATCATCATGGTTCTATAGATCATCAAGGGTTTCATAGTTCATTCTCAAGTTCCTTTGGATTAGGGTTGTGACCTCTGGTCAACCTTAATCAATGCCATTCTTCCAACTAGGGTTTCTCAAAGAGATGAGGTATTTTCTTGGGATGAAGATCACATGATTATCATAAGGAGCTTACATGAGCTAGGGTTTCATTTTTGAGCAATTTCCCCAAGTGGTAGAGGCTCAAGTGGATCAAGGCATTTCAAGGTCATCTAAGGACCAAAAAGTCAACGGTGCAGTCAACTGAGGGCTATGAGGTGGGGAAATGAGTTGAGACACCTCAATCATGTTCAAATGGGGTCCATTCATCATTCTAAACACATATCTTGAAGATCTTTATGGAGCATTACGCTGTACGGTTCATGCATCGGCATTGCAAGCATAAACTAGTCTCGAGCCGTGGTTACCATTTGAGAATTGGTTTGGCTGGTTGGTGAAGATGTTACTCTGAGGAGTTTGGCATCGTGACGTTGGATCAACAGTATTCCCCAGTAGTGCGATATTGGAGGAAGCGATTCCGTCGTTCGGAGATGGAAGTGAAGATTGGAGAACGTTACGCGATCAGCGCGGAGATCGGGATCCATCAGGAGAAAAGGAGACGCAGAGTGTCTTCTGAAGAACGGGGTTCAAATGGAGAACAGGGTTCATTGTTTGGTAGCGAGAGTGACAAGAAGTTGTCGGGGTTCAAATGCGGTGATCAGGGATCATCCGCGCAAAAGGAAATTATTTGTGTAGGGGTCCAAGAAAGAAAAATCAAAGGAGTTTTTTTTGGGGTTCAAGAAAAGCAAAAAAATAAAATAAATAAATAAATAAATAAATAAATAATATATATATATATATAATAATAATAATAATAATAATAATAATAATAATAATAATAATAATAATAATAATAATAATAATAATAATAATAAAGAGAAAATCCCCAGCAGAAGTAGCATTCAGGCCAATTTTCCGGTATTCAGACCGAAATGGCATTCAGGCCAATTTCCTGGTATTCAGACCGAAGTGGCATTCAGGCCAGGTTTCCGGTATTCAGACCGAAGTGGCATTCAGGCCAGTTTTCCGGTATTCAGACCGAAATGGCATTCAGGCCAATTTCCCGGTATTCAGACCGAAGTGGCATTCAGGCCAGTTTTCCGGTATTCAGACCGAAGTGGCATTCAGGCCAATTTTCCGATGTTCAGATCGAAGAAGTTTCCGACATTCAGGTCGACGCAACTTGTGGAATTCAGGCCAACTTTCCGGTATTCAGACCGAAGTGGCATTCAGGCCAATTTTTCGATGTTCAGATCGAAGAAGTTTCCGACGTTTAGGTCGACGCAACTTGTGGCATTCAGGCCAGTTTTCCGGTATTCAGACCGAAGTGGCATTCAAGCCAATTTTCCGATGTTCAGATCGAAGAAGTTTCCGACGTTCAGGTCGACGCAACTTGTGGCATTCAGGCCAGGTGTCAGGTATTCAGACCAAAGTGGCATTCATGCCAGTCTCTCGGTGTTCAAACCGATATTAATAATCTCATATATTCCGATGCTTAGATCGAGGTCATTTCCAGTATTCAGACTGATGAGCGGCATTTAGGCCATGGTTATTTCTGTGTACCATTTATTTTGGTATCCAGGTTAACATTCTTTTTTCTGTATTTAGGCCGACTCTCACCGTACCAGACGGATTCTTCTTTCAGGACCACCTCTTTGCCGATTCTGACAGGCATTGTTACTTCACTTCACTTCAGTATGAAATTCCAGTGGAGGGAAAATTGTTCGTTTGTTCTTGGTATTCAACCACTCTTCACCCTGATCATCTGAAAGCCGAGGCTGTTTATATCGACAGGTTCACAGTGGATTGAATAGGGGCAGCTGTAACACCCTAAAATTTGCCCTCCTCTTCTTGAGACTAGCTTGGGGCATTGTATTTCGTGCTTAGAGCATTAGGCATTGCATTTTTCATCTCATATGAAAATAAGAAAGTCATCCTCCAAAGTCTTTTCAGAAGATGGAGAAGTTACATGATTCAAGCCTGAGGGTCTCTGTGAATTGATCATCAACCATCTGAGGGCATGGGCTTCAGTTAGGGTTTCTTGATTCTTCAAAGGTCTTGAGTATCATCTTATTTGCAAGGATATATTACCATCATCATGGTTCTATGGATCATCAAGGGTTTCATAGTTCATTCTCAAGTTCCTTTGGATTAGGGTTGTGACATCTGGTCAACCTTAATCAATGCCATTCTTCCAACTAGGGTTTCTCAAAGAGATGAGGTCTTTTCTTGGGATGAAGATCACATGATTATCATAAGGAGCTTACATGAGCTAGGGTTTCATTTTTGAGCAATTTCCCCAAGTGGTAGAGGCTCAAGTGGATCAAGGTATTTCAAGGTCATTTGAGGACCAAAAAGTCAACTATGCAGTCAACTGAGGGCTATGAGGTGGGGAAATGAGTTGAGACACCTCAATCATGTTGAAATGGGGTCCACTCATCATTCTAAACACATATCTTGAAGATTCAAAGGTCAGGGCAAAAGTTACTAAAAATGGAAAGTGACTTATAATTCAAAGTTTCCAAATTTGGCAAGTTTTTGGTCCATATTCAACTTGACTTTTCAATATCAAATATGTTTCAAATGGAATTTTGGTGAGCATGAAAGTTGTAGATCTTTGTCTCCCCTTTCCAAAAAGTCCTAATTCAAGTCTATATGATGAGTGGTTGAGGAGTTATGGTCATTTGATCACAAGGTGTGCATGGAAATTCAAAATGGCATAACTTTTGATACAATGCTCCAAATTGGTTCATTCCTTTTGCAAAATGCTTCTCATGTTCATGACATCTCAAAAGGAGCTTTGCCATGCATGGGAAAAGTGTGTATGCTCATTATTTCACACATGTACAAATTGGAGAAAATATTCAACATTCATTTTTGGCTTAAGATGCAAGCAAACAAATACTCAAAGTAGCATGGGAGAGTGTACGTGGATTATGGCCATAATAGCTCAATTTTCATTTTTTTGCAAATGGTCTCATAATTCACTAATCATGATTAATGGATGGTTAAGTTGATTTTCAGTGTGATTAGCATGAAGTATAAATACCAAAACCCTAGCCATAACTGCCATAACTAACTTTTGAGATCAAAATTCAAAAAACTCTCTCAACTTTCTCTCTCTTCGAATTTCCATTTTTTTCCACATAACTCTCAAATATTTTTGCATATTCTTGATCCTCATGCTTCACTGATCAAGAATCATCATTGGTTTGGTGCAATTCATCGAGATTTCAAGCAGTTCAAGAGCTTTCTCATGAAGATGGAAGTTGGAAATTGAGGTAGATCCAAGGAGTTTCATCCAATTCTTTTTGCTTAGAACTTCAAAAGAGGTGCAAGGGAGAAGATCTGGAGCATATGAACTTGAGAGGTCGCGAATTCAGAGATCTCCATTTTAGGTGAGTTGAAATTCACTTCCTCCTTTTGTTGTTTTTAGATCATAGATGTGTAGATCTTGATGTGTAGAGCACGAGCATATGATTAGATTTAAAATTGAATGAGAATTGAGCATGTAGTGGTGAATATAAGTTTGGATCTAGAAAATGTTTGCCTTCGATCTGAAAAATCCACGAGGAATTAGGAGAATTGGATGTGATATTTGGAATCCTTGTTGAAGGACGGTTCAAATGGTATAGGCCTCGTGAGTTTCTAGAAAGCTCACGGCGGCGCCACCGTAGGGCTTACCGGAGAAGACGATCGGAGCTGTAGCTCCGGTGTCTGTAAGTTGTTAGGGTTTTGGCTGATGTGTATACTGACTGAGCGTCATGTGTGCTCTTGCGTGGATGAGCGAATGGTGGAGAACGCCTTGACCATTGCCACGCGTGTGTTGAACCATGACTGAGCATGCTGAGTCAATTAGTGAAACGGTGCGTTTCACTATTTGAATGAGGAGCGTTGATCTCCTGAGCGCGCCACATCCAACGGATCATGTTTTTCCAGATTTTATTTGAATTAATTGTTTCCCTCCATTTCTATTTAATAATTCAATTATTTTGCTTGTTTTGTAAAAATCATAAAAAATGCTAAAATGAATCCCAATTTTTTTTCATAGTTTTGTATTGATGTCTAATTTTTTGGATATTAATTTCATGAATTTTGGATGTCTGGATTTTTATGTGTGAATTTTTGAATCCATGTGGTGCCAAATTGATATAGTGTATTCAATGTGTTGTGAAATTTTCTATGTTGAACCTTCTGATCCAATTTTTTGTATGCTTGACATTCATATATAATATGAATTTTTGGTCACTGGTTTGGATTTTTTCTCGCATGTTATCATCATTTTTGACACATAGAGAATAATGTGACAATTTGTGTCACATTTTTGACATTGAATTGGTGCATTTTTGTTTACATAGCATTTGCATCATTCTGGATTTGAGTTTTTGCATGATGGAAATTCATGGTATAAGGAATTTGTACAAAAAATCTCAAAGTCATTGCATGCATTTCTAATTTGATATGAATTTTCTAAGTTGGAAGTTCATTTTGGGCATATTTTTGGTCATTGCATGGCATAGGCCAATTGAGGCAATTGCTTATTGATTTGATGCTGGTCCTTTTGAGGACATTAGATGGAGTGTTTGAATGTGTAATGTGTAGAAGGATGGGTTATTTTTTGGTCATTTGGTTAGGTTTTGAATTTGGCCTTTGTACTAGGGTTTTGTTGTGTTTGATTGGATGTACATAAACTAACCTGGTCTTGTGTTTCAGGTTTGGATACTCATCATTGATTTTTGGGTTTGCTCTCACCTTGTGAGATGCTTTGAGTTCTAACCTATGTTTGTTTTGTAGGGTTTTAAGTGTTGTGGTGAGCTCATGAGTTCATTTGAGTGCTTGGGCATTATGCATTGAATTGTGTAACTGTTAGATGGTTTCACTGTTGGTTTTCTGGTTTTATGACTGAAGTACTATCTGTTTAGTCTTTGTACAGGTACCTTAGTTGCTTGCTTGCTTTTGCTCTTGCTTGAGCAGTGGATTGTGGTTGATACACCACTCAGGTAGTTAGCTTCTTACTTCATGTAGTCTGGAAGTCCTGTCACCTTTTTGACAGACATTTTGCTGGCAAGTCCTCCTTCAGAGGCTCTGTTTGTGTTTGTTTAAGATTGTGCCCAAAGACCTCCAAGGAGAGGCATGTGTTATTTGATAAGACCTCCAAGAGAAGAGGCAATTGACGGATAAAAGGGATTAACAGCCAATCCCCCATTATTCAGTGTGTCGTTCTTTATGCTCGCACTATGTGCTGATGCTTCTGAACATGTGCCCCAGATCTTTTGTCCAGAGTCTGTCAAGTGGAATAGGATCCCACTTTCTGGATCCCCACGCTTTCTTTGTCATGAGCTCACCCTGGCCAGGGTTAAAAGCTATGAGGTCTCATCCTCATTACCATTTTGATCTGCTCACCCTGACGTTCGATGTCAGTGGTTAAGAGCCCAGTTGATTACCCTTACAGTTTGGCTTGTTTGTCGAGGTTGATATGACTCCTCTTGACTCAAGCCCACCCATTGTTTGGGCCTCTTGTATGGATATAGTGTGTGATGCTTGTTCACTTGTGCTGGTGTGTTTATCTGCTTTCCTCTTCTCATCTCCATTTCTGTAGGAGTTGTATGATTGATTTCTGAGGAAGTTGAATGCATGTTAGAGACCTCAACTTAGGGATATTGATTGCATGACAACTATTAGGCTCGAGTCTTAGTCTCCCTATTAGTTTGTTGTTTCCCTGGTCTCTGGTTAGGAGAGTTTTGTACCCCTGTTAAGGGGAACTACGTCGCCCTGATTCTCATACCAGATGAGATACGTAGGCAGGAGGTTGTGAGAAATCTCTCTGGGCACCCTTTTTTCTTTTTCACCCTTTTGTTTTTTTTTGTGTGTGTGTGTTCACCCTTTTTCTTTTTTTTGTTGTGTTGTTTGCGTGTGTTCACCCTCTTCTTTGTTTTGGTATGAGTACTTGTTTGTCCAGCGTGGGAGTGTGTGGTATGTTTATACCTTATGGGGTTCATCTTTGAGATTCATTTGGGGTTCATCTTTGGGGTTCATTTGTGACGATTGTCATTCATTTGGGGTTCACCTGTGACGGTTGTTGTTACTTGGGGTTCATATTGGGGTTCACTTGGGGTTCATCTTTGGGGTTCATTCGTGATGATTATTCGTTTGGGCATCTTTGGGGTTTATTTGTGGTGACTGGCCGGATAGTTAGTTGCTTTGTTGGGGTTTGTTCTGATAACCTTTTCTTTGGTATTCGCTGGTTAGCGTTTGTTATTGATGGGAGTCGGATATAAGTCCATGTATTGGCATTCTGTTTCCTTTTGTTTGATTGTTGGGAGTCGGGTGTAAGTCCATGTATTGGCATTCTGTTTCCTGTTGGGTGTGTCTTTTGACGTCTCAGCGTCCCTTCTTGGTGTCTTGTTTTGGCGTGTGTTAGCCGAGCTACGAGTGCTCTGATTCTCCTCTGGATAGAGAAGATACGTAGGCATAGGATGCGATGTCCTAGCGAGCATGTCTCCCTTTTCCCAAACTACGTTGACTCTGATGTTTGTTTCTGACAAACTACGTAGGCCCAGGATGCGACATCCTGCCGAGTCCATTTCCTCCATCTTCTTTTTTCTTTCACCTGTTTATTATTCCAGTTTGTGCAATTTCTTTGAGCAGTTTATTAGCAACCCTTTTCCTTTCCTTTGAGCTATCTTTTGAGCGTGGATCCCGTCGAGTACGGCGGACGTGAGGGGTGCTAATATCTTCCCCTTGCGTAACCGACTCCCGTACCTTGCAATCTCTGGTCGTAAGACTGTTCCTTTCCCTTTCTTAGGTTAGTCCTGTGCTCCCTTTCCGTCATAGGATGAATAACTTCGGTGGCGGCTCTGTATTTTTTCCGCCGGTTGTTTTTCGCGTTGCGACAGTTGGCGACTCTGCTGGGGACTGAAGTTGACCTTTTGCTGGTCCATCTTCCCTAAGCGAGTTAATCCTAGCGCTCTCTAGCGTAGTTTTTAGGGTAGTTTGGGTTGCTTTTACTGCTTATTTATTGTATTTGTGATTATTATACTGTGATTGTATATATTTGCATATATGTTTGCATGCATCATATTATTACTATGTTGGATTCTGGACAGGTGTGGTTTCTCTGATTTGGGGGTGGGTGTTCTGAGTGGGGCTAAAACCCAAAACCCGAGTATACACCTAGGATTAGCGTGGTCTCATGTCTCTGCTTATGTTGGATCAACATGATGTTGAGACGTGACATACCACAGCCGAACGAGGTTCTTCTGAGAAAGCTCTTCCTTGTGGGGTTTCCACTATGGTTGGGTTATCTCTTTTGAGCTGTTGACTTCGGTGACCGTTCTTTCCCGGATCTTTGGTTTAGATGATCTTATGAGAGCTGCACGGCACACCCGAAAGGGCAAACCCGTTGAGTATCTTGTCCGATTGTCGAGACCATTATCCGCCTTAGGATGACCTTATTAGAATTCACCTGTGAGGGGATGGGGTTTGATTCCTACAGATACATGTTCTGTTGGCGACTCTTTGACGGTGACTTTGGTTCGGTCCGTAATTTGGGTTCTATTTATAAGTTGGATTTATGGATTTATTTCTGAGACGCCGGAGTTCTTTCCGTGGTATTTATGAGCGGGTTCCGTTTATTTCGGAACCCCCGAGTTGGATTTGTGGTTACTTAGTCCTTGGGATGGTTGTGATCAGTTCAGAGACCAGACTTTCCGTACAATTGGTGTTAAGATGTCTTGGAGGATGGCACTATGCATTGCATCCATGCATCTGCATCATTCCCATTTTGCATTTATCCGCATCTAACTCATGTTTATCCATATGCAGGGTACATTCTTGATTGAGATCCTGGTTGAGAGACATCTTTGTTCCAGATATGAGGACCGACTTAAAAGATGATGTTGTCTACAGTTTCTTTGATCCAGAGATTGGCGTGTTGAAGGGTATGATAGCATTGATTACACCTGACCATGTGGGGATGTTCCGTGAGGCTTATGGCAGTATTATGAAGATGGTTTTCAGGCTCACAGATGGGGATAGGAGTGCCCTCCATACTCTTCTCCAGTTTTATGATCCGGGTTTGAGATGTTTTGTCTTCCCAGACTATTTGTTGGGACCTTTGATGGAGGATTATGCTAGTATTCTGGGCATTCGGGTCAGAAACCAGATTCCTTTTTATGTTACTAAGGAAGAACCTGATATTGTTGAGATTTCTCGTGCTCTTTATTTGAGCCGGGAAGTGATTAAGAAAGGTTTGAAGGAGAAAGGAAAGTTACCCGATTTTTATCTCAGTTTCTTGGAGGCCAAGGCCAAGGAACATGTTGTTTTGGGTAATTGGAAGACTGTTTGTGCTTTGCTTGCCGTAAGCATTTATGGAGTTATTCTGTTCCCTAATCAGAAGAATTTTGTGGACATTAATGCCATCCGGATGTTTGCTCAGAAGAATCCCATTCCTACCTTGGTAGGGGATGTTTATTTTTCAGTCCATAATCGGAACGAGAAGCGACGTGGAGGATTGGTCAGATGTTGTGCTCAATTGTTATATGAGTGGTTCATGGGATATTTGCCTTCCAAGGGCGCCTTTATATTTCTTGATCATACTGTAAATTGGGCAACCAAGTTGATGGGTTTGCGAGCCAAGGACATAGCTTGGACTCACATTGATGAGGCTGGACGAGATTTCATTTGCAGTTGCGGGAGTTTTCCCAATGTGCCTCTTATAGGAGTTCAAGGTTGTATTAATTATAACCCGACGCTTCTTAAGAGGCAAATGGGGTTTGCTATGGAGGTTCCTCCTTTCGAGCGTGAGATTCAGGAGTCTTTTTACTTCCTGGTTGAGGGTAATCAGTCATTGTTGAGGCAAGTGTCTGATGCATGGCGCAACATTCAAAGGAAAGGCAAGATTCCTTTTGGTAGAGCTAATAACAGGTCTTGTCCTCCGTTTGATGATTGGCTCAGAAGGAGGGTTGAGCTCACTCGTCTGCCATTTTCTGTGGGTGATCTTTGGTATCCGTTGATTGAGGAGCCACGTTCTTCTGTCAGTATGAAAGAATTTCTTGAGATGAGGAGGGCAAGAGATCAACTGCAAGCGGAGAAGACTGAGATAGAAATGAGTATTGCTGGAATTCAAATGGCTAATCAGGAAGTCAAGGGGAAAGCAGAAGACCATGCTAGGATACATGCTCAGGAGGTGAAGTGTTTTGAGAAAGATACCGCTTATTACTGTAAGATCAACCAAGCTTTAGAGTCATCTACGAAGGAGCACGACCTTACCAAGGAGAAATTGGCTAGAGCTTTGAAGGTCATTGAAGATGAAAAGAAGAGACAAGTCCTTGTGAAGACTCAGAGGGAAGCTAGAGCCAACGCCCTTACCGCAGAATGGGAAGCGAAGCTGAGGGTTAAGGAAGAAGAGAAAGCGAAGATTATGGCCGAGAGAGATCACTATCTTGCTGAGAGGGACCATTATTTCCGTCAGATGAAGATTCATCAGGAGAACACTGAACTCAAGTTCACTATGAAGTTTACCGGGACGGTTGATGACGCAGAGCCTTCTGTGGGACCTTCTTCAGATTAGACTTTTATTGCAGTTGTTATCATGTGTTGGATTACCGTCAGGCATGTTGAGGGAATTCACTTGCTTGTATTTCTTTCAGATTCTGGAAGGTTGTAAAGATGATTTGTATCAGATATGATATATGACTCTCGCATGTGTTGCGCACTTTTGATATACAGTGGTTATTATCATTCAGTGATTGATCTCAAAGCTTTATTTGTTTCTCCGTGTCACACTCACTTAACACACACATGGTCGGGTGATATCTTTGCTAAAGCACGACTTTCTGTTCTGTATGGCAAAGCCAGATGATTTATGTCAGAATGTTGCTGTCAAATTATTATCTGTCTCAATGAAGCCAGGATCGAAGGACAGAATGTTCCTCATACGGATAGACATTGCATTCATGCATGAGTCATAATAACTTGTCTTCTATTTTGTAGGTGTCAGTATCTAACATGTTTGATTGACTTAGGAATCATTGCTCGCGCACGCATAATCATTCCTCTGCACGTAGCTCGTCCGCACAGATACTTTACCAGACACAACAAACCCAGAATGATGGATCCACCCAACGCTGACATTCTCGAGCTGAAAGAGAAGATGAGTGAGTTGATTAACTCCATGCAAGGGTTCGCCCTGGGGCAGAAAGCACTCGTTGAGAAGGTGGAGAAGCTTGAGCGGGCTTCGGTTGCCAATAGTGGCAATAATCAAGAGGGTACCTCAAACAATAGCCCTGGTGGTTCTAGGGATGGTGGCGATCCCAGAAGGAAGGCAGCTACTGCTGGTGTAGTCCTCAACAATGGTGGTGGTTTTGGTTTTGCTGCAGGCAGTGGACCAGGTCCTGTGGGCAACACTCTGAAGGAAAATCAGTTTCCTCCTTTCTTTGGGGTTGTGGAGGATAAGGAAGAGGATCAGTTCTCTATGCTGAATGAGCAGTTCGGTCAATATGGTGTTCAACCGCCAAATAAAGAGATTCAGGTACTAGCAGAAAAGATCAGGGCTCTGGAAAGCCATACCTCTCCTGGGACTATTAATATGACAAACATGGGGCTGGTTGAGGGGATTGTGATTCCACAGAAGTTCAAAGTGCCCACGTTTGATAAGTACAATGGGAGTTCTTGCCCGGAAACTCACCTTCAGGCCTTTGTCCGAAAGATATCTGCCTACACCATGGATCGGAAGCTCTGGATGTACTTCTTCCAGGATAGCTTATCTGGTGGGTCTCTTGAGTGGTACACCAAGTTGAGATCATCAAATATTAAGAGCTGGCAGGATTTGGGGGATGCTTTCTTCAAACAGTACCAATTTAACGCTGACATGGCACCAAGTCGTACCCAGTTACAGGGTATGTCTCAGAAGCCGAATGAAGGGTTTAAAGAGTATGCGCAAAGGTGGAGAGAGTTGGCTGCCAGAGTTCAACCTCCATTAGTGGATCGGGAAATGTCAGATTTGTTCATGGGTACCCTTCAGGGGACTTTTGCTGAAAGGATGGTGGGATGTCCGGTTACCGGTTTTTGCAGATATAGTAGTGGCTGGTGAGAGGATTGAAAGTTGGCTGAGAATGGGGAAAATACAGGGAAATGCTCCATCGTTTGGAGTAAAGAAGCCCTTTGGTAATGGTCAGCGCAAGAAAGAGGGTGATTCGAGTGCTGTGTATGCCCAGAAAGGACACGGTAGGAATCATTACTACCAGCATACTGCTGCAGTAACGATTCCTGCTGATAATCAACCCACACAACAGCAACAGCAACAACAACCATTTCAACAGAGAACACAGATAGCTGGGTACCAAGTTAGGGGAAGGATGGCAGATCGTCAGTTTGACAAGCCACCCATGACGTATGCTTTTCTGTTTAAGAAGTTGAAGGATCTTGGGTTGGTTCAGTTGAGGACGTTGGCTCCGTTGAGACCAGATCAGAGGCCTGCCAATTATGATGAGAACGCCAAGTGTGAGTTCCATTCTGGTGCTCCCGGGAACAATATTGAGGGTTGTAAAGCCTTTAAGCATGTTGTCCAAGACTTGGTGGATTCCAAAGCCATCAATTTTGCACCATCACCGAATGTTAATGCTAATCCCATGCCGACGCATGGTCAGATGGGGCTGAATGCTATTTCTGAGGATGACAGAAAAATAGAGGTGATGGATGTGGATCAGTTGAGGACTCCAATGTCTGTGGTCAAGAGACACCTGATGAAGAGTGGAGTTTTTCCTGGTTGTGATAATTGTTGTGCTGCTTGCACTATCACTACAAATGGGTGTGTAATGTTGAGGGAGACGATTCAGAGAATGATGGATGAGGGAAGCCTCCGATTTGAGAAAGTTGCTTTGGAGAAGGAGGATGTTTCAACAATAACCATTTATTTTGATCCTGTCCACTTGTCAGTACCGGCAGATGCGGCTCCAGTTACCATCATGGTGCCTGGACCTATTCCGTATGAAAATGATGATGCTGTGCCGTGGGACTATGGTGGGGATGTGTATTGTAATGGAGAAAAGAGGGAAGATCAGGCTGCAAGTGATATCACCGTTTCAAAGGTGGACAATGCCGGACTTAGTGGTTTCACTCGCAGCGGGAGGTTGTTCGCGCCTGATACGTTGAGAGGTGGGGATGGAGAAAAAGAAAAAAGAGATAAGGCCGAGGCTTTAGCCAGGGCAAAAGGTAAACAGGTGGTGAGTGAGGGTACTCCTAAAGTGGCACCGGCGCCTGTTGGGCCGGAGAATGAGCTTGATGCTGAAGCCGAGGAGTTTTTAAGGATTATCAAGAAGTCTGAGTATAAACTTGTTGATCATTTGCAGCAGACTCCGTCCAAGATTTCAATCTTATCTTTGCTGCTGAGTTCAGAAGGCCATAGAGATGCTTTGTTAAAAATCTTGAAGAGGGCTTATGTCCCGCAGGAGATTACGGTCAATCAGTTGGAGACAGTGGTGTCAAATGTCAATGCCAGCCATGGGTTGGGTTTCACTGATCTCGATCTTACTGTGGACGGGCATAATCACAATAAGGCATTACACATTGCGATGGAGTGTAAAGGAGCCGTGCTTTCGCATGTTCTGGTTGATACAGGCTCGTCACTCAATGTGTTGCCTAAGAAGGCCTTGGCTAAGTTGGACTGCAAAGGAGTGGTTTTGAGGCCGACTGATTTGGTGGTTAGAGCGTTTGATGGCTCTAAGAGGGCTGTGTTTGGGGAAGTTGGGCTCCCTGTGAAGATTGGTCCCGAGGTGTTCAAGTCTGTGTTCTATGTCATGGACATCCAACCGGCATACAGTTGCTTGTTGGGTTGACCATGGATACACGCTGCTGGGGCAGTAACTTCGACTTTACACCAGAAGTTAAAGTATATCTGGGAGGGGCAGGTCGTAACAGTTTGTGGAGAGGAGGATATTTTTTGTCAGCCAGTTGTCATCATTCAAATATGTGGAAATGGACAGTGAAATATTTGAAACACCGAGTCAGGCGTTTGAAACCGTCAAGGGTGAGAATGCAATTTTTCTGAGAAAGAGAAGAAGCCGTCCATTGCTTCTTATAAACAGGCTGTAGAAGTGGTGAAGATTGGAGATGCCCCAGGTTGGGGAAGAATGGTAGATATTATGGTGAAAGAAGATAGGTTTGGGATTGGCTATCAGTCGGGCCAAGGCTCGTTTGGACAGAATAGAGGACGTCATCAACCGTTCACGTTCACTAGTGCTGGAATGCTAGATCCAGATCGCGTCTGTGCGGTGGGTGAAGAGACTGACAGTGACTGCGAGCTCGACTCGTGGATAAAACCGTGCGTACCAGAACTGGAAGGCCGAAAAGATCATCACTGTCACTCTGCGTGAAGAGTAATATTTCTGTTTGTTAATTCTGTTTGCATGAAAGCCATACGTTTTGCCCAAAACGTAATGGTCCATTGTAAGGGCCACCTCATGTGTTTCATTTTGCAACATTTGCATCATTAATAAACAGATGTTTTTCGCATTAAAAGAGGTGTTCCCAGTTTTTCATTTATTTTTGCAGTTAAAAAATAAAATAAAAATGGCAATGTTTATTTTCATTTTTCTTCCTTTTAATTTGTCTCGTCCCGGCTCTAAAGCAATGCATGAATCAACATTCATGCAGATGCGATCATTCTCCGAATCTCATTGATGACAATTCTGTTACACCCCTATATGACTTCGACAACCCGATCTATCATGCCGAAGAAGATTGTGAACTGCCGGAAGAGTTAGCCAGGTTGTTGAAACAAGAGGAAAAAGTGATTCAACCGCACGAGGAGTGAGTTGAGGTTGTTAATCTGGGTACCGAGGAGGTCAGAAAGGAAGTGAAAATTGGGGCCGCTTTGGAGGTGAATGTTAAGAGCAGAATGGTAGCACTGTTGAAAGAGTATGTGTAGAACCCCAATTTTGTCCCTAAGATCCCTCATGGCATCATATCATATCATAGCATTGCCTCAAGGATCATTGTGCACCTTTGCCTCCTTCCCTGTGGGTGGGTCGTCTTTTGAGAGTGGTTCTTGATCACCAAGCATGTTTTAGCATTTGTATATCATTGCTTTTCTTTTGTTTACTAACCCAAAAGTACAAAAATATTGTCATCTAACCTTGTTACTTGCAGATGAAGCAATCTAGGTCAAGCCAGTCAAAGGCCTTCATTGACCAATAGATGGTGGCCATTCTGAAGAATTTGGGCACCATGATCATTCACAAGAGTTCATATGAACCATGATATCATTTTGAATCAAGATCTCAAGTGGTAGAGGCTTGAATTTCATCAGAGCATAGCTAGGTCAGCTGAAACCCTAGAAAAGTCAACACAAGTCAACTGTGCATTGAATCATGGATTTGAAGGTGGGAGATGGTTAGAGAGGCCTCATTCATGTCCATACAAGTCTCATTTGACATTTCAAACATCAACATTGAAGAATTTGAGGTCAGATGAAAAGTTGCCAAAAATAGTAAGTGACCTGTAATTTGGATTTGCCAAAAATGAAAAGGTCTTCTCCTCAAGTTTACATCCTTAAGCAAGCTTCAAATCAAATTTTATCCAACATGAAAGTTGAATATCTTGCTCTCAACTTTCCAAAAAGTCCAAGAACATGAATTTCTCATTTGTGGTTGAAAAGTTATGGATCAATCATTGCCAAGAAATTTTGAACTTCAAGTTTGCAAAACTTTTGCATCAAAAGGCCAAATGGAATGGTTCTTTTTGTGACATTTCCATCTTGATATGCTCTATCATAGTCATGCATCACATTTCATCAATTCTCATCACAAAAATATTGCATTTTTCACTTGAATTGATTTGAATTTTTGGAGGGAAAATATCCATTTGAAAAATATGCATTATTTTCACTTCAAACCAATTACACTTGCCTCTAAACAGGTTTTGAACTCATTTCCAATCACAAATTTGCACCGTTCCATTGCCTTGCATATGCATAAGGGTATTTTGGCCAAATTGCATAAACCATTCCATTTCACTAATCCTTTTGCATTAGCCTAATCATGATTAAGGAGCTTCATTAGCAGAGGGTATATATTCATAATCCTAACAGAATTCATCAACAACAACACTTCACAAAAACTCAGATCTGAAATTTTCATCTCAAATTCTCTCAACTTTTTTCATAAATTTTCTTCATATCTTTTGCTTTGCTTTCGATCTGTTCATCATCTACAGGCATAATAGAAGAAGATTGAAGCAAGATCTTGTGGAATTATTGAAGAATCGTGACTGTTGAAGCTTGTGCATAATCATGGAAGTTGAAGATTCCAACGAAATCAAGCATTGCTGAGCTATTCTTTTGCATCAATTACTTCATCCAAGTAGTGTAGAGCATCTGTTTCATGCTTCCAGGACCTGAATTGCACAAATCAACTTCTACATCTTCATTGAGGTCAGTTTTCGATGCTCATGATTCTTGAAATTGTTAGATGCATCTTGTAGATCGTGGAACACTGGTTATGCTGAACTTTAGATCTCTTAAAACCATGCAGTATTGAAGTAGTTATCATGATTTGAAGTTTGGTTGTTAAAACTTGTTTTGCTCGATCCGTTTGATATAGCTTGAATTAGATGAAATTGATGTTGGATTATTGATGTGTGTTGAATGATGATTCGATTGATATATGTTTCATTAATTTCTGTGATGATTGGATCTTGATGATGATGAACATGATGAAGACGCATGAACACTTAGGGTTTTGCATCTCCAGGTCGCGTTTGATCCATTCTTTCGCGTATTGCATGTTATTTCATGTTAAGACTCATGCACTGGTCCACGTAATACATTGCCTGGCATTTTGATTGGAGGACGTTCGCTTGCATTGCCACATCATTAAATGAAACGGCGCATTTCATCCTAAAACGCGCCTGATTTAAATCCTTACTCGGTTCGATTCCGAGTTCAGGCATTTCCATTTTGGCATTTTGGCATTTTATTTCACTTATGCTTTACATGTTCCTGTATGCTCATTCATGTTTTTTTATTTTTTTCTCCTCTTCAAAAAATCATAAATCCAAAAATACTTATCCAATTGATGTGAGATTTTTTGCACAATGATCTTCATGATGTCTCCTATTTTCTGGATATTTTTACAGAATTTGTGCACGGTTGAAAATGTTTTTGGCCTAGGGTTTATGTTTGCATGTCATACCTTGCACCTTGCTTGCCTTTTCCTTTGTGAAATGATGATGGTTAATCCAATGAATCTGAAAATTGACATGCATAAACTAGACACCCTAATGGTCATTTTGGTGTATAGTTTGCATTTTTCTCATTTCTGGATGTTGAGTTATGATGTGATTAATGGAGGTGTGACAATGTGTGTCACACCATTTCTTGTTCAACTTGCTGATTTTGTTTACCATGCCAAATTAATGCCAAATGATCTGAATTTTTGCATGATGTTACTTCTGGATGTTAGGATTGCTTGTGAACTTTTGTAGAATTTTTAGATCCATTTCCAATTTGTTTGAGATTTTTCTTTGCTGGTTGGTCATAATTGGACTTTTGTTGAGTGTTGAACTTTCATGATTTGTGAAATTCTTATGCCTTATCATATGAGCTTGAAATTTTGTACATTGATTCTTGACACATTGAAGTTTGTCTTGGCTTTGGTTTGAGTCATTTATCACATGTCATCTCTGTTTTAGGATTGCCTTAAGTTGATGTATCAATTTGTGCTTCCTTTGAGCTTGTTTATGCTTACCTTGACTTGATGATTTTCTTTGACATGCTTATACTTGTCCAAATGCCATGATTCTTGGTGTGATGATCACATGATGTGTGCTGTTTAGCCATGATTTTTCTTGAGAATTATTGAGTCATTCTGGAATTAATATGCCTTTGATCATTCTGTTTGCTTCAATGAGCTTTCAACTTGCCTATCTTGACATATTTTGATTATGAAATTCTTTTGATGAATGATATTGACATAAGACCACTTGGATGATGTTCTAATTTGATTAATCTTGATTCTTGTCAATTTTCATGTTCTGTTTTGAATTATTTCCCCCCCTTTGACCCTAGGCTTTGTCCTAGTGGTTTGCTTCTCATGTTTGGAGCTTTGTTTCAGGTTGCACATGCAAGTTACACAATTGATGATGCCTCATCTTGAGAGCATTTGATATTTGCTTTTGAGTACTAATGTGTGTTTTGTAGGTTGATGTTGATTCAATTGGGATTGACTTGTGGCTTATGCCTTTGCCTATATTGGTTAACTGTTGATATTAACTGTTGATTGTTTACCTGAGTTGTATACTGATTTGTTTGATGTTTCCACAGGTACATTAGTTGCTTAAGTTCACTTTGAACTTGCTTGGTTGCTTAACCAATTAGGTATAACCTCTCTTCTTCATGTAGTCTGGAAGACCTGGCTTGTTATGTGGCCAGGCACCTGTCTGAAGTCCTCCTTAAGAGGCAATGCTTGTGATTGTTTATCTTTGTCCCCAAGCAGGAAAAGTCCTTTGATAAGGCAATTGGTAGATAAAAGAGATGAGTAGTCCATCTCCTACTATTTTGTGTGTCATCCCTTTGCTCACATTACATGTTGTAGCATTTTGGATCTTAACCCAAGATCTATAGAGTCATTCTCTTGTGGAGAGAGTTCCAACTTTTTGAACTCCCACACCTTCTATCGTTCAATGCTCTCCCTGACCAGGGATAAGAGCAATGAGGCACACCCCTCATATCCTTTCATCTGCTTCACCTTAACTCTCAATGTTAAGGTTAAGAGCACCACTTACCCCATTCCAGTTGACTTTAAAGTCTAACCCTTGCTTGAGCCAAATTGCTTGCATATAGTGTGTGCTAAATGACTTTGTTTGATTGATTGCTTGATCCATTTGTGCATGCTTGCTTGTTTGCCTTTGTGCATTTATCATCATTAATTGTTCATTATTGCATGATCATTATTTCATATCTTTGTGATTTGTTTGAGTTTGCCCATTGAGGAATCAACAGTAAGTCCATTCATTGGCCATTGTTCCTATGATTTGGAAGGGATTGAGTGTAAGACCATTTCATTGGCCACTTATGTCCTCTTTGCTTAGTGCTTTTGTTTTGTTTGTTGTATGTGAGGATGCAATTGTAAGTCCATGTTGTTGGCTTTTGTATTCCTATGATCATCTTTTGGAGATTAGAGTAAGCCCAGATAGATTGGCATCTGATATCCATATTTTGTTTGTTTTGGGAGATTGGTATAAGTCCAGATAGATTGGCATCTAATATCCAGGTTCTGTTTTGTTTTAGGAGATTGGAATAAGTCCATTTATTGGCATCTGATATTCAGACCGAAGTCTTAGGAGATTGGTGTAAATCCATTGATTGGTATCCGGTATCCGCCTTTGTTTGTGAGATTGGAATAAGTCCATTTATTGGCATCCGGTATCATTGTTTTGTTTTAGGAGATTGGTGTAAATCCATTGATTGGTATCCGGTATCCACCTTTGTTTGTGAGATTGGTATAAGTCCATTGATTGGCATCCGGTATCACCTTGCTTTTATTAGCTTACTTGCTTTGTTGCCTTATTCCAAAGGACACACTTGAATCATCTTCTATATGATTTCAAGAGGTGAACTTCTAGGAAGTTTTACACTCCGTCATCCATACCCTTTTTGTTTCAAAACCCCTTTTCACTTGTTGATTTTTGAAACTTGTAAATACATATTGTGCAAACATTTTCATGTCTTTTCAAATTAGAAACCTAGGCTTTAGGCCTTTGACTTTTTCAAACTCCATTTCATAACACTTTTCTGAATTGAATCTTAATCATACTTTGACCATATTTTGTAAATACTCATAATTGGTTAATCACATCCATTCAATTGTTTTGTGGCTTTGCCCATTGTTAATATTGTTTTCATACATTAGCCATAGGTTTCAATTCTCATAGTGGTTGATGTAAATCTCACCACATCCTTAGTGAGTTGATTGTAAGTCTTCCATACTTATTATAGGGTTAACCCCTCACTAGTATGTTGAAGCCGTCCTTGCATGGTGGATTGTTGGTCTTGGTTGAGTTTTCTCCCGTTGATAATGAAAAGCCTTAGGGCTCTTGTTTTAAAATGAACCCACTCATATTTTGGAAATCTTTTAGCCGAACTACGGCGTTTTGATCCTTGCCTTTCATGGAAGGTACGTAGGCAACGGGTTCATCCGTTCAAACACAAAAATAATAAAATTGTACATTCTTTCCTCATCATCCCGATCATGTTTGCACAATATGTCATAAACAAATAAACTTTTTTATACAACAAGTGTGAAAAGGGCTCCCTAGGAGTACCTAGGACGTTTTGGGTGCCTAACACCTTCCCATTGCGTAATTAACCCCTTACACAGACTCTCTGATCTTTTTATTAGTTTTCTATGTGTAAAACTTCTTAGGATTTTGTTCGCTTTTTAGCCATTCCTTAGGATAAATAAAAGTGCGGTGGCGACTCGATTCTTTGTATGCTTTGCTTTTGATTTAATCAATAAATCATAAAGTGACGAATACACCGCTACAGAAAAGTGACGACTCTGCTGGGGACAACATTAGACCTTCCCTGGTGGTTTTGCCTACTTTTCACCCTTGTTGTATGATATTGTTTATGTGTTATTTGACATATTTTTGTACAATTTGGGATAACTGTATTGATTGTAATGTTTGAATTGCTTGATATACAATTGCTGTTTGCTTTGGTGATCTCTGTGAGATGAGTTCTATACCCGAACTCGAGTGCACCTTAGGATAGGAGAATGGCGTAGTCTTGTCGACTTGTGTGGAGTATTCCTTAACAAGTTGACTTGCGAGTCCATTCACTTGGTGGAGGTCATGTTGGACTAATAATGTCACACAAGTTATTTGTGGTTAGGCATTATTCTTTCAATCATGTGCCTTAGAAGCCAAGGACCTTAGTTTACCAAGCCCATCTTGGCCTATTTTTAGGACGTAGTGCGGAGGTCGTTCAGATGTCAGTTCTGATGCGATTGTTATGCGATACTACACTCATAAGAGTCTCTCTTGAGAATATTTTTGGAATACGAGTATTCGTTTCTCCGATAATATCCGAAAGATGGGACGATGATTATGGGAACCTCTGGTAGAACATGTTTGGCAGGTTTAAACCCTAGTACACTCCCTTTGGGTGGTTCTTAACCGAGACTCCATGCTCGTGACTCTCAGCAAACCCGTGATTCATGGTTGAGTCGTTCAAATATCCTTAATATCAATGGAACTTGGGCGTCGATAAGGTGTAAACCATAATCCGCCAAAATGGATGGTTGATATTAAGGATGATTGAGCCGGTTCATGTACCGTTAATATCAATGGAACTTGGGTGTTGATAAGGTGAAAACCTAAATCCACCAAAATGGATGATTGATATTAGGGATACAATGAGCTTTCCCATGACCTTTTTTGGTGCGACTTGCTTGATCCTTGAGTGTGATTGTTGCATTCATGCATTCATGCATTCATCTGCATTCATGTCATCAGAAAAATCAGAAAATTTTCAAGGAACTTAAAAGGGTTTATTTGCAAAATTTTCAGACATGGAAAGACCAAAACGGCATACAAAGAAGTACAGCTTTAGACAACCTGATGTGAAAGAGTTAAGGAATCTGACATCGTATGTATTAGATCCCTTGGGTTTCAAAGCTCGCTATGGGAACCTTCTGCCTCTGTTGACTACTCAAGTTGATGAGGGCCTGATGAGTACTCTGGCTCAGTTTTATGATCCTCTGTATCACTGCTTCTCATTCCCGGACTTCCAGTTGCTGCCTACCTTGGAGGAGTATTCTCATCTTATTGGGATCCCGATTCTGGATCAGGTGTCGTTCAGTGGCTTGGAGAGTATTCCGACTGCTCGAGAGATTACAAACTTGTTGCACATAGATGAAGCCTTGATTAAAGCTAATCTGACTACCAAAGGTGGAATTCAGGGTCTTCCTTCCGAGTTCCTCATTGCCCAAGCCACCGTTTATGGGAAGGCCATGAGTGAGGATGCCTTTGAGGCTTTATTTGTGCTGCTCATCTATGGGTTGGTCTTATTCCCCAACATCGAAAAATTTGTGGACATGAACGCCATTAGGATCTTTTCAGTTCTTAATCCTGTTCCAACTCTGTTGGGTGATACCTATGTCTCTTTGCATCTGGGGAATGCAAAGGGTGGAGGAGTTATTGTGTGCTGTCTGCCTTTGCTGTACAAGTGGTTTATTTCGCACTTGCCGCAGACGCTTGCTTTCAAGGAGAACAAGGGATGTCTACGGTGGTCTCAGAGACTCATGTCTCTCACTAATGATGATATCTCTTGGTATGATCGCGTGTATGATACTGTGCAGATCATTGACTATTATGGTGAATTCCCTAATGTGCCTCTTCTTGGTACATGTGGTGGGATCAGCTACAATCCTATTTTAGCACGACGTCAGCTTGGGTTCCCCCTAAAGGATAAACCCCATAACATTCTGTTAGAAGGTGTATTCTTTCAGGAGGGTAAAGATCCCCAAGGCCTGAAAGCCAGATTTGTCCGCGCTTGGCGCAAGATCTGCAAGAAGAGTAGGAATGAGTTGGGTCCGAAGAACTGCATTGCTTTGGAGCCATACACCTCTTGGGTTAGACAGAGAGCTGCTGTATACCTTATGCCATACGATCATCCGAGACCTACACCATTGGATGTGGCTGGGCCTTCAACCCTCCCCACCCAAGATGTAGAGGAGTTGAGAGAAGATGACCTTTCACGTGCTTGGATCCGTGAAAGAGAGGAGTTGCTTCATCAGCTGAAGGAGAAGGACGCTCTGATTGAGTTTCTTGAGCATCAGGTGATCGATGACCCGAATGATACTTGGACTTTTCTGCTTCCTCAGTCTTCCAAATTCTGGAAGAGGAAGTATGATCGGCTTGTTAAGGAGAAAGCGGATATGGAAGCAGCCTATGAGAGAGAGATCAAGAAGCTGTGTGCATCTCGTCTTCCAGCATCCCGAGCTTCTAGGGATCCATAGGATGTCTATTTTCCTTTTCTCTTTGTAATAATCAAATGCTGTACTTCTTTGTTCAAAAATATATTTGATGAGATATTTTCCCATGCTATTTAAATGCTTAAAAATTCAAATTTTTGCAAATAATACCCTAAGGGTTCCTTGAAAATAAAACAAAGCATATGCACAAACATTGCATGCATCATTTTGCATGAGCAAGTGTCATTCTTGGTCTTCTTGTCTGTGGCCTAACTCTGTGCTCTTCATTTATTTTGAAAACAAGATGACTCACCAGTACTATACAAGAGCCAATTTTGCCAGAGTAATGGATCAACTTGAGCAAGAGAACCGTGAATTGAAAGAAGAGGTCGCCAGACTTGGCGCTTTGATGGAGCAACTCCTTACTGCTCAGAATCAACCTTCTCAACCTCCTGCAACTCCTCCCCAGAGGACGGTTATTTCAGAAGTCGTCGCTCCGACTGTGCCAGCTGCCAGTGCTCATTTTATGCCTCATGCCATGCCAGCCGGGTTTCCTTGGGGCATGCCTCCGGGTTTCATGCCAGATATTCCTGCTCCGACTTTTGCTTCCATGCCGGCATCTAGCCCGGTCCCTGTTGTTGCTCCTCCTGTCGTGCATACCATGCCTAGGGTAGACGACACCATCTATCATTCTGAGCCGTCTGAGGGCCCAGATGTTAATGAGAAGATGGAGGCTATGAATGACCAATTCCTTGAGCTGCGTAAGGAATTGAAGACCCTCAGAGGGAAGGATCTGTTTGGCAAGTCTGCTGCTGAACTTTGCCTTGTTCCCGGTGTGAAAATTCCAATCAAATTCAAAGTGCCTGACTTTGAAAAGTATAAGGGGAACACCTGCCCTCTTGCTCATCTGGTCATGTACGCCAGAAAAATGTCTACGCAAACAGATAATGATCAGCTTTTGATCCATTATTTCCAGGATAGTTTGTCCGGTGCGGCTCTTCGCTGGTATATGAGCCTGGATAGTGCAAACATCCGATCCTTCAATGATCTTGGCGAAGCCTTCGTCAAGCAATATAAGTATAATGTTGATATGGCGCCTGACCGTGATCAACTCAGGGCCATGTCCCAGAAGGATAAAGAGACATTCAAGGAGTACGCCCAGAGGTGGCGAGAGTTGGCTGCTCAGATTACTCCTCCACTGGAAGAGAAGGAAATGACTAAGATCTTTTTGAAGACTCTTAGTTCATTCTATTATGAGCGGATGGTTGCGAGCGCTCCCTCTGATTTCACCGAGATGGTGAACATGGGGATGCGTTTGGAGGAAGGAGTCCGTGAGGGACGTCTGTCAAAAGATGAAGGCTCTTCTAAACGGTATGGGGCGTTTAAGAAGAAAGATGGGGAGGCACATGCTGTGCAATCTCATGTTAAATCCAGAAGACCCTCTGTTCAGAGGAAGCCTGCACGCCGTGCAAGCAAATAGCACCAGGTGGCTCATATAGCACCTGTTTTCAGGGATAATGCTCAGTATCAGCAGTCCAATCAGCAACAACACCGTCCACAGCAACAGGCTTACCAGCCTCGTGGCAGTACTAGTAACCAGGCTAATTTGAATTATGATAGGAAGAAGATCAGCTTCGATCCGATTCCTATGTCATATGCTGAACTATATCGTTCCTTGTTGGAAAGGAAGCTGGTTACTCCCAGGGATCCTCCAGCTGTGCCTGCAAATCCTCAGTGGTGGTATAAGCCAGACCAACACTGTGTGTATCATTCCGGTGCTCCGGGTCACAATATCGAGAATTGTTATCCGTTGAAGACTAAGGTGCAAGACCTTATGCGGTTCGGTATCCTGAGCTTTGAGGACTCAGGCCCCAATGTTACCAAGAACCCATTGCCCGAGCATGGGAAATCTGTGAATATGGTCCAGGGGTGCCCTGGGAAGTACAAAGTCAAATATGTCAGTCATATTCGACAGTCATTGGTCGAGTTGCATCGTCTCCTGTGCGAATATAGCCATATGGAGCATGACCATGACAGGTGCCACATCTGTTCTGTTAATAGACTAGGGTGTCGCCAAGTGCGAAGAGAGCTTCAAGAGCTACTAGAAGAAGGTACCATTGAGATTCTGCAGAATCGCAATGTTGACGAAGATGAACCAGAGGTCAATGTTATATCTCCTGTGTTCAAACTGCCTGAGCCTGTTGTCATCCGATATGATGGCAGCAAGCCGAAAGTCTCTCCTTCATTAGTAATCAAGCCTGCAGGCCCTGTGCCTTATTCTTCTGACCGAGCTGTGCCGTTCAGATATAATCCCGTTGCTGTGGAAGATGGGAAGGAAGTGCCTTTGCCGTCAACTTCTGTTACCAACATTGCTGATGTTAGCGGGTTGACCCGGAGTGGTCGTGTGTTTTCTGCTCCTAAGCCTCAGGCTAGAGCTGTTGCTTCTGATTCTGTTGAGCATTCGGTTGGGACGACTGTGAATGTTCAGAACCCGGAACCTGTTGCCAAACCCTCCTCTGTACAAAAGACTCCTGATTCTTCTGTTGGCCCGAGTGGCGTTGTGAACGAAGAATGTGATGAGATGCTGAGGCTCATCAAGAAGAGTGAGTACAATGTTGTAGACCAGCTTCTACAAACGCCATCCAAAATCTCCGTTCTATCTTTGCTGTTGAATTCAGAACCCCATAGGGAGGCTCTGCAGAAAGTTTTGGATCTGGATTATGTTGATCATGACGTCACCATAGAACAATTTGACAGTATTGTTGCAAACATCACAGCTTGCAACACTTTGAGTTTCTGTGACGCTGATCTCCCTGAGGAGGGAAGAGACCACAACATGGCTTTACACATTTCTATGAACTGCAAGACTGATGCCATGTCCAACGTGCTAGTGGAAACTGGATCATCTCTTAATGTATTGCCAAAAACCACACTCGCTAGATTGTCATAGCAGGGTCCTCCTATGAGGCAGAATGGTGTTGTTGTGAAGGCTTTTGATGGGTCGCGTAAGACTCTGATTGGGGAAGTTGATCTCCCAATCAAGATTGGACCTAGTGATTTCCAAGTTACCTTCCAGGTAATGGATATCCACCCATCATATAGTTGTCTCCTTGGTAGACCATGGATTCACGAAGCTGGCGCCGTGACATCCACCCTACACCAGAAGCTGAAATTCATGAAGAACAAGAAACTGGTTGTGGTAGGGGGAGAAAAGGCTCTCCTGGTTAGCCATTTGTCTTCTTCTCGTACATTGATGCTGAGGATGAAGTTGGAACTCCTTTCCAAGCTTTATCTATTGATGAACCAATTGTGAAGAAGTCTCATTCATTTGCTTCCTATCGTGATGCGAAACTGGCCATTGAATGTGGCGCAGTTGCTGGTTTGGGGAAGATGATTGAGCTTGAAGACAACAGATCCCGGGCTGGCATTGGCTATTCCTCTGGGGCATTCAACGAGCTTGGGTTGTTCAAGAGTGGAGGATTCATCCATGCTGATCAACCTGAAGAGGCTGCTGCTATCTTGGAAGAGGATGCAGAGGATTTGAACGACTTCATCATACCTGGTGGTATCTGCCACAATTGGGTCGCTGTAGATGTTCCTACGGTCATCCATAGATCAGAGTAATGGTTCACTTTGTTCAAAACCCTTCTCCCATGCCAAAAGGAGAAGTGATGACATTGTTGGCAGCATTTATACAATGATATTTTCATTCAATTAATGCATTGTTAAACATTTGTTTTTCCATTTGTTTTCACTTTTTTCTTTTTGCATGAAATCAGTGATCACAAAAAACCCATAAAAACAAGAATAAAAGCAACATTTTTCATTTGCATAATGATTTGCTTGTTTAATTCTAAAGTTTTTATTAACCAAAATCATTATGCAGGTTGATTCTAAAACCCATTGAACATAATGATCCAACGCCATCTCTCAATTTTGAATTCCCTGTATTTGAGGCAGAGGAAGATGATGTTGAAGGGATTCCTGAGGAGATTACCCATTTTCTTGAGCACGAAAAGAAGCTCATTCAGCTGTATCATGAGAATCAGCAAAACAGTCAAACTGGGACATTACAAATGTAATCAAAAAAAAAAAGAGGACGAAAAATGAAAAAAAAAATCAAAATTTTTTTTTTCAAAAGAAAATTATACCCTCAAAGCCCTAGTTGACTGATGCTGAATGGATTCAGAGTTGTTATGACCAGCTGAATTTGATTGAAGAGAAGAGATTAACTGCCATGTGCCATGGTCAGTTATATCAGCAGAGAATGAAGAAAGCATTCGATAAGAAGGTCAAGCCTCGTGTGTTTCGAGAAGGTGACCTCGTGCTCAAGAAAGTCTTGTCTTTCGCGCCCGATTCCAGGGGCAAGTGGACTCCAAACTATGAGGGTCCATATGTTGTTAAGAGAGCCTTTTCAGGAGGAGCTTTGATTCTTACAACAATGGATGGGGAGGATTTCACTCGTCCTGTGAATTCAGATGCAGTCAAGAAATACTTTGCCTAAAAAAAAAGGTATATGCAAATAAAAAACAAAATAGCTCGCTAAGTTGAAAACCCGAAAGGGCAGCTTAGGCAAAAGTGAGCGTCTCGGTGGAGAACCCGCAAGGGTAATCCAGGCAAAAGTTAGAGACTTGAAAAAAGAAGAATATATTTGCATCCCGCTAGATTGAGTACCTCACCCTGGGGCAATCTAGGCAAAAGTTAGGGATTTGGCAAGTAACTGCATCCTGACAAGACTTTCTGTTCCGCAGCTGTCTTTTCGTCAGAGATTCTCGATTCGTCGTCAACTAAAGCTTCGGATACATCGAGATTCAAATTGGTAGAGAAAGGATCATTATGTTCAATGTAGCCCTCTTCCAATATATATCACTGATTTTAAATTTGTACAGATCTATGGAGTCTTGCCATTTGCAGGCTACCATTCCGTCAAATCAATTTGAGCTTTTATCCAATTATTTGCACTCTTATTTGTTTCAATTCAACAAATGTTTTGCATGTTTTAATTGATAAAATGTCATTGTTTTAAACAAATAAATTTTTTTCAAATTGTTGTTTTAAACAAAGTGAACATTCACAATGATGAAAGGATACTCAAGAATTTCTCAGTGCTCTCCCAAGGGTGGCATGACTTCCAACAGGTAAGACATTTGTTCATATTCCTGGCATGGTTGTATCCTCTTTATCCTGCTTTGTTGTTGAGGTTGTTCCTCAAGCAGAGTTGTTGTTAGTGGGTTGTTCCCCAAGCAGAGTGTTTGGTGAAGGCTTCGTTTTCTTCTCCAGCAGTATTCTCTCCCAGCATAGGTGTTTTTCCTTTTGGAAGATTCGGTAGTTGGTGGTTGGAAACCCAAGTACTCCGTTTCTCCCCAGTACAATCGCTAGCGGAGTTGTTGTTTCTCTCCTCAGCATGGTGGCTTTCTTTTTGAAGATTCAGTGGTTGGTGGATCGATATCCCGATACTTTACCGCTTTCCCCAACATTGTCGCAAGCAGGGTTGTTGCTATCTTTCCTCAGCACAGTCGCTAGTGGAATCTGTGATATATCCCCGGAGCAAAGCGTTTGTGGAAGACTTCGTTTGCTCCAGCAGTACCCTCTTTCCCGGCCAAGTCGCCAGCGGAGTTGCTATATCTCCCCATCAGTGCGTTTATGCCTTCAGCAGAGCAGTGATCATGTTCCTCCTCAGCAGTTGTGGGTGTTCCCCTCAGAAGAGTCAGCATTTAGTGGGTGGTTCCCCAGCTCTCTTCCATGTCCCTAGTGGGTTCTTCAGCGGATTTCCCCAGTGGAGCAGCCAGTAGATTTGTGGTTTGATGGATTGCATTTGTGCAAAATCCCCATTGGAGTTGGTATCCCCAACAAAGCCAGGTTTGCTTCTGTGATTCCCTCAGAGCCTCCGTCAGAGCTGGTATCCTTGACAGAGTTGCTTTTGTAGCAGTTTCTGCCTGTTGAAATCTCTGTTTCCTCAGTAGAGTTGGTTGGTGGTCTAACATCCAGAGATTGGGTTGATTCCCTGTTTGCTTTCGATCCTCAGTAGAGTGGCTTGTTGCAGAATCTACTTGTGTGATCTGTTTTCCCTTCAGTGGGTTGTTCCCCGATGGAGTGGATATTTGTGTTCTCCCCAGGTAGAGTTGCTTGTGCAGTAGATTCTACATGGATGATCTGTTCTCCCTCAGTGGGTTGTTCCCCAGTGGAGTTGTGCGGAGTTGCTGTCATAGCAGTTCTCGCCTGTGCAGTGAACTTTTGATACTGAAGATTCCCCTGCAGTTGTTTTGGGACTTCTCCATTCCCCAACAGATTTGTCTTTGTGGCCGTTGTTGCCTGTTGTGACTTTCTGTGCTCCAGTTGGGTTTGTTCGTTGATCCGTTACTCAGAGATTTGGTGTTTCTTGGATGTCTCTGATCTTTTGCCTCCTCGCAGATCTTTGCTTTTCAGCATGTGGATCTCCTGCAGATTGGCTTTCCAGTTGGTTTTTCCCCTGGAAGTATAGTACCGGGCGTGTGACTCCTGGACTCTGTTTGTGTTAGAATTGTCTGTTTTGTCAGCATTCATCAAACATAAATTACGCATATTCATGCATAATCATAAATATTCAGATATTCATGTTGCATTTTTTGCCATATACCTTTTGTTTGTTGTCTCCTACTATGGGTGATATAGATCTCTTTATAGATCTTCCCAAGCAGACGTCGGGTGTTTAAATCTCTCCCCATAAAGTCAGCCCCATAAGCAGAAAGTGTCTGTTTTTCCTTCTGCAGTTCCCCACTGAGATTATCTTCGTGGATGACGGTTTCTCCCGTTTCCTCCCAACACATATATTGGGATGGATGTTCCTATTGAGTTATATTCTCATAGGATGAGTCTTGATTCGGTCTGTCTTTTCGGTTTGGTCCCGAATTGGCATTTGTCAGCTGTTTCTTGTGCTTCCCTGTGGAATAAATGAATAAATTGCCCAGTAACTGGCATTAATTCTTTTTATCCCCAGCGGAATCTTTTTGGGCCTCTACCCTTATACCGGTAGTTGTAAGTCCTATGTTCCCTCTTCTTGGTGGAATTTGTGGTTATATGCCTTTTATTCCTCAGCAAGAGTTGATTGGTTTTCTACCCAATATTCGGTAGTTGTAAATCCTAGTTTTGCTGCTCTTCAGCAGTTTGTGGTTTGTTATAAACCCTATTTTTGGTCCCGTGCGGATTTATGATTCTTTCATTCGCCACGTGGAGTTGGTGGTTTTCTACCCCGTGTTCGGTAAATGTAAACCCTATCTTTTTATCCTCATCAGAGTTGTTGGCTACTACCCCGTATTCGGTAGTCGTAAGTCCTATCTCTTTTCCCCTAGCAGAGGTAACCTTTGTGGTTCGTTCTGATTGATGGTGGATTTTGTGCTGTTGTGGTTTTATTCCCAACGGAGCCTGTGCTTTTCGTGGATAATTGCCGGATGCTAGAAATTTTATCCTTAGCCAGAGTTTTGGTTTTCTACCCCGTTTTCGGTAGTTGTAAACCCTAATTTCCCCCTTTGCAGAGTTTACCTTGTTGTTCATCCTAACCGATGATGGTTACTCTTTATGGTTATCTTCATTCAATATTCGATGTTGATATTCCTCCCTTGCTTGTGGACAATTGCCGGTTGCTCGCAATTGTATCCCCAACAAGTCTTCTGGATCATTGCCGTATGCTTGCAATGTTATTCCCTTTGAAGTCGCCAGTGGGTCCTTTCACCGTTTGCTAGTGATTTGTTCCCCGGATTATTGATTGTTTATCAATATATCCCCAGCTAGTCTTTATGGATAATTGCTGTTTATGCAATTCATCCTCAGCAGGTCGCCTTTCATTTACCCGTTTGCTTGGTAATGATTGTTGCTCCCTTTGATTGGTCATCTTTATATACCTGGTTGGTATCCCGATGCCTTTCTTTTCGGTCGATTTATCCTTTGTTAACCCAGTAACCGGTTGTGGATAATCTTCCATGCGAGTATGTTATCCACGTTCTGACGGTAATGGACAATATATCTCATGCACTCTTCAGTCGAAGCCGTTTGTGTTTCCCTAGTCGAGTAAGATTCGTTATTTCCCTTTGTGGAATCGAATATTTGTTGTTTGTTGGATAATTGCCGGATGCTTGCAATTTATCCCTGTGAGTTGTCTTTCGTTTACCCGTATGCTTGGTATCGATTGTCTCTCTTTTTGGTTGGTCACCTATTATATGCCCTAACCGGTATCTCTGGTGTCTCTTCCTTTCGAGTATATTATTCACGTTCTGACGGTAATGAATAATATATCTCTTTCGCTCTTTGGTTGGAATCCTTTGTTGATCTTCCCCAGTAGAGTAAGATTCGTATTCTTTGTAGAATCGAATATTCCATCCTTTAACCAGTTTGTGTTTTGGATGATGAGTGTCTTGGCATATATACCAATTCACGTTTTCGGCGGGTCACCTATTATATACCTTGGTATCCCTGGTGTTTCCTTCCATGCGAGTATATTATCTATGTTCTGACGGTAATAGATAATATATCTCATGCGAGTATTCTATCCACGTTCTGACGGTAATGGATATTATATCTCATGCACTCTTTGGGTTTGTGTCCCCAGTTGAGTAAGATTCGTATTCTTTGTAGAATCGAATGTCCATCCTTTTGGATGATGAGTGTTTTGGCATATATACCAATTCACGCCTTGGTCGGTCACCTATTATATACCTCGGTATCCCTGGTGTTCCTTCCTTTCTGCTCCCTATTAGGACCTTGGTCCCTTGTGGAGTCAGATTTTCCTGAGTTGATGTACCTTTTTTCAGGTCTTTCTCAGATGTTTGGTTGATTGATATCTCTCACCCTTATACCGGTCTTAGATATTCATTCTTCCCGAGTTTGTTACCCTTATACCGGTAACACCTCATTGCCTTGTTGCTTTTCCCCAGAAGAGTCTCTTTGTTAGACATTTTTCCAGTGGAGTTTTCTTGCTGTGATTTTACCCTCTGCTGTATTGGCGTTTTCCCCAATATATGCAATTTCCCCGGCGGGGAGGTTCTTTGTGAATCGTTCCTTGGTCCGAGTCCGGATTTTTATCCGAAGCATCCTTTGTGGATAGGTTGAGTCAGCTTGTGTCTTTCCAATGGATGTATCGTCCTTTGGAAACCCTCTGATCCCCAGCTTGAGTCCTTTACTTCCCCAGTAAAGTCTCCAGTCTGTTTTCTGTTTTCCCCAACTTAGAGTCGTGTCCTGCTCACGCATTTCTTTTTCTTTCTATCCCCAATAAGAGTCCCCGCAAGAGTCCTGTTAGAGTCTCTATTCCTGGTGAGTGTATTACTCCGATGGATCGTCTTTTCTTCTGTGTGAACTATATCCCCACAGAGTTTGTGTCTTTTACATGCATACATCTGCATCATGAGGTCTCTTAGGGACCAAAATTTGTCTCATTACTGTTATTTAAGCTCATTCTACCGCGTCGAGATGAAGATTTCTAAACTTCACTTCTCCGGCTAGAATGACCTTAAATAGGGGCATCTATAAGACCCCAAATTTGTCCCTAAGATCCCTCATGGCATCATATCATATCATAGCATTGCCTCAAGGATCATTGTGCACCTTTGGCTCCTTCCCTGTGGGTGGGTCATCTTTTGAGAGTGGTTCTTGATCACCAAGCATGTGGTAGAGGCTTGAATTTCATCAGAGCATAGCTAGGTCAGCTGAAACCCTAGAAAAGTCAACACAAGTCAACTGTGCATTCAATCATGGATTTGAAGGTGGGAGATGGTTAGAGAGGCCTCATTCATGTCCATACAAGTCTCATTTGACATTTCAAACATCAACATTGAAGAATTTGAGGTCAGATGAAAAGTTGCCAAAAATAGTAAGTGACCTGTAATTTGGATTTGCCAAAAATGGAAAGGTCTTCTCCTCAAGTTTACATCCTCAAGCAAGCTTCAAATCAAATTTTGTCCAACATGAAAGTTGAATATCTTGCTCTCACCTTTCCAAAAAGTCTAAGAACATGAATTTCTCATTTGTGGTTGAAAAGTTATGGATCAATCATTGCCAAGAAATTTTGAACTTCAAGCTTGCATAACTTTTGCATCAAAAGGCCAAATGGAATGGTTCTTTTTGTGACATTTCCATCTTGATATGCTCTATCATAGTCATGCATCACATTTCATCAATTCTCATCACAAAAATATTGCATTTTTCACTTGAATTAATTTGAATTTTTGGAGGGAAAATATCCATTTGAAAAATATGCATTATTTTCACTTCAAACCAATTACACTTGCCTCTAAACAGGTTTTGAACTCATTTCCAATCACAAATTCGCACCGTTCCATCAAATTCTCTCAACTTTTTTCATCAATTTTCTTCATATCTTTTGCTTTGCTTTCGATCTATTCATCATCTACAGGCATAATAGAAGAAGATTGAAGCAAGATCTTGTGGAATTATTGAAGAATCGTGACTGTTGAAGCTTGTGCATAATCATGGCAGTTGAAGATTCCAACGAAATCAAGCATTGCTAAGCTATTCTTTTGCATCAATTACTTCATCCAAGTAGTGTAGAGCATCTGTTTCATGCTTCCAGGACCTGAATTGCACAAATCAACTTCTACATCTTCATTGAGGTCAGTTTTCGATGCTCATGATTCTTGAAATTGTTAGATGCATCTTGTAGATCGTGGAACACTGGTTATGCTGAACTTTAGATCTCTTAAAACCATGCAGTATTGAAGTAGTTATCATGATTTGAAGTTTGGTTGTTAAAACTTGTTTTGCTCGATCCGTTTGATATAGCTTGAATTAGATGAAATTGATGCTGGATTATTGATGTGTGTTGAATGATGATTCGATTGATATATGTTTCATTAATTTATGTGATGATTGGATCTTGATGATGATGAACATGATGAAGACGCATGAACACTTAGGGTTTTGCATCTCCAGGTCGCGTTTGATCCATTCTTTCGCGTATTGCATGTTATTTCATGTTAAGACTCATGCACTGGTCCACGTAAGACATTGCCTGGCATTTTGATTGGAGGACGTTCGCTTGCATTGCCACATCATTAAATGAAACGGCGCGTTTCATCCTAAAACGCGCCTGATTTAAATCCTTACTCGGTTCGATTCCGAGTTCAGGCATTTCCATTTTGGCATTTTGGCATTTTATTTCACTTATGCTTTACATGTTCATGTATGCTCATTCATGTTTTTTTATTTTTTTCTCCTCTTCAAAAAATCATAAATCCAAAAATACTTATCCAATTGATGTGAGATTTTTTGCACAATGATCTTCATGATGTCTCCTATTTTCTGGATATTTTTACAGAATTTGTGCACGGTTGAAAATGTTTTTGGCCTAGGGTTTATGTTTGCATGTCATACCTTGCACCTTGCTTGCCTTTTCCTTTGTGAAATGATGATGGTTAATCCAATGAATTTGAAAATTGACATGCATAAACTAGACATCGTAATGGTCATTTTGGTTAATAGTTTGCATTTTTCTCATTTATGGATGTTGAGTTATGATGTGATTAATGGAGGTGTGACAATGTGTGTCACACCATTTCTTGTTCAACTTGCTGATTTTGTTTACCATGCCAAACTAATGCCAAATGATCTGAATTTTTGCATGATGTTACTTCTGGATGTTAGGATTGCTTGTGAACTTTTGTAGAAATTTTAGATCCATTTCCAATTTGTTTGAGATTTTTCTTTCCTGGTTGGTCATAATTGGACTTTTGTTGAGTGTTGAACTTTCATGATTTGTGAAATTCTTATGCCTTATCATATGAGCTTGAAATTTTGTACATTGATTCTTGACACATTGAAGTTTGTCTTGGCTTTGGTTTGAGTCATTTATCACATGTCATCTCTATTTTAGGATTGCCTTAGGTTGATGTATCAATTTGTGCTTCCTTTGAGCTTGTTTATGCTTACCTTGACTTGATGATTTTCTTTGACATGCTTATACTTATCCAAATGCCATGGTTTTTGGTGCACTGATCACATGATGTGTGCTGTTTAGCCATGATTTTTCTTGAGAATTATTGAGTCATTCTGGAATTAGTATGCCTTTGATCATTCTGTTTGCTTCAATGAGCTTTCAACTTGCCTATCTTGACATATTTTGATTATGAAATTCTTTTGATGAATGATATTGACATAAGACCACTTGGATGATGTTCTAATTTGATTAATCTTGATTCTTGTCAATTTTCATGTTCTGTTTTGAATTATTTCCCCCCCTTTGACCCTAGGCTTTGTCCTAGTGGTTTGCTTCTCATGTTTGGAGCTTTGTTTCAGGTTGCACATGCAAGTTACACAATTGATGATGCCTCATCTTGAGAGCATTTGATATTTGCTTTTGAGTACTAATGTGTGTTTGGTAGGTTGATGTTGATTCAATTGGGATTGACTTGTGGCTTATGCCTTTGCCTATATTGGTTGACTGTTGATATTAACTGTTGGTTGTTTACCTGAGTTGTATACTGATTTGTTTGATGTTTCCACAGGTACATTAGTTGCTTAAGTTCACTTTGAACTTGCTTGGTTGCTTAACCAATTAGGTATAACCTCTCTTCTTCATGTAGTCTGGAAGACCTGGCTTGTTATGTGGCCAGGCACCTGTCTGAAGTCCTCCTTAAGAGGCAATGCTTGTGATTGTTTATCTTTGTCCCCAAGCAGGAAAAGTCCTTTGATAAGGCAATTGGTAGATAAAAGAGATGTGTAGTCCATCTCCTACTATTCTGTGTGTCATCCCTTTGCTCACATTACATGTTGTAGCATTTTGGATCTTAACCCAAGATCTATAGAGTCACTCTCTTGTGGAGAGAGTTCCAACTTTCTGAACTCCCACACCTTCTATCATTCAATGCTCTCCCTGACCAGGGATAAGAGCAATGAGGCACACCCCTCATATCCTTTCATCTGCTTCACCTTAACTCTCAATGTTAAGGTTAAGAGCACCACTTACCCCATTCCAGTTGACTTTAAAGTCTAACCCTTGCTTGAGCCAAATTGCTTGCATATAGTGTGTGCTAAATGACTTTGTTTGATTGATTGCTTGATCCATTTGTGCATGCTTGCTTGTTTGCCTTTGTGCATTTATCATCATTAATTGTTCATTATTGCATGATCATCATTTCATATCTTTGTGATTTGTTTGAGTTTGCCCATTGAGGAATCAACAGTAAGTCCATTCATTGGCCATTGTTCCTATGATTTGGAAGGGATTGAGTGTAAGACCATTTCATTGGCCACTTATGTCCTCTTTGCTTAGTGCTTTTGTTTTGTTTGTTGTATGTGAGGATGCAATTGTAAGTCCATGTTGTTGGCTTTTGTATTCCTATGATCATCTTTTGGAGATTAGAGTAAGCCCAGATAGATTGGCATCTGATATCCATATTTTGTTTATTTTGGGAGATTGGTATAAGTCCAGATAGATTGGCATCTGATATCCAGGTTCTGTTTTGTTTTAGGAGATTGGAATAAGTCCATTTATTGGCATCTTATATCCTTGTTTGTCTTAGGAGATTGGTGTAAATCCATTGATTGGTATCCGGTATCCGCCTTTGTTTGTGAGATTGGAATAAGTCCATTTATTGGCATCCGGTATCATTGTTTTGTTTTAGGAGATTGGTGTAAATCCATTGATTGGTATCCGGTATCCGCCTTTGTTTGTGAGATTGGTATAAGTCCATTGATTGGAATCCAGTATCACCTTGCTTTTATTAGCTTACTTGCTTTGTTGCCTTATTCCAAAGGACACACTTGAATCATCTTCTATATGATTTCAAGAGGTGAACTTATAGGAAGTTTTACACTCCGTCATCCATACCCTTTTTGTTTCAAAACCCCTTTTCACTTGTTGATTTTTGAAACTTGTAAATATATATTGTGCAAACATTTTCATGTCTTTTCAAATTAGAAACCTAGGCTTTAGGCCTTTGACTTTTTCAAACTCCATTTCATAACACTTTTCTGAATTGAATCTTAATCATACTTTGACCATATTTTGTAAATACTCATAATTGGTTAATCACATCCATTCAATTGTTTTGTGGCTTTGCCCATTGTTAATATTGTTTTCATACATTAGCCATAGGTTTCAATTCTCATAGTGGTTGATGTAAATCTCACCACATCCTTAGTGAGTTGATTGTAAGTCTTCCATACTTATTATAGGGTTAACCCCTCACTAGTATGTTGAAGCCGTCCTTGCATGGTGGATTGTTGGTCTTGGTTGAGTTTTCTCCCGTTGATAATGAAAAGCCTTAGGGCTCTTGTTTTAAAATGAACCCATTCATATTTTGGAAATCTTTTAGCCGAACTACGGCGTTTTGATCCTTGCCTTTCATGGAAGGTACGTAGGCAACGGGTTCATCCGTTCAAACACAAAAATAATAAAATTGTACATTCTTTCCTCATCATCCCAATCATGTTTGCACAATATGTCATAAACAAATAAACTTTTTTATACAACAAGTGTGAAAAGGGCTCCCTAGGAGTACCTAGGACGTTTTGGGTGCCTAACACCTTCCCATTGCGTAATTAACCCCTTACCCAGACTCTCTGATCTTTTTATTAGTTTTCTATGTATAAAACTTCTTAGGCTTTTGTTCGCTTTTTAGCCATTCCTTAGGATAAATAAAAGTGCGGTGGCGACTCGATTCTTTGTATGCTTTGCTTTTGATTTAATCAATAAATCATAAAGTGACGAATACACCGCTACAGAAAAGTGGCGACTCTGCTGGGGACAACATTAGACCTTCCCTGGTGGTTTTGCCTACTTTTCACCCTTGTTGTATGATATTGTTTATGTGTTATTTGACATATTTTTGTACAATTTGGGATAACTGTATTGATTGTAATGTTTGAATTGCTTGATATACAATTGTTGTTTGCATTGGTGATCTCTGTGAGATGAGTTCTATACCCGAACTCGAGTGCACCTTAGGATAGGAGAATGGCGTAGTCTTGTCGACTTGTGTGGAGTATTCTTTAACAAGTTGACTTGCGAGTCCATTCACTTGGTGGAGGTCATGTTGGACTAATAATGTCACACAAGTTATTTGTGGTTAGGCATTATTCTTTCAATCATGTGCCTTAGAAGCCAAAGACCTTAGTTTACCAAGCCCATCTTGGCCTATTTTTAGGACGTAGTGCGGAGGTCGTTCAGATGTCAGTTCTGATGCGATTGTTACGCGATACTACACTCATAAGAGTCTCTCTTGAGAATATTTTTGGAATACGAGTATTCGTTCCTCCGATAATATCTGAAAGATGGGACGATGATTATGGGAACCTCTGGTAGAACATGTTTGGCAGGTTTAAACCCTAGTACACTCCCTTTGGGTGGTTCTTAACCGAGACTCCATGCTCGTGACTCTCAGCAAACCCGTGATTCATGGTTGAGTCGTTCAAATATCCTTAATATCAATGGAACTTGGGCGTCGATATGGTGTAAACCATAATCCGCCAAAATGGATGGTTGATATTAAGGATGATTGAGCCGGTTCATGTACCGTTAATATCAATGGAACTTGGGTGTTGATAAGGTGAAAACCTAAATCCACCAAAATGGATGATTGATATTAGGGATACAATGAGCTTTCCCATGACCTTTGTTTGGTGTGACTTGCTTGATCCTTGAGTGTGATTGTTGCATTCATGCATTCATGCATTCATCTGCATTCATGTCATCAGAAAAATCAGAAAATTTTCAAGGAACTTAAAAGGGTTTATTTGCAAAATTTTCAGACATGGAAAGACCAAAACGGCATACAAAGAAGTACAGCTTTAGACAACCTGATGTGAAAGAGTTAAGGAATCTGACATCGTATGTATTAGATCCCTTGGGTTTCAAAGCTCGCTATGGGAACCTTCTGCCTCTGTTGACTACTCAAGTTGATGAGGGCCTGATGAGTACTCTGGCTCAGTTTTATGATCCTCTGTATCACTGCTTCTCATTCCCGGACTTCCAGTTGCTGCCTACCTTGGAGGAGTATTCTCATCTTATTGGGATCCCGATTCTGGATCAGGTGCCGTTCAGTGGCTTGGAGAGTATTCCGACTGCTCGAGAGATTGCAAACTTGTTGCACATAGATGAAGCCTTGATTAAAGCTAATCTGACTACCAAAGATGGAATTCAGGGTCTTCCTTCCGAGTTCCTCATTGCCCAAGCCACCGTTTATGGGAAGGCCATGAGTGAGGATGCCTTTGAGGCTTTATTTGTGCTGCTCATCTATGGGTTGGTCTTATTCCCCAACATCGACAAATTTGTGGACATGAACGCCATTAGGATCTTTTCAGTTCTTAATCCTGTTCCAACTCTATTGGGTGATACCTATGTCTCTTTGCATCTGGGGAATGCAAATGGTGGAGGAGTTATTGTGTGCTGTCTGCCTTTGTTGTACAAGTGGTTTATTTCGCACTTGCCGCAGACGCTTGCTTTCAAGGAGAACAAGGGATGTCTACGGTGGTCTCAGAGACTCATGTCTCTCACTAATGATGATATCTCTTGGTATGATCGCGTGTATGATACTGTGCAGATCATTGACTATTGTGGTGAATTCCCTAATGTGCCTCTTCTTGGTACATGTGGTGGGATCAGCTACAATCCTATTTTAGCACGACGTCAGCTTGGGTTCCCCCTAAAGGATAAACCCCATAACATTCTGTTAGAAGGTGTATTCTTTCAGGAGGGTAAAGATCCCCAAGGCCTGAAAGCCAGATTTGTCCGCGCTTGGCGCAAGATCTGCAAGAAGAGTAGGAATGAGTTGGGTCCGAAGAACTGCATTGCTTTGGAGCCATACACCTCTTGGGTTAGACAGAGAGCTGTTGTATACCTTATGCCATACGATCATCCGAGACCTACACCATTGGATGTGGCTGGGCCTTCAACCTTCCCCACCTAAGATGTAGAGGAGTTGAGAGAAGACCTTTCACGTGCTTGGATCCGTGAAAGAGAGGAGTTGCTTCATCAGCTGAAGGAGAAGGACGCTCTGATTGAGTTTCTTGAGCATCAGGTGATCGATGACCCGAATGATACTTGGACTTTTCTGCTTCCTCAGTCTTCCAAATTCTGGAAGAGAAAGTATGATCGGCTTGTTAAGGAGAAAGCGGATATGGAAGCAGCCTATGAGAGAGAGATCAAGAAGCTGTGTGCATCTCGTCTTCCAGCATCCCGAGCTTCTAGGGATCCATAGGATGTCTATTTTCCTTTTCTCTTTGTAATAATCAAATGCTGTACTTCTTTGTTCAAAAATATATTTGATGAGATATTTTCCACATGCTATTTAAATGCTTAAAAATTCAAATTTTTGCAAATAATACCCTAAGGGTTCCTTGAAAATAAAACAAAGCATATGCACAAACATTGCATGCATCATTTTGCATGAGCAGGTGTCGTTCTTGGTCTTCTTGTCTGTGGCCTAACTCTGTGCTCTTCATTTATTTTGAAGACAAGCTGACTCACCGGTACTATACAAGAGCCAATTCTGCCAGAGTAATGGATCAACTTGAGCAAGAGAACCGTGAATTGAAAGAAGAGGTCGCCAGACTTGGCGCTTTGATGGAGCAACTCCTTGCTGCTCAGAATCAACCTTCTCAACCTCCTGCAACTCCTCCCCAGAGGACGGTTATTTCAGAAGTCGTCGCTCCGACTCTGCCAGCTGCCAGTGCTCATTTTATGCCTCATGCCATGCCAGCCGGGTTTCCTTGGGGCATGCCTCCGGGTTTCATGCCAGATATTCCTGCTCCGACTTTTGCTTCCATGCCGGCATCTAGCCCGGTTCCTGTTGTTGCTCCTCCTGTCGTGCATACCATGCCTAGGGTAGACAACACCATCTATCATTCTGAGTCGTCTGAGGGCCCAGATTTTAATGAGAAGATGGAGGCTATGAATGACCAATTCCTTGAGCTGCGTAAGGAATTGAAGACCCTCAGAGGGAAGGATCTGTTGGGCAAGTCTGCTGCTGAACTTTGCCTTGTTCCCGGTGTGAAAATTCCAATCAAATTCAAAGTGCCTGACTTTGAAAAGTATAAGGGGAACACCTGCCCTCTTGCTCATCTGGTCATGTACGCCAGAAAAATGTCTACGCAAACAGATAATGATCAGCTTTTGATCCATTATTTCCAGGATAGTTTGTCCGGTGCGGCTCTTCGCTGGTATATGAGCCTGGATAGTGCAAACATCCGATCCTTCAATGATCTTGGCGAAGCCTTCGTCAAGCAATATAAGTATAATGTTGATATGGCGCCTGACCATGATCAACTCAGGGCCATGTCCCAGAAGGATAAAGAGACATTCAAGGAGTACGCCTAGAGGTGGCGAGAGTTGGCTGCTCAGATTACTCCTCCGCTGGAAGAGAAGGAAATGACTAAGATCTTTTTGAAGACTCTTAGTTCATTCTATTATGAGCGGATGGTTGCGAGCGCTCCCTCTGATTTCACCGAGATGGTGAACATGGGGATGCGTTTGGAGGAAGGAGTCCGTGAGGGACGTCTGTCAAAAGATGAAGGCTCTTCTAAACGGTATGGGGCGTTTAAGAGAAAGATGGAGAGGCACATGCTGTGCAATCTCATGCTAAATCCAGAAGACCCTCTGTTCAGAGGAAGCCTGCACGCCGTGCAAGCAATCAACACCAGGTGGCTCATATAGCACCTGTTTTCAGGGATAATGCTCAGTATCAGCAGTCCAATCAGCAACAACACCGTTCACAGCAACAGGCTTACCAGCCTCGTGGCAGTACTAGTAACCAGGCTAATTTGAATTATGATAGGAAGAAGATCAACTTTGATCCGATTCCTATGTCATATGCTGAACTATATCCTTCCTTGTTGGAAAGGAAGCTGGTTACTCCCAGGGATCCTCCAGCTGTGCCTGCAAATCCTCAGTGGTGGTATAAGCCAGACCAACACTGTGTGTATCATTCCGGTGCTCCGGGTTACAATATCGAGAATTGTTATCCGTTGAAGACTAAGGTGCAAGACCTTATGCGGTGCGGTATCCTAAGCTTTGAGGACTCAGGCCCCAATGTTACAAAGAACCCATTGCCCGAGCATGGGAAATCTGTGAATATGGTCCAGGGGTGCCCTGGGAAGTACAAAGTCAAATATGTCAGTCATATTCGACAGTCATTGGTCGAGTTGCATCGTCTCCTGTGCGAATATAGCCATATGGAGCATGACCATGACAGGTGCCGCATCAGTTCTGTTAATAGACTGGGGTGTCGCCAAGTGCGAAGAGAGCTTCAAGAGCTGCTAGATGAAGGTACCATTGAGATTCTACAGAATCGCAATGTTGATGAAGATGAACCAGAGGTCAATGTTATATCTCCTGTGTTCAAACTGCCTGAGCCTGTTGTCATCCGATATGATGGCAGCAAGCCGAAGGTCTCTCCTTCATTAGTAATCAAGCCTGCAGGCCCTGTGCCTTATTCTTCTGACCGAGCTGTGTCGTTCAGATATAATCCCGTTGATGTGGAAGATGGGAAGGAAGTGCCGTTGCCGTCAACTTCTGTTACCAACATTGCTGATGTTAGCGGGTTGACCCGGAGTGGTCGTGTGTTTTCTGCTCCTAAGCCTCAGGCTAGAGCTGTTGCTTCTGATTCTGTTGAGCGTCCGGTTGGGACGACTGTGAATGTCCAGAACCCGGCACCTGTTGCCAAACCCTCCTCTGTACAAAAGACTCCTGATTCTTCTGTTGGCCCGAGTGGCGTTGTGAACGAAGAATGTGATGAGATGCTGAGGCTCATCAAGAAGAGTGAGTACAATGTTGTAGACCAGCTTCTACAAACGCCATCCAAAATCTCCGTTCTATCTTTGCTGTTGAATTCAGAACCCCATAGGGAGGCTCTGCAGAAAGTTTTGGATCTGGCTTATGTTGATCATGACGTCACCATAGAACAGTTTGACAGTATTGTTGCAAACATCACAGCTTGCAACACTTTGAGTTTCTGTGACGCTGATCTCCCTGAGGAGGGAAGAGACCACAACATGGCTTTACACATTTCTATGAACTGCAAGACTGATGCCATGTCCAACGTGCTAGTGGACACTGGATCATCTCTTAATGTATTTCCAAAAACCACACTCGCTAGATTGTCATATCAGGGTCCTCCTATGAGGCAGAGTGGTGTTGTTGTGAAGGCTTTTGATGGGTCGCGTAAGACTGTGATTGGGGAAGTTGATCTCCCAATCAAGATTGGACCTAGTGATTTCCAAGTTACCTTCCAGGTAATGGATATCCACCCATCATATAGTTGTCTCCTTGGTAGACCATGGATTCACGAAGCTGGCACCGTGACATCCACCCTACACCAGAAGCTGAAATTCGTGAAGAACAAGAAACTGGTTGTGGTAGGGGGAGAAAAGGCTCTCCTGGTTAGCCATTTGTCTTCTTTCTCGTACATTGATGCTGAGGATGAAGTTGGAACTCCTTTCCAAGCTTTATCTATTGATGAACCAATTGAGAAGAAGTCTCATTCATTTGCTTCCTATCGTGATGCGAAACTGGCCATTGAATGTGGCGCAGTTGCTGGTTTGGGGAAGATGATTGAGCTTGAAGACAATAGATCCCGGGCTGGCATTGGCTATTCCTCTGGGGCATTCAACGAGCTTGGGCTGTTCAAGAGTGGAGGATTCATCCATGCTGATCAACCTGAAGAGGCTGCTGCTATCTTGGAAGAGGATGCAGAGGATTTGAACAACTTCATCATACCTGGTGGCGTCTGCCACAATTGGGTCGCTGTAGATGTTCCTACGGTCATCCATAGATCAGAGTAATGGTTCACTTTGTTCAAAACCTTTCTCCCATGCCAAAAGGAGAAGTGATGACATTGTTGGCAGCATTTATACAATGATATTTTCATTCAATTAATGCATTGTTAAACATTTGTTTTTCCATTTGTTTTCACTTTTTGCTTTTTGCATTAAATCAGTGATCACAAAAAACCCATAAAAAACAAGAATAAAAGCAACATTTTTCATTTGCATAATGATTCGCTTGTTTAATTCTAAAGTTTTTATTAACCAAAATCATTATGCAGGTTGATTCTAAAACCCATTGAACATAATGATCCAACGTCATCTCCCAATTTCGAATTCCCTGTATTTGAGGCAGAGGAAGATGATGTTGAAGGGATTCCTGAGGAGATTACCCATTTTCTTGAGCACGAAAAGAAGCTCATTCAGTTGTATCATGAGAATCAGCAAAATAGTCAAACTGGGACATTACAAATGTAATAAAAAAAAAAGGGCGAAAAATGAAAAAAAAAATCAAAAAAAAATTTTTTCAAAAGAAAATTATACCCTCAAAGCCCTAGTTGACTGATGCTGAATGGATTCAGAGTCGTTATGACCAGCTGAATTTGATTGAAGAGAAGAGATTAACTGCCATGTGCCATGGTCAGTTATATCAGCAGAGAATGAAGAAAGCATTCGATAAGAAGGTCAAGCCTCGTGTGTTTCGAGAAGGTGACCTCGTGCTCAAGAAAGTCTTGTCTTTCGCGCCCGATTCCAGGGGCAAGTGGACTCCAAACTACGAGGGTCCATATGTTGTTAAGAGAGCCTTTTCAGGCGGAGCTTTGATTCTTACAACAATGGATGGGGAGGATTTCACTCGTCCTGTGAATTCAGATGCAGTCAAGAAATACTTTGCCTAAAAAAAAAGGTATATGCAAATAAAAAACAAAATAGCTCGTTAAGTTGAAAACCCGAAAGGACAGCTTAGGCAAAAGTGAGCGTCTCGGTGGAGAACCCGCAAGGGTAATCCAGGCAAAAGTTAGAGACTTGAAAAAAGAAGAATATATTTGCATCCCGCTAGATTGAGTACCTCACCCTGGGGCAATCTAGGCAAAAGTTAGGGATTTGGCAAGTAACTGCATCCTGACAAGACTTTCTGTTCCGCAGCTGTCTTTTCGTCAGAGATTCTCGATTCGTCGTCAACTAAAGCTTCGGATACATCGAGATTCAAATTGGTAGAGAAAGGATCATTATGTTCAATGTAGCCCTCTTCCAATATATATCACTGATTTCAAATTTGTACAGATCTATGGAGTCTTGCCATTTGCAGGCTACCATTCCGTCAAATCAATTTGAGCTTTTATCCAATTATTTGCACTCTTATTTGTTTCAATTCAACAAATGTTTTGCATGTTTTAATTGATAAAATGTCATTGTTTTAAACAAATAAATTTTTTTCAAATTGTTGTTTTAAACAAAGTGAACATTCACAATGATGAAAGGATACTCAAGAATTTCTCAGTGCTCTCACAAGGGTGGCATGACTTCCAACAGGTAAGACATTTGTTCATATTCCTGGCATGGTTGTATCGTCTTTATCCTGCTTTGTTGTTGAGGTTGTTCCTCAAGAAGAGTTGTTGTTAGTGGGTTGTTCCCCAAGAAGAGTGTTTGGTGAAGGCTTCATTTTCTTCTCCAGAAGTATTCTCTCCCAGCATGGGTGTTTTTCCTTTTGGAAGATTCGGTAGTTGGTGGTTGGAAACCCAAGTACTCCGTTTCTCCCCAGTACAGTCGCTAGCGGAGTTGTTGTTTCTCTCCTCAGCATGGTGGCTTTCTTTTTGAAGATTCAGTGGTTGGTGGATCGATATCCCGATACTTTACCGCTTTCCCCAACATTGTCGCAAGCAGGGTTGTTGCTATCTTTCCTCAGCACAGTCGCTAGTGGAATCTGTGATATATCCCCGGAGCAAAGCGTTTATGGAAGACTTCGTTTGCTCTAGCAGTACCCTCTTTCCCGGCCAAGTCGCCAGCGGAGTTGCTATATCTCCCCATCAGTGCGTTTATGCCTTCAGCAGAGCAGTGATCATGTTCCTCCTCAGCAGTTGTGGGTGTTCCCCTCAGAAGAGTCAGCATTTAGTGGGTGGTTCCCCAGCTCTCTTCCATGTCCCTAGTGGGTTCTTCAACGGATTTCCCCAGTGGAGCAGCCAGTAGATTTATGGTTTGATGGATTGCGTTTGTGCAAAATCCCCATTGGAGTTGGTATCCCCAACAAAGTCAGGTTTGCTTCTGTGATTCCCTCAGAGCCTCCGTCAGAGCTGGTATCCTTGACAGAGTTGCTTTTGTAGCAGTTTCTGCCTGTTGAAATCTCTGTTTCCTCAGTAGAGTTGGTTGGTGGTCTAACATCCAGAGATTGGGTTGATTCCCTGTTTGCTTTCGATCCTCAGTAGAGTGGCTTGTTGCAGAATCTACTTGTGTGATCTGTTTTCCCTTCCGTGGGTTGTTCCCCGATGGAGTGGATATTTGTGTTCTCCCCAGGTAGAGTTGCTTGTGCAGTAGATTCTACATGGATGATCTGTTCTCCCTCAGTGGGTTGTTCCCCAGTGGAGTTGTGCGGAGTTGTTGTCATAGCAGTTCTCGCCTGTGCAGTGAACTTTTGATACTGAAGATTCCCCTGTAGTTGTTTTGGGACTTCTCCATTCCCCAACAGATTTGTCTTTGTGGCCGTTGTTGCCTGTTGTGACTTTCTGTGCTCCAGTTGGGTTTGTTCGTTGATCCGTTACTCAGAGATTTGGTGTTTCTTGGATGTCTCTGATCTTTTGCCTCCTCACAGATCTTTGCTTTTCAGCATGTGGATCTCCTGCAGATTGGCTTTCCAGTTGGTTTTTCCCCTGGAAGTATAGTACCGGGCGTGTGACTCCTGGACTCTGTTTGTGTTAGAATTGTCTGTTTTGTCAGCATTCATCAAACATAAATTACGCATATTCATGCATAATCATAAATATTTAGATATTCATGTTGCATTTTTTGCCATATACCTTTTGTTTGTTGTCTCCTGCTATGGGTGATATAGATCTCTTTATAGATCTTCCCAAGCAGACGTCGGGTGTTTAAATCTCTCCCCATAAAGTCAGCCCCATAAGCAGAAAGTGTCTGTTTTTCCTTCTGCAGTTCCCCACTGAGATTATCCTCGTGGATGACGGTTTCTCCCGTTTCCTCCCAACACATATATTGGGATGGATGTTCCTATTGAGTTATATTCTCATAGGATGAGTCTTGATTCGGTCTGTCTTTTTGGTTTGGTCCCGAATTGGCATTTGTCAGCTGTTTCTTGTGCTTCCCTGTGGAATAAATGAATAAATTGCCCAGTAACTGGCATTAATTCTTTTTATCCCCAGCGGAATCTTTTTGGGCCTCTACCCTTATACCGGTAGTTGTAAGTCCTATGTTCCCTCTTCTTGGTGGAATTTGTTGTTATATGCCTTTTATTCCTCAGCAAGAGTTGATTGGTTTTCTACCCAATATTCGGTAGTTGTAAATCCTAGTTTTGCTGCTCTTCAGCAGTTTGTGGTTTGTTATAAACCCTATTTTTGGTCCCGTGCGGATTTATGATTCTTTCATTCCCCACGTGGAGTTGGTGGTTTTCTACCCCGTGTTCGGTAAATGTAAACCCTATCTTTTTAACCTCATCAGAGTTGTTGGCTACTACCCCGTATTCGGTAGTCGTAAGTCCTATCTCTTTTCCCTAGCAGAGGTAACCTTTGTGGTTCGTTCTGATTGATGGTGGATTTTGTGTTGTTGTGGTTTTATTCCCAACGGAGCCTGTGCTTTTCGTGGATAATTGCCGGATGCTAGCAATTTTATCCTTAGCCAGAGTTTTGGTTTTCTACCCCGTTTTCGATAGTTGTAAACCCTAATTTCCCCCTTTGAAGAGTTAACCTTGTTGTTCATCCTAACCGATGATGGTTACTCTTTGTGGTTATCTTCATTCAATATTCGATGTTGATATTCCTCCCTTGCTTGTGAACAATTGTCGGTTGCTCGCAATTGTATCCCCAGCAAGTCTTCTGGATCATTGCCGTATGCTTGCAATGTTATTCCCTTTGAAGTCGCCAGTGGGTCCTTTCACCATTTGCTAGTGATTTGTTCCCCGGATTATTGATTGTTTATCAATATATCCCCAGCTAGTCTTTATGGATAATTGTTGTTTATGCAATTCATCCTCAGCAGATCGCCTTTCATTTACCCGTTTGCTTGGTAATGATTGTTGCTCCCTTTGATTGGTCATCTTTATATACCTGGTTGGTATCCCGATGCCTTTCTTTTCGGTCGATTTATCCTTTGTTAACCCAGTAACCGGTTGTGGATAATCTTCCATGCGAGTATGTTATCCACGTTCTGACGGTAATGGATAATATATCTCATGCACTCTTCAGTCGAAGCCGTTTGTGTTTCCCTAGTTGAGTAAGATTCGTTATTTCCCTTTGTGGAATCGAATATTTGTTGTTTGTTGGATAATTGCCGGATGCTTGCAATTTATCCCTGTGAGTTGTCTTTCGTTTACCCGTATGCTTGGTATCGATTATCTCTCTTTTTGGTTGGTCACCTATTATATGCCCTAACCGGTATCTCTGGTGTCTCTTCCTTTCGAGTATATTATTCACGTTCTGACGGTAATGAATAATATATCTCTTTCGCTCTTTGGTTGGAATCCTTTGTTGATCTTCCCCAGTAGAGTAAGATTCGTATTCTTTGTAGAATCGAATATTCCATCCTTTAACCAGTTTGTGTTTTGGATGATGAGTGTCTTGGCATATATACCAATTCACGTTTTCGGCGGGTCACCTATTATATACCTTGGTATCCCTGGTGTTTCCTTCCATGCGAGTATGTTATCTACGTTCTGACGGTAATAGATAATATATCTCATGCGAGTATTCTATCCACGTTCTGACGGTAATGGATATTATATCTCATGCACTCTTTGGGTTTGTGTCCCCAGTTGAGTAAGATTCGTATTCTTTGTAGAATCGAATGTCCATCCTTTTGGATGATGAGTGTTTTGGCATATATACCAATTCACGCCTTGGTCGGTCACCTATTATATACCTCGGTATCCCTGGTGTTCCTTCCTTTCTGCTCCCTATTAGGACCTTGGTCCCTTGTGGAGTCAGATTTTCCTGAGTTGATGTACCTTTTTTCAGGTCTTTCTCAGATGTTTGGTTGATTGATATCTCTCACCCTTATACCGGTCTTAGATATTCATTCTTCCCGAGTTTGTTACCCTTATACCGGTAACACCTCATTGCCTTGTTGCTTTTCCCCAGGAGAGTCTCTTTGTTAGACATTTCTCCAGTGGAGTTTTCTTGCTGTGATTTTACCCTCTGCTGTATTGGCGTTTTCCCCAATATATGCAATTTCCCCGGCGGGGAGGTTCTTTGTGAATCGTTCCTTGGTCCGAGTCCGGATTTTTATCCGAAGCATCCTTTGTGGATAGGTTGAGTCAGCTTGTGTCTTTCCAATGGATGTATCGTCCTTTGGAAACCCTCTGATCCCCAGCTTGAGTCCTTTACTTCCCCAATAAAGTCTCCAGTCTGTTTTCTGTTTTCCCCAACTCAGAGTCGTGTCCTGCTCACGCATTTCTTTTTCTTTCTATCCCCAATAAGAGTCCCCGCAAGAGTCCTGTTAGAGTCTCTATTCCTGGTGAGTGTATTACTCCGATGGATCGTCTTTTCTTCTGTGTGAACTATATCCCCACAGAGTTTGTGTCTTTTACATGCATACATCTGCATCATGAGGTCTCTTAGGGACCAAAATTTGTCTCATTACTATTATTTAAGCTCATTCTACCGCGTCGAGATGAAGATTTCTAAACTTCACTTCTCCGGCTAGAATGACCTTAAATAGGGGCATATGTAAGACCCCAATTTTGTCCCTAAGATCCCTCATGACATCATATCATATCATAGCATTGCCTCAAGGATCATTGTGCACCTTTGCCTCCTTCCCTGTAGGTGGGTCATCTTTTGAGAGTGGTTCTTGATCACCAAGCATGTTTTAGCATTTGTATATCATTGCTTTTCTTTTGTTTACTAACCCAAAAGTACAAAAATATTGTCATCTAACCTTGTTACTTGCAGATGAAGCAATCTAGGTCAAGCCAGTCAAAGGCCTTCATTGACCAATAGATGGTGGTCATTCTGAAGAATTTGGGCACCATGATCATTCACAAGAGTTCATATGAACCATGATATCATTTTGAATCAAGATCTCAAGTGGTAGAGGCTTGAATTTCATCAGAGCATAGCTAGGTCAGCTGAAACCCTAGAAAAGTCAACACAAGTCAACTATGCATTCAATCATGGATTTGAAGGTGGGAGATGGTTAGAGAGGCCTCATTCATGTCCATACAAGTCTCATTTGACATTTCAAACATCAACATTGAAGAATTTGAGGTCAGATGAAAAGTTGCCAAAAATAGTAAGTGACCTGTAATTTGGATTTGCCAAAAATGGAAAGGTCTTCTCCTCAAGTTGACATCCTCAAGCAAGCTTCAAATCAAATTTTGTCCAACATGAAAGTTGAATATCTTGCTCTCACCTTTCCAAAAAGTCTAAGAACATGAATTTCTCATTTGTGGTTGAAAAGTTATGGATCAATCATTGCCAAGAAATTTTGAACTTCAAGCTTGCATAACTTTTGCATCAAAAGGCCAAATGGAATGGTTCTTTTTGTGACATTTCCATCTTGATATGCTCTATCATAGTCATGCATCACATTTCATCAATTCTCATCACAAAAATATTGCATTTTTCACTTGAATTAATTTGAATTTTTGGAGGGAAAATATCCATTTGAAAAATATGCATTATTTTCACTTCAAACCAATTACACTTGCCTCTAAATAGGTTTTGAACTCATTTCCAATCACAAATTCGCACCGTTCCATTGCCTTGCATATGCATAAGGGTATTTTGGCCAAATTGCATAAACCATTCCATTTCACTAATCCTTTTGCATTAGCCTAATCATGATTAAGGAGCTTCATTAGCAGAGGGTATATATTCATAATCCTAACAGAATTCATCAACAACAACACTTCACAAAAACTCAGATCTGAAATTTTCATCTCAAATTCTCTCAACTTTTTTCATCAATTTTCTTCATATCTTTTGCTTTGCTTTCGATCTGTTCATCATCTACAGGCATAATAGAAGAAGATTGAAGCAAGATCTTGTGGAATTATTGAAGAATCGTGACTGTTGAAGCTTGTGCATAATCATGGCAGTTGAAGATTCCAACGAAATCAAGCATTGCTGAGCTATTCTTTTGCATCAATTACTTCATCCAAGTAGTGTAGAGCATCTGTTTCATGCTTCCAGGACCTGAATTGCACAAATCAACTTCTACATCTTCATTGAGGTCAGTTTTCGATGCTCATGATTCTTGAAATTGTTAGATGCATCTTGTAGATCGTGGAACACTGGTTATGCTGAACTTTAGATCTCTTAAAACCATGCAGTATTGAAGTAGTTATCATGATTTGAAGTTTGGTTGTTAAAACTTGTTTTGCTCGATCCGTTTGATATAACTTGAATTAGATGAAATTGATGCTGGATTATTGATGTGTGTTGAATGATGATTCGATTGATATATGTTTCATTAATTTCTGTGATGATTGGATCTTGATGATGATGAACATGATGAAGACGCATGAACACTTAGGGTTTTGCATCTCCAGGTCGCGTTTGATCCATTCTTTCGCGTATTGCATGTTATTTCATGTTAAGACTCATGCACTGGTCCACATAATACATTGCCTGGCATTTTGATTGGAGGACGTTCGCTTGCATTGCCACATCATTAAATGAAACAGCGCGTTTCATCCTAAAACGCGCTTGATTTAAATCCTTACTCGGTTCGATTCCGAGTTCAGGCATTTCCATTTTGGCATTTTGGCATTTTATTTCACTTATGCTTTACATGTTCATGTATGCTCATTCATGTTTTTTTATTTTTTTCTCCTCTTCAAAAAATCATAAATCCAAAAATACTTATCCAATTGATGTGAGATATTTTGCACAAGGATCTTCATGATGTCTCCTATTTTATGGATATTTTTACAGAATTTGTGCACGGTTGAAAATGTTTTTGGCCTAGGGTTTATGTTTGCATGTCATACCTTGCACCTTGCTTGCCTTTTCCTTTGTGAAATGATGATGGTTATTCTAATGAATCTCAAAATTGACATGCATAAACTAGACATCCTAATGGTCATTTTGGTATATACTTTGCATTTTTCTCATTTATGGATGTTGAGTTATGATGTGATTAATGGAGGTGTGACAATGTGTGTCACACCATTTCTTGTTCAACTTGCTGATTTTGTTTACCATGCCAAATTAATGCCAAATGATCTGAATTTTTGCATGATGTTACTTCTGGATGTTAGGATTGCTTGTTAATTTTTGTAGAAATTTTAGATCCATTTCCAATTTGTTTGAGATTTTTCTTTGCTGGTTGGTCATAATTAGACTTTTGTTGAGTGTTGAACTTTCATGATTTGTGAAATTCTTATGCCTTATCATATGAGCTTGAAATTTTGCACATTGATTCTTGACACATTGAAGTTTGTCGTGGCTTTGGTTTGAGTCATTTATCACATGTTATCTCTGTTTTAGGATTGCCTTAAGTTGATGTATCAATTTGTGCTTCCTTTGAGTTTGTTTATGCTTACCTTGACTTGATTATTTTCTTTGACATGCTTATACTTGTCAAAATGCCATGATTTTTGGTGTGCTGATCACATGATGTGTGATGTTTAGCCATGATTTTTCTTGAGAATTATTGAGTCATTCTGGAATTAGTATGCCTTTGATCATTCTGTTTGCTTCAATGAGCTTTCTACTTGCCTATCTTGACATATTTTGATTATGAAATTCTTTTGATGAATGATATTGACATGAGACCACTTGGATGATGTTCTAATTTGATTAATCTTGATTCTTGTCAATTTTCATGTTCTGTTTTGAATTATTTCCCCCCCTTTGACCCTAGGCTTTATCCTAGTGGTTTGCTTCTCATGTTTGGAGCTTTGTTTCAGGTTGCACATGCAAGTTACACAATTGATGATGCCTCATCTTGAGAGCATTTGATATTTGCTTTTGAGTACTAATGTGTGTTTTGTAGGTTGATGTTGATTCAATTGGGATTGACTTGTGGCTTATGCCTTTGCCTATATTGGTTGACTGTTGATATTAACTGTTGGTTGTTTACCTGAGTTGTATACTGATTTGTTTGATGTTTCCACAGATACATTAGTTGCTTAAGTTCACTTTGAACTTGCTTGGTTGCTTAACCAATTAGGTATAACCTCTCTTCTTCATGTAGTCTGGAAGACCTGGCTTGTTATGTGGCCAGGCACCTGTCTGAAGTCCTCCTTAAGAGGCAATGCTTGTGATTGTTTATCTTTGCCCCCAAGCAGGAAAAGTCCTTTGATAAGGCAATTGGTAGATAAAAGAGATGTGTAGTCCATCTCCTACTATTCTGTGTGTCATCCCTTTGCTCACATTACATGTTGTAGCATTGTGGATCTTAACCCAAGATCTATAGAGTCATTCTCTTGTGGAGAGAGTTCCAAATTTCAGAACTCCCACACCTTCTATCATTCAATGCTCTCCCTGACCAGGGATAAGAGCAATGAGGCACACCCCTCATATCCTTTCATCTGCTTCACCTTAACTCTCAATGTTAAGGTTAAGAGCACCACTTACCCCATTCCAGTTGACTTTAAAGTCTAACCCTTGCTTGAGCAAAATTGCTTGCATATAGTGTGTGCTAAATGACTTTGTTTGATTGATTGCTTGATCCATTTGTGCATGCTTGCTTGTTTGCCTTTGTGCATTTATCATCATTAATTGTTCATTATTGCATGATCATCATTTCATATCTTTGTGATTTGTTTGAGTTTGCCCATTGAGGAATCAACAGTAAGTCCATTCATTGGCCATTGTTCCTATGATTTGGAAGGGATTGAGTGTAAGACCATTTCATTGGCCACTTATGTCCTCTTTGCTTAGTGCTTTTGTTTTGTTTGTTGTATGTGAGGATGCAATTGTAAGTCCATGTTGTTGGCTTTTGTATTCCTATGATCATCTTTTGGAGATTAGAGTAAGCCCAGATAGATTGGCATCTGATATCCATATTTTGTTTGTTTTGGGAGATTGGTATAAGTCCAGATAGATTGGCATCTGATATCCATATTTTGTTTGTTTTGGGAGATTGGTATAAGTCCAGATAGATTGGCATCTGATATCTAGGTCCTGTTTTGTTTTAGGAGATTGGAATAAGTCCATTTATTGGCATCTGATATCCTTGTTTGTCTTAGGAGATTGGTGTAAATCCATTGATTGGTATCCGGTATCCGCCTTTGTTTGTGAGATTGGAATAAGTCCATTTATTGGCATCCGGTATCATTGTTTTGTTTTAGGAGATTGGTGTAAATCCATTGATTGGTATCCGGTATCCGCCTTTGTTTGTGAGATTGGTATAAGTCCATTGATTGGCATCCGGTATCACCTTGCTTTTATTAGCTTACTTGCTTTGTTGCCTTATTCCAAAGGACACACTTGAATCATCTTCTATATGATTTCAAGAGGTGAACTTCTAGGAAGTTTTACACTCCGTCATCCATACCCTTTTTGTTTCAAAACCCCTTTTCACTTGTTCATTTTTGAAACTTGTAAATACATATTGTGCAAACATTTTCATGTCTTTTCAAATTAGAAACCTAGGCTTTAGGCCTTTGACTTTTTCAAACTCCATTTCATAACACTTTTCTAAATTGAATCTTAATCATACTTTGACCATATTTTGTAAATACTCATAATTGGTTAATCACATCCATTCAATTGTTTTGTGGCTTTGCCCATTGTTAATATTGTTTTCATACATTAGCCATAGGTTTCAATTCTCATAGTGGTTGCTGTAAATCTCACCACATCCTTATTGAGTTGATTGTAAGTCTTCCATACTTATTATAGGGTTAACCCCTCACTAGTATGTTGAAGCCGTCCTTGCATGGTGGATTGTTGGTCTTGGTTGAGTTTTCTCCCGTTGATAATGAAAAGCCTTAGGGCTCTTGTTTTAATATGAACCCATTCATATTTTGGAAATCTTTTAGCCGAACTACGGCGTTTTGATCCTTGCCTTTCATGGAAGGTACGTAGGCAACGGGTTCATCCGTTCAAACACAAAAATAATAAAATTGTACATTCTTTCCTCATCATCCCAATCATGTTTGCACAATATGTCATAAACAAATAAACTTTTTTATACAACAAGTGTGAAAAGGGCTCCCTAGGAGTACTTAGGACGTTTTGGGTGCCTAACACCTTCCCATTGCGTAATTAACCCCTTACCCAGACTCTCTGATCTTTTTATTAGTTTTCTATGTGTAAAACTTCTTAGGCTTTTGTTCGCTTTTTAAAATTGCGGTGGCGACTCGATTCTTTGTATGCTTAGGCTTTTGATTTAATCAATAAATCATAAAGTGACGAATACACCGCTACAGTATGTTGATATCTTCGCCTGGTCTTATCAAGATATGCCAGGGTTGGATACCAATATTGTTGTGCATAAGTTGCCATTGAGAGAAGACTGTCCTCCAGTGAAGCAGAAGTTGCGCAGAACTCGACCCGAGATGGCCATGAAAATCAAAGATGAGGTACAAAAGCAGTTGGATGCTGATTTCCTAGCTGTCACTAATTATCCGCCTTGGGTCGCGAACATTGTGCCGGTACCGAAGAAAGATGGAAAGGTGAGGATGTGTGTGGACTACCGGGATTTGAACAGAGCTAGCCCGAAAGATGATTTCCCATTACCTCACATCGATGTGTTGGTAGATAATACAGCTCAATTCTCGGTGTTTTCCTTCATGGATGGCTTTTCTGGCTATAATCAAATTAAAATGTCGCCAGATGATATGGAGAAAACAACGTTCATCACACCGTGGGGCACTTTTTGTTATAAGGTGATGCCATTCGGTCTCAAGAACGCCGGTGCCACGTATCAAAGAGCTATGGTGACCTTGTTTCATGATATGATTCATCATGAGATCGAATGCTATGTTGATGACATGATAGCGAAGTCATAAACAGAAGAGGGGCATTTGGTAGACTTGGCCAAGTTGTTTGACCGATTGAGACAATTCAAATTGAGGTTGAATCCGAATAAGTGCACTTTCAGAGTGCGGTCCGGTAAGTTGCTGGGGTTTATTGTAAGTGAAAAGGGAATCGAGGTTGATCCTGCTAAAGTAAAAGCGATACAAGAAATGCCTGAACCGAGAACAGAAAAAGAGGTTCGTGGTTTCTTAGGTAGGTTGAACTACATTTCAAGGTTCATATCTCATCTAACGGCCACGTGTGAACCCATATTCAAGTTGTTGAGAAAAGATCAAACGGTCAGGTGGAATGATGATTTCCAAGAGGCATTTGAAAGAATAAAAGAATATTTGCAGGAGCCTCCGATTCTGATGCCTCCTGTGGAGGGACGACCGTTAATTCTGTACTTGACAATCCTCGAGGGGTCTATGGGGTGTGTACTGGGGCAGCATGACAAGTCTGGTCGAAAAGAGCATGCAATTTACTACCTTAGCAAAAAGTTTACCGACTGTGAAACAAGATATTCACTGCTCGAGAAAACTTGCTGTGCTTTGGCATGGGTTGCTCGTCGACTGAGACAGTATATGCTGGTTCATACCACTTTGTTGATTTCCAAGATGGATCCGATCAAGTATATATTTGAGAAGCCAGCATTGACCGGACGGGTTGCGAGATGGCAAATGATTTTGACTGAATACGATATCCAGTACACTTCTCAAAAAGCAATAAAGGGGAGTGTATTATCCGATTACCTCGCCCAACAACCCATTGAGGATTATCAACCGATGAAATTTGAGTTCCCTGATGAGGACATCATGTTTCTCAAATCGAAAGATTATGAGGAACCTATCCCGGAGGAGGGGCCTGACCCCGAGTCCGAATGGATTCTGATGTTTGATGGGGCCGTTAACGTGAATGGTAGTGGAGTTGGTGCTGTTTTGGTTACGCCGAAGGGATCCCACATTCCTTTTGCGGCCCGGCTAACGTTTGAATGCACCAACAATGTGGCTGAATACGAAGCTTATATCTTGGGTATCGAAGAGGCGATTGATTTGCGAATCAAGAACCTTGTTATCTATGGAGATTCAGCTTTGGTTGTGAACCAGGTTAATGGGAAATGGCTTACGCATCAATCTCACTTAATTCCATACCGGGATTATACGAGGAGGTTGTTGACGTTCTTCACCAAGGTGGAATTACACCATGTGCCGAGAGAAGAAAATCCTTTAGCAGATGCTTTGGCTACTCTGGCCGCTTTGATTAAAGTGCAGTGGTGGAATCAAGTTCCTAGTATTGAGGTGGGACGGCTGGATAGACTGGCTTATGTGTTTGTTGTCGAAACAGTGCCTGATGATGAAAAGCCATGGTATTATGATATCAAGCGTTATCTGGAGACCCAAGAGTATCCCGAGGGAACATCATAGAAGGACCGAAAGACTCTGAGGAGGTTGGCCATGGCGTTCTATCTGAATAAGGATGGAGTTTTGTACAAGAGGAAACTTGATTGGGTTTTGCTCAGATGTGTCGATGACAAAAAAGCAAGCCAATTGATGAAAGAGGTGCACGAGGGGTCGTTTGGTACCCACGCCAGCGGGAATGCGATGGTGGAAAAGTTGTTAAGGGTTGGATATTATTGGATGACAATGGAGGCTCAGTGTTTCACCTTCGTGCGGAAATGTCATAAATGCCAGATTTATGCTGACAAGGTGCATGTGCCTCCAAATCCGTTGAGTTTGATGTCGTCTCCGTGGTCGTTTGCTATGTGGGGCATTGATATGATCGGAAAGATCGAGCCTACGACTTCGAATGGGAACCGGTTCATATTAGTGGATATTGATTACTTCACCAAGTGGGTGGAAGCGGCATCTTATGCAAACGTGACGAAACAGGTCGTGGCCAGATTCCTGAAAAGAGATATCATTTGCAGATATGGGGTTCCCGAAAGAATCATCACGTATAATGGTTCTAATCTCAACAACAAGATGATGGCAGAACTGTGTCGGGAATTCAAGATCGAGCATCACAATTCTTCTCCTTATCGTCCAAAGATGAATGGTGTGGTCGAGGCGGCTAATAAGAATATTAAGAAGATTGTGCAGAAGATGGTCTTGACCTATAAAGATTGGCACGAGATGTTGCCGTTTGCATTGCATGGATATCGAACCTCAGTGCGTACGTCTACTGGGACAACGCCTTTCTCGCTGGTGTATGGGATGGAAGCTGTGCTACCAATTGAGGTCCAGATTCCATCATTGAGAGTCCTGATGGATGTGAAATTGGAAGAGGCTGAGTGGGTAAGGACTCGGTATGCAGAGTTGAGCCTAATTGAGGAAAAGAGGTTGGCGACCATTTGTCATGGGCAGTTGTACCAGCAGCGAATGAAGCGTGCTTTTGACCGAAAGGTGCGACCTCGTGTGTACCATGTGGGAGATATGGTGTTGAAAAGGATCCTTCCTCCTCAGAGCGATCGTCGGGGCAAGTGGACACCTAATTATGAAGGTCCATTCGTGGTCAAGAAGGTTTTCTCTGGCGGAGCCTTGTTGTTGACGACCATGGATGGTGAGGATTTTCCATCCCCTGTATATGCGGACGCAGTTAAAAAATACTTCGTATAAAAGAACCGCTGGACGAAAAGAACAAAATAGTCCAGGAAAAAATGGGCATCCTGGCGAACCAAAAAAATGAAAAGGAAAAGGTTCGGGCAAAAATTAGGGATAAAAAGGAAAAAAACTGTACACCCGGCAGGTCGAAAACCCTCACAAGGGCGGCTTGGGCAAAAAAGGGTATCCCGGTGGACTGAAAACCTAAAAGGGCGGCCCAGGCAAAAGAGGGAGTGAAACGGACAACTGCGTCTAGCATAGTCGTTTGTACTTTGGATATGACACTGGATAATCTGAAAGCGGAGATCGGTCGGAAGCGTTTTGTTTCGGAAGGCAGAAAGTGCGGAGAGTCTTGAGGACATATGGGTTGGAACCGAGTTGGAACCCGATGAGATCACGGGTTCACATTGCCATTAGGATCCTTTTGTGCACAATTACCTTTTTTTAGGGATTGCTTCCTGTGTAGTGCTCAGTTACGAGCCACCTTTTTCAATCAATAAAATGCATATTCAGTCAAATAATTTTGTTTTTGTTTTCATTACCGCTTTGATTGCAAAAACATCAGTTTATTTTGATAAAGAATCTTTGCATTTTGAGACATAGGGGTCACTTCCAATTCATGTTTATAGGATTGAATGACCTGGGGCACGTTTTATCTAACAATCTCTTTTGCAGGTGTTGTTGGTTTATTTTCACTCACTTGCAGGTTGTGGTATGAAGCGTTTCTTTTTGACAAAAGATTCCTTTGAGGTCTAATAAGGGACGAGGAATTGAAGAATGGGGTAGAGACGGCGAAAGAATTGCGACGATCCTAGAGGGTTAATCAAGAAGACTCTTCAAAGTCTGAGGAAGTGGAAAGTTGACACTATGGTTAGATGGTGAATGCCAGTGTTCGACGAGTCGACAGGTGTTCTATGTCAAATATTCCATATCTCCCCAGCGGGTTCGAGGTTGGTGTTTCCTCGGCAACCAGGCCTGAAGTTTGCTGTTCCCCCTAGCAGGGTTGAGATTGTTATTTCCCCAGCAGGTCTGAAGGTTGCTGTTCCCCCAGCAGGGGTGTGCGTTGGTAGTTTTTTCCCTAGTAAAGTCCCCAAGCAGATCGAGTTCAGTGGAGGTCATCCCCAATAAGGATTATCCTTTCCCCAGCAGCAGTGTTATCCCAAGCAGGATGGAGATTGGAGCGATAACGAGTTCCTCAGCAGAGTTGCTTATGTTGTCCCCTGAGGGGGATGTTTTTTATGTATTCATCATTTAGAGAAGCATAACATATTGCATAATTAATTGCGTAGCATTTCCATGGTTATGGAGCATTACGCTGTACGGTTCATGCATCAGCATTGCAAGCATAAACTAGTCTCGAGCCGTGGTTACCGTTTGAGAATTGGTTTGGCTGGTTGGTGAAGATGTTACTCTGAGGAGTTTGGCATTGTGAAGTTGGATCAACAGTATTCCCCAGTAGTGCGATATTGGAGGAAGCGATTCCGTCGTTCGGAGATGGAAGTGAAGATTGGAGAACATTACGCGATCAACGCGGAGATCGGGATCCATCAGGAGAAAAGGAGACGCAGAGTGTCTTCTGGAGAACGGAGTTCAAATGGAGAACATGGTTCATTGTTTGGTAGCGAGAGTGACAAGAAGTTGTCGGGGTTCAAATGCGGTGATCAGGGATCATCCGCGCAAAAGGAAAATATTTGTGTAGGGGTCCAAGAAAGAAAAATCAAAGGAGTTTTTTTTGGGGTTCAAGAAAAGCAAAAAAATAAATAAAAAAATAAATAAAAAAATAAATAAAAAAAAGGAGTTTTTTCAGGCCAATTTCCCGGTATTCAGACCGAAGTGGCATTCAGGCCAGTTTTCCGGTATTCAGACCGAAGTGGCATTCAGGCCAATTTTCCGATGTTCAGATCGAAGAAGTTTCCGACGTTCAGGTCGACGCAACTTGTGGCATTCAGGCCAACTTTCCGGTATTCAGACCGAAGTGGCATTCAGGCCAATTTTTCGATGTTCAGATCGAAGAAGTTTCCGACGTTCAGGTCGACGCAACTTGTGGCATTCAGGCCAGTTTTCCGGTATTCAGACCAAAGTGGCATTCAGGCCAATTTTCTGATGTTCAAATTGAAGAAGTTTACGACGTTCAGGTCGATGCAACTTGTGGCATTCAGGCCAGGTGTCAGGTATTCAGACCAAAGTGGCATTCAGGCTCGTCTCTCGGTGTTCAAACCGATATTAATAATCTCATATATTCCGATGCTCAGATCGAGGTCATTTCCAGTATTCAGACTGATGAGCGGCATTTAGGCCATGGTTATTTCTGTGTACCATTTATTTTGGTATCCAGGTTAACATTCTTTTTTCGGTATTCAGGCCGACTCTCACCGTACCAGACGGATTCTTCTTTTAGGACCACCTCTTTGCCGATTCTGACAGGCATTGTTACTTCACTTCACTTCAGTGTGAAATTCCAGTGGAGTGCAAATTGTTCGTTTGTTCTTGGTATTTAACCACTTTTCACCCTGATCATCTGAAAGCCGAGGCTGTTCATATCGACAGGTTCACAGTGGATTGAATAGGGGCAGCTGTAACACCTCAAAATTTGCCCTCCTCTTCTTGAGACTAGCTTGGGGCATTGCATTTCGTGCTTAGAGCATTAGGCATTACATTTTGCATCTCATATGAAAATAAGAAAGTCATCCTCCGAAGTCTTTTCAGAAGATGGAGAAGTTACATGATTCAAGCCCGAGGGTCTCTAAGAATTGATCATCAACCATCTGAGGGCATGGGCTTCAGTTAGGGTTTCTAGATTCTTCAAAGGTCTTGAGTATCATCTTATTTGCAAGGATATATTACCATCATCATGGTTCTATCATCATCAAGGGTTTCATAGTTCATTCTCAAGTTCCTTTGGATTAGGGTTGTGACCTCTGGTCAACCTTAATCAATGCCATTCTTTCAACTAGGGTTTCTCAAAGAGATGAGGTATTTTCTTGGGATGAAGATCACATTATTATCATAAGGAGATTACATGAGCTAGGGTTTCATTTTTGAGCAATTTCCCCAAGTGGTAGAGGCTCAAGTGGATCAAGGCATTTCAAGGTCATCTGAGGACCAAAAAGTCAACTATGCAGTCAACTGAAGGCTATGAGGTGGGAAAATGAGTTGAGACACCTCAATCATGTTCAAATGGGGTCCATTCATCATTCTAAACACATTTCTTGAAGATTCAAAGGTCAGGGCAAAAGTTACTAAAAATGGAAAGTGACCTATAATTCAAAGTTTCCAAATTTGGCAAATTTTTGGTCCATATTCAACTTGACTTTTCAATATCAAATATGTTTCAAATGGATTTTTGGTGAACATGAAAGTTGTAGATCTTTGTCTCCCCTTTCCAAAAAGTCCTAATTCAAGTCCATATGATGAGTGGTTGAGGAGTTGTGGTCATTTGATCACAAGGTGTGCATGGAAATTCAAAATGGCATAACTTTTGATACAATGCTCCAAATTGGTTCATTCCTTTTGCAAAATGCTTCTCATGTTCAAGACATCTCAAAAGGAGCTTTGCCATGCATGGGAAAAGTGTGTATGCTCATTATTTCACACATGTACAAATTGGAGAAAATATTCAACATTCATTTTTGGCTTAAGATGCAAGCAAACAAATACTCAAATCATGATCATTGGATGTTCTTAAGTGGATTGGAAGCTTAGCATGGGAGAGTGTACGTGGATTATGGCCATAAAAGCTCAATTTTCATTTTTTGCAAATGGTCTCATAATTCACTAATCATGATTAATGGATGGTTAAGTTGATTTTCAGTGTGATTAGCATGAAGTATAAATACCAAAACCCTAGCCATAACTTCCATAACTAACTTTTGAGATCAAAATTCAAAAAACTCTCTCAACTTTCTCTCTCTTCGAATTTCCATTTTTTTCCACATAACTCTCAAATATTTTTGCATATTCTTGATCCTCATGCTTCACTGATCAAGAATCATCATTGGTTTGGTGCAATTCATCGAGATTTCAAGCAGTTGAAGAGCTTTCTCATGAAGATGGAAGTTGGAAATTGAGGTAGATCCAAGGAGTTTCATCTAATCCTTTTTGCTTAGAGCTTCAAAAGAGGTGCAAGGGAGAAGATTTGGAGCATATGAACTTGAGAGGACGCGAATTCAGAGATCTCCATTTTAGGTGAGTTGAAATTCACTTCCTCCTTTTGCTGTTTTTAGATCATAGATGTGTAGATCTTGATGTGTAGAGCACGAGCATATGATTAGATTTGAAATTGACTGAGAATTGAGCATGTAGTGGTGAATATAAGTTTGGATCTAGAAAATGTTTGCCTTCAATCTGAAAAATCCACGAGGAATTAGGAGAATTGGATGTGATATTTGGAATCCTTGTTGAAGGACGGTTCGAATGGTATAGGCCTCGTGAGTTTCTAGAAATCTCACGGCGGCGCCACCGTAGGGCTTGCCGAAGAAGACGACCGGAGCTATAGCTCCGGTGTCTGTAAGTTATTAGGGTTTTGGCTGATGTGTATGCTGACTAAGCGCCATGTGTGCTCTTGCGTGGACGAGCGATTGGTGGAGAACGCCTTGACCATTGCCACGCGTGTGTTGAACCATGACTGAGCATGCTGAGTCAATTAGTGAAATGGTGCATTTCACTATTTGAATGAGGAGCGTTGATCTCCTGAGCGCGCCACATCCAACGGATCATGTTTTTCCAGATTTTATTTGAATTAATTGTTTCCCTCCATTTCCATTTAATAATTCAATTATTTTGCTTGTTTTGTAAAAATCATAAAAAATGCCAAAATGATCCAAATGAATCCCAATTTTTTTTCATAGTTTTGTATTGATGTCTACATTTTTTGATATTAATTTCATGAATTTTGGATGTCTGGATATTTATGTGTGAATTTTTGAATCCTTGTGGTGCCAAATTGATATAGTGTATTCAATGTGTTGTGAAATTCTCTATGTTGAACCTTCTGATCCAATTTTTTGTATGCTTGACATTCATATATAATATGAATTTTTGGTCACTGGTTTGGATTTTTTCTCGCATGTTATCATCATTTTTGACACATAGAGAATAATGTGACAATTTGTGTCACATTTTTGACATTGAATTGGTGCATTTTTGTTTACATAGCATTTGCATCATTCTGGATTTGATTTTTTGCATGATGGACATTCATGACATAAGGAATTTGTATAGAAAATCTCAAAGTCATTGCATGCATTTCTGATTTGATATGAATTTTCTAAGTTGGAAGTTCATTTTGGGCATATTTTTGGTCATTGCATGGCATAGTCCAATTGAGGCAATTGCTTATTGATTTGATGCTGGTCCTTTTGGGGACATTAGATGGAGTGTTTGAATGTGTAATATGTAGAAGGATGGGTTCTGTTTTGCTCATTTGGTTAGGTTTTGAATTTGGCCTTTGTACTAGGGTTTTATTGTGTTTGATTGGATGTACATAAACTAACCTGGTCTTGTGTTTCAGGTTTGGATACTCATCATTGATGATTGGGTTTGTTCTCACCTTGTGAGATGCTTTGAGTTCTAACCTATGTTTGTTTTATAGGGTTTTAAGTGATGTGGTGAGCTCATGAGTTCATTTGAGTGCTTGGGCATTATGCATTGAATTGTGTAACTGTTAGATGGTTTCACTGTTGGTTTTCTGGTTTTATGACTGAAGTACTAACTGTTTAGTCTTTGTACATGTAACTTAGTTGCTTGCTTGCTTTTGCTCTTTCTTGAGCATTGGATTGTGGTTGATACACCACTCAGGTAGTTAGCTTCTTACTTCATGTAGTCTGGAAGTCCTGTCACCTTTTTGGCAGGCATTTTGCTGGCAAGTCCTTCTTCAGAGGCTCTGTTTGTGTTTGTTTAAGATTGTGCCCAAAGACCTCCAAGGAGAGGCATGTGTTATTTGATAAGACCTCCAAGAGAAGAGGCAATTGACGGATAAAAGGGATTAGCATCCAATCCCCCGTTATTCAGTGTGTCGTTCTTTATGCTCGCACTATGTGCTGATGCTTCTGAACATGTGCCCCAGATCTTTTGTCCAGAGTCTGTCAAGTGGAATAGGATCCCACTTTCTGGATCCCCACGCTTTCTTTGTCATGAGCTCACCCTGGCCAGGGTTAAGAGCTATGAGGTCTCATCCTCATTACCATTTTGATCTGCTCACCCTGACAATCGATGTCAGTGGTTAAGAGCCCAGTTGATTACCCTTACAGTTTGGCTTGTTTGTCGAGGTTGATATGACCCCTCTTGACTCAAGCCCACCCATTGTTTGGGCCTCTTGTATGGATATAGTGTGTGATGCTTGTTCACTTGTGCTGGTGTGTTTATCTGCTTTCCTCTTCTCATCTCCATTTCTGTAGGAGTTGTATGATTGATTTCTGAGGAAGTTGAATGCATGTTAGAGACCTCAATTTAGGGATATTGATTGCTTGACAACTATTAGGCTCGAGTCTTAGTCTCCCTATTAGTTTGTTGTTTCCCTGGTCTCTGGTTAGGAGAGTGTTGTACCCCTGTTAAGGGGAACTACGTCGCCCTGATTCTCATACCAGATGAGATACGTAGGCAGGAGGTTGTGAGCAATCTCTCCGGGCACCCTTTTTTCTTTTTCACCCTTTTATTTTTTTTTGTGTGTGTGTGTTCACCCTTTTTCATTTTTTTGTTGTGTTATTTGCGTGTGTTCACCCTCTTCTTTGTTTTGGTATGAGTACTTGTTTGTCCAGCGTGGGCGTGTGTGGTATGTTTATACCTTATGGGGTTCATCTTTGAGATTCATTTGGGGTTCATCTTTGGGGTTCATTTGTGACGATTGTCATTCATTTGGGGTTCATCTGTGACGGTTGTTGTTACTTGGGGTTCATATTGGGGTTCACTTGGGGTTCATCTTTGTGGTTCATTCGTGATGATTATTCGTTTGGGGTTCATCTTTGGGGTTTATTTGTGGTGACTGGCTGGATAGTTAGTTGCTTTGTTGGGGTTTGTTCTGATAACCTTTTCTTTGGTATTCGCTGGTTAGCGTTTGTTATTGATGGGAGTCGGATATAAGTTCATGTATTGGCATTCTGTTTCCTTTTGTTTGATTGTTAGGAGTCGGGTGTAAGTCCATGTATTGGCATTCTTTTTCCTGTTGGGTGTGTGATAACATGAAACTATATCACATTTTTAGACTTGATTTAACTAAATTATATCATTATTTGATTCAATTTATTTTATATTATTCGATATTACTCTGTATTTTATTATTTATTTCAGGTATCATTATTTAAAGCACGTGTGAAAAAGAAAGAAGAGGGGTGCAAAAAGAGGATTTTCCAGGAAAAGCAGCAAGCTGAAGCACCAAAGCCCAGCCCACATTTGGAACAAAGGAAATGGCTGTCACGACCGCCACACGCACGTGCCGAGCGTCACGTCCCAAAACCTAGTGTTACGACCGTAACACATAGTGTGACGGACGTCACACATTCCATCCTACATTTTAGGCTTTACGTGCGTAACGGAGTGGACGGTTTCCCCTAAATTTTCTCCTGCACTCGTTGACGCTTTGAATCATACTGAACACCAATTTAAGGAAACGGTTATTTGGAAAGGTGAATATAAATAGATCTCACAAAAGCCAATTGAAGCTCTCTCTTCTCCGTGCAATTTTTCCAGCAATATCTTTCCAGCATTATAATTTTCCAGCACTCTAAATTTTCAAGCATCTTATTTTCTTTTCCTTTCTAGTTTAATTTCCGAAGCATACAATTTATTTTCTCACAATAGTTTCTACACCGGAAACTATTGTGTAATTTTTACTGGATCTAACCTTACGTTAGATCATAGTATTTTATTCCCTTGTTTTTACTTTCCTATCTGATTGAGAAATGTGAAGAACAAATCCAACCGACTTGTGGTGGAGTGTTCGAGCATCGAAGCTAGGAGATAAAATCCAGATTTCTAGTAATTTTCCAGGTTCATTAATTAATTGATTTATTGTTTTAATTTACATATGCTTTATTCCGCTGTTTATATATATTGTTTGTTTGATATGGCCGTATTTATGCATGATTATTGTTTATGCATGTTTAGCATGTCTGGCTAATTAATTTAGATATCGGTATGTAAAGTAAGCGGAATAAAGGAATCAAAACCGAGTTGGTTTAAATTTATTTCAAAATATAGTCACTCTTTTTCTGGTCTCAATTTACAAAGTTAACACCAAGGTTTTTGTACGAGAGTAAAAGACATACAGAAGTTAAAATCAATAGAACGACGGTTTGAGTTTTTAACTGGACAGTGTAAATTGAAGATTAACTTTAAATCAGGGCGAAAGCAATTTTTAAGGTTAATTAAATTCTAACCATTTTCAAATTTTTTTTATAAAAGTTAAATGTGAGGACAAGAGTTAAGCATTTAAGTTTAATCATATAATCTAAGTTAACAGAGCGAGAGTTTGAGTCGAGGGTGTTTAAACGGTTAGTATTTTCTCAAAAGGAGTTTCTATAGATTCTATTATTTTCAAAAGTGATTTTAGATTTAACGAAATAGTGAGAGCGTACGTTACAATATAAAGTCATAGTCTAATTCAACAGAGTGAGAGTTTGAGGAAAAGACTTTTAATTAATAGTGTCTACTGAAAAGACTTATTTTAAAATTAAGAAAAGACCAGCGAAGATTTGATTCCCTAATTACGACAAACTACATACTGATATCCATATTATTTGATATTTTATCTAGATCCAAATTTAGTTTTACTTTTCCCCCTAATCATTAAAGTATCATCCGCCTTAGCTTTGCGCAGTAACCCTAGAAAAACGGTAGATCGATTCATTAAGTCCCTGTGGGATCGATATCTTTTAAAACTACGCGATTAGACTGTGCACTTGCAGTTAGTACCCCGATAGACTCACAAAGTCGTGATCAGTGTGTCTTTTGACGTCTCAGCGTCCCTTCTTAGTGTCTTGTTTCGGCGTGCGTTAGCCGAGCTACGAGTGCTCTGATTCTCCTTTGGATAGAGAAGATATGTAGGCATAGGATGCGATGTCCTAGCGAGCATGTCTCCCTTTTCCCGAACTACGTTGACTCTGATGTTTGTTTCTGACAAACTACGTAGGCCCAGGATGCGACATCCTGCCAAGTCCATTTCCTCCGTCTTCTTTTTTCTTTCACCTGTTTATTATTCTAGTTTGTGCAATTTCTTTGAGAAGTTTATTAGCAACCCTTTTCCTTTCCTCTGAGCTATCTTTTGAGCGTGGACCCCGTCGAGTACGGCGGACGTGAGGGGTGCTAATACCTTCCCCTTGCGTAACCGACTCCCGTACCTTGCAATCTCTGGTCGTAAGACCGTTCCTTTCCCTTTCTTAGGTTAGTCCTGCGCTCCCTTTCCGTCATAGGATGAATAGCGTCGGTGGCGGCTCTGTATTTTTTTCGCCGGTTGTTTTTCGCGTTGCGACAATAGCAACAGTAGAACATCACCCAAAACAACAGACACAACAGCTTCACAGTTTTCACAGCATACCTCATACAATCTTCAGTCTTCCACACACAGGAGGGGGAACCATCAATCAGAAGAAGTATCACCTTCACCTTCACCTTCAGAGCCTTCAGAGCTATTAGAGTTGTCACTGGATTGTGCTTTTGCATCCGAATCCTTACCAACCTTCTCTATTTCCTCTTTTTCCAGGCTACAAATAAGAACTTCCAAAGATTCTTTTCTTGCCTTGGCCACCTTTATACCATTCTCTAATTCCTTGCAGGTATCTTTCAGTTGATCAATTAAGCTTCCTTGAGATACAGGCTCTCTTCTGGCAGATGTCATGACAACATCATTTACATGACTTCCTTCAAACAGCTTATAATGAATGGATAAAGGGGGTTTTCTTCTGCTTTGCATGTCCTTTGTATTAAGAATGCCTAAGTGTTGACTCAAGATAATCCCACAAATAGTGGATGGGAAGGCAATGGGTAACTTCACAACATTTGTAGAGGCATGTCTGATGGTTTAATCAAATATAAACTTGCCAAAATCATAGTTAACCCTTGTTCCAATTGCATGAATGATTCTTCCAAGACTAATGAAGATGGTAGAGATATGATTAGTAGGCACCCAATTAGCTGAACCAATCTTGTGTAAGATGGCATATTTAACAATGAGCTTCCCAACTGATAAGTGATTCCTACTAGGCCATTCCTTAACTTGGCCAGCTGTAATAACCCTACAGACCTAATTGTCTGTGGTTTCTAGGTCCACTCCTCCATCAGTTCCTCTTCCTAGGAACTTGTTGATAATACTTGGTGAGAATTTCACACATTTTCCCCTTACAAACACCTTGCAGAACTCTCTGCTGCTTTTTTCATAAATATCCTCAGGGATATTAACAACAAACTCTTTTACCAACCCCTCATAACATTGGGGTAGAGCTTCCACAGTCTTCATTAGTCCAGCATTTTTGATCAAATCAATTACTTCCTTTACCTCTACAGCCTCTTTACCAAGCTCTCTTTCAACGGATACTCTCCTCTGAATGATAAATTTCCATTTTGTAGCACCATCTTCTAAATGAAAGGAGATATTGTCAAGGTGCACAGCAGTAACTTTGCCAGGAGACTTCTGAACAACCTGCCTTTTTGCAGGGGAGATGTCTGGGACATCGTCTTCGACATCCTCATCAGAGTCTGAGCTGTCTCTTTCTTTCCTTTTCCCAACCTCAACTTTGCTCCAGGATTTTGAGGGTCCTACACCAGCAGCCTTTTTCACTCTCGTTATTCTCATTTTAGCCACACTTTTCCCTTTCCTAGTTCTCAGTTTCTCAGTTACACTAGGTTTTACAAGACGAACCAAAGGATCATCCTCTTCTTCAGAGCTTTCTTCCTCTAGGTCAATAACCTTCTTCTGAGACACATTTGGTTTCTTGCTAGGTAGGGTTTTACCTAGAGAGCATAACCCTTCAGCAGCAACTTCCTTTTCTGATCTAGATGAGTCATCATCTTTATCAGCATGAGGTTCCTCCTCAGGAGAGGGGTCCCTTCTGGACAGAGGGGTAGAAACCCCTTTGACTTCATGCTCTTCACTTAGAATCCTAGTGACTAGGTTCCTTATGGCACGATCAGCATAATGCATGTCTTTTGGAAGAGAGGAGTTACCAGAGGTATTACCATGCTTATCTCCAGCCTTGGAGGAGGGACCTGGGATGTCGCCTGGTATCATGCAAAGTGGAGTAACGTCCATCACGTCTTCATCTTCAAACTCCATGGAGGGAGTCTTTGCATGGTGAGAGGATTTTGAACTAGATGATGATGGATGTTGAGACATGTTGTAGGACTTTTGAGGAAAGTTTCTTTGCCCTAGCTGAGCTTCTCTGAGAAGTTGAATGGAAATGGAGATTGTTGTGTTTAGGTAGCGTGTGCTAAAGGAATATATACTATTTTCAATGCTAGGGAATGATTTATCATTAATGTGGCTCTTTCTTTTAAAAGGGCAGACACCATTTTGATTTCTTTTATTTTTCCACTTTAATTGCCATAATTTCACAAGAGTCCAAATCCCTAATTTTCCTCCCTCATATTGAATTTCACCCAAATTCCTTGCAACCCTGTCTGCTAGTTCCAGTCCATGCTTTAGACCTCTGAATTTGTCTTCCACGAATTTTCTAATGAAGTGATAACAGCAAAAATAGTACTTTATCCATCTGTGTTGAGTCTGATTTTTGGACCTAGTTTCAGCATTCAGATTGTCATAATACAATGTCATGACATCGTGTGTGACACTGTATGCAATCATCAGTAGTTTCATCCAACCCAGTTAAGCCCAATTGCTTCCATCTTCTATACCTTTCACATGTGTAGAAGCAGGTGTCATTCCAATCTTCTCCACATTATTCTTGGCCTTTTTGCTTCGAGATAAACATAAAATCCCCTGTGGCCTAGTCCTAACAGTTCCATTCTGCCTATGACTGGTCATATGTCTACCTATTTGATCTAACCTCTCAGTTGTTTGAGCCATCATAACCTTTTCTCTTCTGAGCTTTTGGTGTGACATCTTTGTCTGATATTTCCCACAGTCTTGTTTTTCATCACTCTTGAGAGCATCTATACTCATCCAATACTTTAAGGGATAATCCATTTGAGAGCTCCACATGTAGTAGTTGTCTTTGGTCATGATTCCTTTCATAATCACTTCACCATTTTTGTCAAAGATTAGACATTCAGTTTTGGTGAAGTTAACATTCAGACCTTGATCACATAGTTGATTGATGCTTATTAGATTTGCAGTCAAGCCCTTAACTAGTAGAACCTTGTCAAGTTTAGGAACTCCAAGACAGTCCAGCTTACCTGTTCCCTTGATTTCACCTTTTGCTCCATCTCTAAAGGTTGCATGGCTTATGATATGATGATGCATATCAGTTAGCAGGTCTTGGTTTCCAGTCATGTGTCTGGAACATCCACTATCAAAGTACCATTCTTCTCTGGCTGAGATTCTGAGGGGAATGTGAGCTATCAGACCAGTAACATTAGTCTTAGGAATCCATTGTTTCTTAATTATAGGCCTGTGCTATTTGGGTCTGGATTGATAGTGATTTTGATGATGAGTATGCCTAGGATAACCATACAGTTTATAGCAGAACGACTTCAGATGACCAAATTTCCCACAGTGATGGCATATCCATCTTTGGTGTTTCCCTTTCTGTTGTCTTTTTCTCTGATGTTGGAACATATGATATGACATCACAAGTTTACTTTCATTATGGATGCACTTAGGTTTGGCTTGTGATTTGGCACCAGTGTAATTGCTCTCAGGCTTTGAGTCATTATACCCAATGCCAGATTTCTCTCCTGTTACTTGTCCAGTTTGGAGAATCTTGTCTAAGGTTTCAGATCCATTGCTTAACATCCTTACATACTTGGTTATCTCTTCTAGTTTAGAATTTAGAAACATGACTTCAGTTTTAAACTTAGAGATGGTTTTCACATGGTCTTCCTTCTCTTTTTCCAGCTGTGCTATCTTCTGATTTTCAGCTTGTGGATTTTCAACAAGCTTGGCATTCAAAACCACTGCTTTTGTTTGTAAATTGGAGATGGTTTCCAAGTATTCTACCTTCTCATTCTCAAGTTGAGTTTTCTTCTGGTTTTCAACCTGTTTGCTCAGCTCTACACTTTTGTGACACAACTTTCTGTAGGTAGAGGCCAATTCTTCAAAGGTTACTTCACCATCACTTGAGTCTTCATCAGATCCCCATCTTCCTGTTAAAGCAGTCACAAGATTTGCAGCCTCCTCTGTTTCACTCTCATCAGGCCAAGTGGCAGCAAGACTCATCTTCTGTTTCTTGAGGTAGGTTCCACATTCAGTCCTGATGAGTCCATGCCCATCACATTCATAGCACTGTACCTCTTTGAGCTTCTCATCTGACCTTGCTCTTCTTCCAGTATTGTTGGATTTACTGATGTCAGATGAGATGTTCTTGACATTTGTCTTAGATCTTACATCCATCTTTTTCAACAGTTTATTGAACTGTCTTCCCAGCATTGCTACTTCATTGACCAAATCTTCATCAACCTCCTGACTCTTTTCCTCTTCTGTGTTTGACATAAAGGCCATGCTCTTTATTTTCTTTTCAAAACCATCATTCAATCCCATCTCAAAGGTTTGAAGGGAACCAATTAGCTCATCTACCCTCATGTTGGAAATATCTTGAGACTCTTCTATGGTAGTCACCTTCATTGCAAATCTCTTAAGGAGTGACCTGAGTATTTTCCTTACCAGTTTTTCACCTGTCATCATCTCTCCCAAGGCTCCTGAAGCATTAGTAATTTCAAGGATACTCATGTGAAATTCATGAATGTTTTCATCTTCTTTCATCCTTAAGTTTTCAAACTTGGAGGTAAGCAGCTGAAGTCTAGACATCTTTACCCTAGAGGTGCCTTCATGAGTAGTCTTGAGAATATCCCAAGCATCTTTGGCCACTTCATAGTTGTTTACCAGCCTGAAAATATTCTTGTCTATCCCATTGAATATTGAATTCAATTCTTTAGAGTTTCCAAGAGCAAGATCATCCTCCTCCTTGGACCATTGTTCTTCAGGCTTCTTCTCAGTAGTGGCTTCTCCTTCTTTAGTAATGACAGGATGCACCCAACCTGTTAACACAGCTTTCCAAGCCTTGTTCTCAAGAGATTTCAGAAAAGCTACCATTCGAGGTTTCCAATGGTCATAGTTAGAACCATCCAAAATTGGTGGCCTATGAACAGATCCTCCATCTCTCTCCATTGTACCAGAAAGTATTGTCCCTAGATCTCACCCAGAACCAGAGTAGGATGCCTGCTCTGATACCAATTGAAATTCTGGTATCAGATATAAGATGTCGAATGTAATGTCACGACACTAATATCTGTTAACACACATAGGATAAAGATACAGAATGGTAAAGTAAATGACACAAGCAATTGTTAACCCAGTTTGGTGCAACTCACCTACGTCTGGGGGCTACCAAGCCAGGAAGGAAATTCACTAAAATAGAATTAGTTCAAAGACTCTCCGTACACTTCAAGAAGTTACAGTCTTTCTCACCTAATATCTACCCGTGCAATTTCTACTTCACAGTTTCAATCAAGAAGACACACTCTTGATCTTGCTTCACAGCTTTGATCAAGAAGACACACACTCTTGCTTAACAACTTTAGAGTGACAAATTACAACCACAAATCAGTCTAATTCAATCATCAATGGATGACTTGAATGGCTTACAAGTCTCACGAATAAACAGACACAAACCCTAGCTCTCTCTCTATATTTCGCTCAGTATTGGTTGTGTGTTCAAACAGGTTTTCTAAGTCCATTTTTATAGAAGCATTCAGCTGAGCTTGGACATCTTGAAAACCCTAAATCTATTTTCCAATCAAATCGTTTTATAACAGCTAGTTAGATCTCCTTGGAAAATAAGTAAATCTGGTTGTAATCCATGATTGAATGCGCCAGCTAATCAGATCTTCAATCATACAAAGATTGCCATTAATTTTGCAATCACAAAACACCAGACATTCACACTGAATATTCTGTATACAGGATGTCGTGACATCGGGTCTGACATCCTGGAAAAATCCTGCATAATCCAATAATTCCTTTTATGACTTCCAGCAGGTACAAGCATATCAGATGCCATGACCTTGTGTATGTCATTTGAAACAATCCTGCATGAACATGTCTTTGATTTAAGCTCCAGCAGGTACATCCAATATCAGAAGCCATGGCATTGTATGTGGCATTCTGAAACAATCCTGCATGAACATGTTCTTGAACTCCAGCAGGTACATAGGATATCTCATGTTAAGACATCACACATAACATCTTGTGAACATTCTTTGTTTTACCAAAATTGCTGCCAACACTTAGAATCAACAATAATCACTGCCCCAATACCATTTCCATATTGATTTACAACGCCATCAAACACCATGCTCCATCGGGAACCAGGCTCTGGCCCTTCATCTAGCGTAGGCTCATCGTAATCTTTCATTTTCAAATACAGAATCTCCTCATCTGGGAAGTCATACTGAATTGACTGATAATCCTCAATTGGTTGATGTGCCAAGTGGTCAGCCAAGATACTACCTTTGATAGCCTTCTGAGCTCGATACTCGATATCATACTCAGATAACAACATCTGCCAACGGGCAATCCTCCCAGTTAAAGCAGGCTTCTCAAAGATATACTTGATTGGATCCATTTTGGATATCAACCAAGTCGTATGATTTAACATATACTGGCGTAAGTCCTTAGCAGCCCAAGCCAAAGCACAACATGTTTTCTCAAGCATCGAGTATCGAGACTCACAATCAGTGAACTTCTTACTCAGGTAGTAGATAACATATTCTTTCTTTCCCGATTCGTCTTGCTGACCAAGGACACAACCCATTGAGTCTTCAAGAACTGTCAGATACATAATCAACGGTCTTCCTTCCACAGGCCGAGACAAAATCGGAGGCTCAGACAAATACTCTTTAATACTGTCAAAGGCCTTTTGGTAATCCTTGGTCCAATCATGAGACTGATCTTTCTGGAGGAGCTTGAATATCGGCGCACCTGTGGCAATCATGTGGGATATAAATCTGGAAATATAATTCAAGCGGCCAAGAAAACCTCAGACTTGCTTCTCAGCTTTGGGCGCAGGCGTCTCTTGTATTGCTTTGACCTTTGCAGGATCAACTTCAATACCTCTTTCGCTGACAATAAAGCCCAATAACTTGCCGGAACGGACTCCAAATGTACACTTATTCGGATTCAGGCGAAGTTTATACTTCCTCAGACGTTGAAAAAGCTTCAATAAGTGCTCAACATGTTCAACTTCCATTCTCGACTTTGCAATCATATCATCAACATATACCTCGATATCTTTGTGCATCATATCATGAAACAAGGTAATCATAGCTCGTTGATACGTGGCTCCGACGTTCTTCAAACCGAAGGGCATCACTCGATAACAGAATGTTCCCCAAGGTGTGATGAATGTTGTCTTCTCCATATCCTCGGGTGCCATCTTAATCTGGTTATATCCGGAAAATCCGTCCATAAATGAGAAGACATTGAATTTAGCTGTATTATCTACCAACATATCAATATGTGGTAGAGGGAAATCATCTTTTGGACTAGCTTTATTCAAGTCTCTATAGTCCACACACATTCGGACTTTTCCATCTTTCTTAGGCACAGGCACAATATTGGCCACCCATTGAGGATATGTAGAAGTCACCAGAAACCCCGCATCAATTTGCTTCTGAACTTCCTCTTTGATCTTCACTGCCATGTCAGGATGAGTTCTTCTGAGCTTCTGCTTCACAGGCACGCACTCAGGCTTCAACGGCAGGAAATGTTGCACGATATCTGTATCTAGACCACGCGTGAGTTTATTAAACAAACTTCATTGGCGGTACAATCATGTGATGGAACAAAAGCAAGCCGAAACAAACTTCTGTGCATCCTAATCAAAGGTTATCTCACGAATCTCACACCGTACACTTGTTAATTACCCCGACAGCCTTCAACCATATTGATAGAAGCTTCCTCATGTTAGGGTAAAGGGTCAGCTTGTATCATGTTGACTTGATTGAAGTTCCGGTCTCTAATAACTCAGATAATCCTGTTGTGTATTTCTCTTTGCAAATCTTCCCTTATAATACAACAACCACAAAAAGTTGTACGACAAAGTTTGTAAGCCGCATAGTTGTGTGGTGTCATATGGATGAGCTCACCCAATTCAAGGTTCATCTCAACCATATCTCCTTCTAAATAACATACATCGTAAACTCTGAAAGTTCTTGGACAACCTTGCACCATGTTGATAGAAGCTCATCCATGTTGAGGTAGTGAATTGACTTGTACATTTGGGTTGATATATCTGAAAGACAGAATGCCTCTCTTGATCAATCTCTGGACATCAGACTTCAAGTCAAAACAGTCTTCTAAATTGTGTTCGCGTGCCCTCTATGAAAAAAAATTGTGATCCAAAATGCAGCGGAAATTAAAATTTTCCTTTAGTGATCCTTACGAATGGGCATGATCAGTGAAAGAAATTGTTACCTCTTGTGGAGATTGAAACATTAGATGTAGATCTAAGGAGTGATCACGAGCGTTAAATAGTGACAACGTCTCTACTCATTCCACACAAATGGATTCCTTTAGTCTTAGTGCTAGCTGCTATGAATGAAGGCTTTGAGTGAGAGAGAGAAACGAAATTTCATCTAGTGAAATGCTTTTGCATAAGGGTTCTATTTATAGAACCACTTTTGTGGGCTACAAGCTAAAAAGACCACTGAAGTGTATGTGGCCCATATCTTATGGTATACTGAAAATTACTTCAGCGCGTGGTACCTTACCACATTTCCTATTCTACTTAATTGCACCGTACCATACGGTATTCTACAATTCACTTAAGTGCACCATACCTTACGATGTTCCTTATTTACTCTATCTCTTATAAATCCGTCCTTTTGTATGTGACCCTGTAAGTTTTCACGACATTGACAATTATATTAAATCACGTATTTAACAAAATAAACAGTGAGTGGTTTCTAGCAACACATCACTGCTACCCAAGACACGAAAATGTTATGTGATATGACAAATCCCTTTTTGTGATAATACTTGTGTGTACAATTACCCTTTTTGCCCTTATGTCTATATTGAACACAAGGCATAGACCGTGTCATCCTTGTCCAGTTAAATATTGGTCCCTTAGACATTTATCCTGTTATGCGAGATGGGCAAATTCCATCTAGGTCACTCATGTCCCTCAGCATGCTTCGTGGACTACCCATCAACTGTCTTTATGGTCATCGATTTACGAATAACGTTTGATCAGCAATAAAGCACCCGACTCTACATCTAGGGTCCATAGTGGTTTCAGGTCGAAGGGTGGTATACACCACTATGACCATGAGAATAACTTATGACACTTTGCATAAAATTCTATGTAGCATTCTCATAGCGGGTCAATCCAGTATGAATATTACTCATAATATTCATCCACATGTGTAAGACTTGCCAACTCCTTATGCATGATCCATGATATATGATCATCAGTCTATATACATAATAGTCTTAATGCTTTAATGGGATCTCACTTCATAACAAAGCTCGACTACCGATACTTTAAGAATAATGTCATTATGTTTAATGGGATTTCATGATTAAGTCACACTTGATATATTAAATAAACTAGCTATTCTAGGGACTTTATTAAACAAACATAATAAAGAAAAAGCGTTTTATTATTAATAAATAATTTGATACAAGTACCAAAAGTATTGGCCTCTAGGGCTTACACCAACAATCACCCACTAGCACTAGAGCCAATCAGGCATACCCCTAATACCCATAGATCTAGTATGGCCATAGATTGATCTCTATAACTTGCATATCTTTTGGGCTTCTTCTAGTATGTCAAATCCTTCAGGTTGTGTCATGTAGACATCCTCAAGAAGATTCCCAATAAGGAAAGCAGTTTTGACATCCATCTGCCATATTTCATAATCATGATATGCAGCGATAACAAGTAGAATCCGAACAGATTTAGGCATTGTAACTGGTGAAAAGGTTTCATCATATTCAACCCCATGAATTTGTTTATATCCTTTTGCAACCAGTCTTGTCTTATAGGTATGTACCTTATCATCCATGTCAGTCTTCTTTTTGAAGACCCACTTTCATCCTATAGGGTTAACTCCTAAAGAAGGCTATACCAAGGTCCAAACCTGGTTTGTGTGCATGTAATCTATTTCAGATTTCATGGCTTCTAGCCACTTCTTAGACTCAGGACCTGTTATGGCCTCTTGGTAGGTCACAAGCTCATCTTGATCCATGAGTAATACATTACCTTGATCAGTTATGAGATATCCATATCTCTCAGGTATGTGACGTATCCTGCTTGACCTACGCTGGTCATGTTCTACTTGAGCAGGTTGCTCTTCCACAACTACTTGTGTTTCTTGCTCTACTTCCTACATAGGTGTAACAATGCTTTGTGATTCTTGAATTTCTTCAAGCTCTACTTTCCGCCCACTTACTCCTTTGGAGATAAAATTTGTTTCTAGGAAGACTCCAGTTCGAGCGACAAACACTTTGCCATTAGAAGGATTGTAGAAGTAATACCCTCTTGTTTCTTTATGATACCCCATAAATAAGCATTTGTCAGATTTGGGCTCAAGCTTAGTTGAAATTTGTCGTTTCACATAAAATTCGCAACCCCAAATATTCATGTAAGACATATGTGATTTCTTACCACTCCATATGTGGGTTGATATATCTGAAAGACAGAATGCGTCCCTTGATCAATCTTTGGACATCAGACTTCAAGTTATAACAGTCTTCTAAATTGTGTCCGCGTGCCCTTTGTGAAGGAAAATTGCGATCCAATATGCAGCAGAAATTAAAATTTTCCTTTAGTGATCCTTACAAATGGGCATGATCAGTGATAGAAACTGTTACCTCTTGTGGCGATTGAAACCTTTAATGCAGATCTAAGGAGTGATCACGAGAGTTAAATAGTGACAACGCCTCTACTCATTCCACACAAATGGATTCCTTTAGTCTCAATGCTAGCTGCTACGAATGAAGGCTTTGAGTGAGAGAGAGAAATGAAATTTCATCTAGTGAATTGCTTCTGCACAAGGGTTCTATTTATAGAACCATTTTTATGGGCTACAAGCTAAAAAGACCACTTAAGTGTATGTGTCCCATATCTTATGGTATACCGAAAATCACTTAAGCGCGTGGTACCTTACCATATTTCCTATTCTACTTAAGTGCACCGTACCTTACGATAATCTACAATTCACTTAAGTGAACCATACCTTACGATGTTCCTTATTTACTCTATCTCTCATAAGTCCGTCCTTTTGTATGTGACCCTGTAGGGTTTCGCGACATTGGCAATTATATTAAAATCACGTATTTAACATGATAAACGGTGAGCGGTTTCTAGCAACACATCACTGCTACCCAAGACACGAAAATGTTATGTGATATGACAAATCCCTTTTTGTGATAATACTTGTGTGTATAATTACTCTTTTTGCCCTTATGTCTATGTTGAACACAAGGCATAAACCGTGTCATCCTTATCCAGTTCAATATTGGGCCCTTAGACATTTATCCTGTTACGCAAGATGGGCAAATTCCATCTAGGTCACTCATGTCCCTCATCATGCTTCTTGGAGTACCCATCAACTGTCTTTATGGTCATCGAGTTATGGATAACATTTGATCATCAATAAAGCACTCAACTCTACATCTAGGGTCCATAGTGGTTTCAGGTCGAAGGTTGGTATACACCACTATCACCATGAGAATAAATTATGAAACTTTGCATAAAATTCTATGTAGTATTCTCATAGAGGGTCAATCCAGTATAAATATTACTCATAATATTCATACCTATGTGTAAGACTTGATAACTCCTTAACCATGATCCATGAGATATGATCACCAGTCTATATACATAATAGTCTTAATGCTTTAATGGTATCCCACTTCACAACAAAGCTCGACTACAGATACTTTAAGAATAATATCCTTATGTTTAATGGGATCTCATGATTAAGTCACACTTGATACATTAAACAGACTAGCTATTCTAGGGACTTTATTAAACAAACATAATAAAGAAAAAGTCTTTTATTATTAATAAATAATTTTATACAAGTACCAAAAGTATTGGCCTCTAGGGCTTACACCAACAATCCCCCACTAGTACTAGAGTCAATCAGGCATACCCCTAATACCCATAGATCTAGTAAGGCCATATATTGATCTCTATAACTTGCATATCTTTTGGGCTTCTTCTTGTATGTCAAATCCTTCAGGCTGTGTCATGTACACATCCTCAAGAAGATTCCCATTAAGGAAAGCAGTTTTGACATCCATCTGCCATATTACATAATAATGATATGCAGCGATAACAAGTACAATCCGAACAAATTTAGGCATTGCAACTGGTGAAAAGGTTTCATCATATTCAACCCCATGAATTTGTTTATATCCTTTTGCAACCAGTCTCGCCTTATAGGTATGTACCTTACCATCTATGTCAGTCTTCTTTTTGAAGACCCACTTGCATCCTATAGGGTTAACTCCTAAAGGAGCCTCTACCGTGGTCCAAACCTGGTTTGTGTACATGGAATCCATTTCAGATTTCATGGCTTCTAGCCACTTCTCAGACTCAGGACCTGTTATGGCCTCTTGGTAGCTCACATGCTCATCTTGATCCATGAGTAATACATTACCTTGATCAGTTATGAGATATCCATATCTCTCAGGTATATGATGTATCCTGATTGACCTACGTTGATCATTAGCTCTTTCACCTTTTCCTGTGAATGGAGACTTTGTCATCTTTCCAATTAAACAATATTTACATGTCTCATATGATTCATAAGCAAAAGAGTCCAAGAATCCATCTTAATGGAGTTTGGAAATGTGTTTCTCATTTGTGTGGCCTAATCGACATTGCCAAAGATAAGTTGGATTTAACTCATTAGGTTTCATCCTTTTAGTATTAATGTTATAAATAGGCATTTCAAGATCAAGGACATATAGTCCATTTTTCATTTGTGCAGTAGCATATAATATATCATTCAAATAAATGGAGCAACAATTGTTCTTTATTATGAAAGAAAAACCAAACTTGTCCAAACGAGAAACACAAATAATATTCATGCTAATTGCATTTACATAATATCAATTCTCTAACTGAATTATTAAACCACTAGGTAAAGTCAATACATAAGCTCATACGGCTAAAGAAACAACCTTTGCTCCATTCCCAACTCGTAGGTCAACTTCACCTTTTGCCAAATCTCTACTCCTTTTTAGCCCATGCATATTGGTACAAATGTGAGAACCACGCCCAATATCTAATACTCGTGATGGAGAAGTAGATAGATTAATTTGAATAACAAAAATACCTGAAGTTGAAGTCTCTATCCATTCTTCTTATCTTCAAGTTAGTTTGGCCAGTTACTCTTCCAGTATCCGGTCTTACCGCAATGGAAGCAGGTGTCATCCTTTGTTATGCCTCCACTAGGCTTCAAAGTAGAAGCAATGCGTTTGGGTTTGGCAACTTCCTTGCCTTTCCCTTTACCACCTTTCTTGGTGAGCCTTTTGTTATGTTTCTTTCCATTTCCGATCATCAGAATGGACTTCCCTTTTGACTTCAGATTCTGCTCAGCGGTTCTTAACATGCCTAGATGTCTAAGAAGAGTTTTATCCATATCATTCATGTTGAAATTAAGGACAAATTGACTAAAGCTCTCTTGCAACGATTGCCAAAACAAATTAGTCACAAGTTCCTTTCCAAGGGGAAAACCCAACCTCTCAAGGTTCTCCATATACCCAACCATCTTGAGAACATGGGGACCTATAGGGCCCCCCTCAGCTAACTTTCCTTGAAAAAGGGATTTAGAAATTTCAAACCTTTCATGCCTTGCCTGCTCTTGATAGAGCATTTTCAGGTGTCCGATCATATCGAACGCTGCAATGTTCTCATGTTGCTTTTGCAACTCTGAGTTAATGGTAGCTAGCGTGAGGCAAGCAACTTCATTGGAATCATCGACATGCTTATTATAAGCATCTCTTTCTGCCTTAGGTGCAGAACTAGGAGATTCCTCTTCAGGAACAGGTTCCTCCAAGACATACAACTTTCTATCATGCTTGAAGACAATCCTCAGATTTCGGTGCGAATCTAGAAAATTTGTTCCAGACAGCTTTTCCTTATCAAGGATTGATCGTAAAATGTTGTTATAGGTGTTTTTTGTCATGGTAATCTACATGAAAAATATGAAAATATAAGTATCATTAAAATAACTTATTTAATTAGGCTTTTAATTAAATATGCTCCCACTATTTTACTCAAAACAAATGACCCTCACCATTTGATTTAGAAAATCATGTTGGAAGATTTTCTAGTGGTCGAGATCTACATTTCACTTTGTTTTAAGTCCGCGTAGGCAGATTACACAAAAATAGGTTATTTAGGTAGGAACTCCTTCCAATTGTATCTAATACAACTCTCGAATATTTTAGTTGGATAAATATCTCCTTATTCCAATCCATCATATGGATTATTTCCAACTCTTGATTCTAAACGTATATAATCTTATTATAATTTGCTCAGTTAAGTTTGACCCATTGTTTTAGCAATTGAATATTACAACTATCCCATCGCACCTTGCTAATATAGAACATGCACCTCGCGTAGGCGAAACCTACATTATTCGATACTAGTCTTGATGAGTGCTAAGCCTTGGAAAGCATAAACTTAATATTTAATTTGAGGGAATTTGCAATTATTTTGATCTCACCAACTTATTTATTATATAAATCGTCTCTCACATGCATCAATATACATTCACATGAATCAATATACATACAAAATGAAACAGTTATGGCCCCTAGTGCAATTTTTCTCCCAAGCCAATGAGAGAACCTAAGCTAACCTAACAAGGATCTAAGCTTCTCCAAGCAAGATCTTCAAGGTTGTCCTCCTTTGATATTGTACTCTTCTCTTGCTTCATAACATTACATTACATAAAAGAAACTTGTTTTACATAAGAATGATTGAGATGAGAAAATAAGTTACATTAAGAGATTAAAAGAGAGGCACGACACGCATACCATATTTTAAAATCCCAAAAACAAAATAAAGGAAAACTAAGGCCATAATTGATCACCACAAGACAATAATAATAAACACATTATTATTATTAATTTAAATTTTGTTAATTAAATAAACCAAATTAAATTTCGGCGATTGATCACACTACACAGAGTTAGCCGGGGTTCCGGGGAAATTTTTTAATGAACATTTCATTTGAAACCGGCATCATTTTTCGAATCAACACTTGATACTTTAAAGCACAACTCTTTTACAATTACAATCCTAATCGCATAACTCTTTGACAATGCAACCCTTGTACCGTCATGAACCCTAATGCAACAATTTCATATCGTTAAACACACCTCAATTGATAATTCAGTATGATTAATCAACACGTCATTGCTTCACCATACTAATGTCGGATTCCAAAGCAAATGACCATTGATCGCTCAAAGGAATATCAATCATCAAGTGTTAGAATGAACGAAATAGAAACGGTATATCATATATACAATATTTTACATCAAAATTAATTATATCATATATATAAATTGATCGATCTCATTTTTGTAACCTATGGACGATTGATGTATCGCTACTTCACCATGCTAACGTAGGATTCCGAAGCATAGTCGACATCAATCATCCAAATCGTACATACATGATGCCAAATTTAATTTCTTGTTTATTATTTAATTCATTATGTCTTTTAATCGTATTGATACAGAAAATTCAAAAAATAAACAGCTATCAGATGCATAGTTTCATAAGTGGCTCTGATACCACTGAAGTAAAATTGCGATCCAAAATGAAGCGAAAATTAAATTTTTTCCTTTAGTGATCCTTACAAGTGGGCATGATTAGTGATAGAAACTGTTACCTCTTGTGGCGATTGAAACCTTTGATGCAGATCTAAGGAGTGATCACGAGCGTTGAATGGTGACAACGCCTCTACTTAGTCCACACAAATGAATTCCTTTAGTCTCAGTGCTAGCTGCTATGAATGAAGGCTTTGAGTGAGTGAGTGAGTGAGAGAAAGAGAGAGAGAGAGAGAGAGAGAGAGAGAGAGAGAGAGAGAGAGAGAGAGAGATAGAGAGAGATAGAGAGAGAGAGAGAGAGAGACGAAATTTCATCTAGTGAAATGCTTCTGCACAAGGGTTCTATTTATAGAACCACTTGTGTGGGCTGCAAGCTAAAAAGCCCACTTAAGTGTATGTGGCCCATATATTATGGTATACCAAAAATCACTTAAGTGCATGGTACCTTACCATATTTGATATTCTACTTAAGTCCACCGTACCTTACGATGTTCTACAATTCACTTAAGTGCATCGTACCTTACGGTGTTCCTTATTTACTCTATCTCTCATCAATTCATCCTTTTGTGTGTGACTCTATAGGTTTTCGCGACATTGGTAATTATATTAAATCACGTATTTAACATAATAAACAGTGAGCGGTATCTAGCAACACATCACTGCTACCCAAGACACGAAAATGTCATATGATATGACAAATCCCTTTTTGTGATAATACATATGTGTACAATTACCCGTTTTTCCCTTATGTCTATATTGAACATAAGACATAGACCGTGTCATCCTTGTCTATTTCAATATTGGGCCCTTAGACATTTATCCTGTTACGCAGGATGTGCAAATTCCATCTAGGTCACGCATGTGCCTCAGCATGGTTCATGGAGTACCCATCAACTGTCTTTATGGTCATCCAATTACGTACAATGTTTGATCATCAATAAATCACTCCATTCTACATCTAGGGTCCATAGTGGTTTTAGGTAAAAGGGTGATATACACCACTATCACCATGAGAATAACTTATGACACTTTGCATAACATCCTATGTAGTACTCTCATAGCGGGTCAATCCAGTATAAATATCACTCCTAATAATCATACTTATGTTTAAGACTTGATAACTCCTTATCCATGATCCATGATATGTGATCATCAGTCAATATACATAATAATCTTAATGCTTTAATGTTATCTCACTTCACAACAAAGCTCGACTACGGATACTTTAAGAATAATGTCCTTATGTTTAATGGGATCTCATGATTAAGTCACACGTGATACATTAAACGGACTAGCTATTCTATGGACTTTATTAAACAAACATAATAAAGAAAAAACCTTTTATTATTAATAAATAATTCGATAAAAGTGCCAAAAGTAATGACCTTTAGGGATTACACCAACAACACCTTGGTGGTAGGCGCAAAATTGGTCAGCTTTTTACCAATGTGGAAGTTTCTCTGGAACAGGGGAAGGAGGTCTAGTGTGAATGTGCTTCTTGCCGACCAAATATGGAAATAGTACTGTGTAAGTCATAAGTATTGGATTAAATTGTGGCCTTATTTGAACTTGATTATTATTGTATTATGGACGGGCCTGTTGCTGAGGTTGTTGTTACAGTTGCAGCATATTCTGCTGAATGTATTGAGGTTGTTGTGTAAAATGTGGTTGTTGTTGTCGTTGTTGAACTTGTGGTTGAGATTGTTATAAGAACTGTGGCTGATAGGCTGGAGCTACCGCTGTTGAGTTAAGAACTAGAGTAATTGCCGCAATATGTTATTGTTGATATCTCTGCCGTGGTCTTCTACATACCACCTCACTGACAACTTGCTCTTTCTTCTTAGTTAACCCCACTCCAAAATTTTGACACTGCTAGATGAACCACCTTCCTTAACCAATCGTCCTTCATGTACACCTTCCTCGAGACACATCCCCATATTCACCATGTCGGTGAAATCACTTGGTGCACTCGCTATCATTCGTTCATAGTAGAAAGAACTTAGAGTCTTTAAGTAGATCTTAGGCATTTCGCTTTCTTCAAGAGGAGGACAAATCTGGGCGGCAACCTCGCGCCATCTTTGTTCATATTCCTTGAAATTTTCCTTGTGTCTTTGGGACATTTCCCAGAGTTGATCTCTGTCCGGCGCCATGTCAACATTGTACATGTACTGCCTGATGAAAGCTTCACCTAGATCATTGAATGTGCAGATATGGGCATCATCCAAGTTTATATACCATTTGAGAGCAGCACCAGTCAGACTATCTTAAAAATAGTGAATTAGCAACTAGTGGTTGTCAGTTTGAGTGAACATTTTTCGGGCATACATAGTTAAGTGGCTCCTCGTACAAGAATCCCCCTTGTACTTTTCAAAGTCAGGTACTTTGAATTTGGAAGGTATTTTTACATTTGGTACAAGGAATAGATTGTAGGCATTCTTCCAAAATAGATCTTTTCCCCTAAGGGCTTTAATCTCTGTTTTCATCTCAACAAATTTATCTTGGATAAGATCCAATCCCTCTTTGTATCTTCTTATTAAGCTCCTTGATTTGGTCCTTCATCTGATCCTTTTCAACGACTAGCTTGTCGACAATCATCTTCCTAGCGCCTGAAGTAAGAGGATTATCTAAACCAGGAACCAGTTTAATGCTAGAGGAAAATAAATCCTCTTGCACCCTTCTTTTCTTGTTAGCAATCTCTTCATTATTCCTCTACTTCAAGTGTCTTTGAATCTCTTCGTTCTCTGTATGGATGATTTGATATTTGTTCTTCCAAGCATCCTTTTCTCGTTTCATCCTAGTCAAAGCAACCTTGAGTTTCTCCGCGTCAGTCATATAAACTAGAGAAGGTTCTTTAATAGTTAAAGGCAAAGGCTCTTGTCGAGGATAAGGAATTTTCAGACTGATGGCCCTAGCTTGCACCCATTGGAGATAAGGCTCCAAAGAAAAACAATATAGCTTTCCTATAACTTCTCTTCTTTTCTTATGTACGTGGCACCAGGCATGCACAATCTTTTCTTTGAATGCTTTGTCATCTTCTCCTTCCTTGAAGAAGAAATTCTCTAAGAAGATTGTGTTGGTCTTGTCCTTCATTGGATATCCAAATTGACGATGAGCCAAAATCGGGTTGTAGTTAATGTCTCCCTTTGTACCAAGAAGAGGTACATTAAGAAACTCACCATAACTATCAATAGTTTTCACCCCCTCATAAGCATGATCAAACCAATCAATGTCAGAATGCGTGAGAGGCATAATCTTTTGTGACCATAGCAAACCATCCTTGAGATCTATAAAGGCAGTAGACCGAGGCAAGTACGAAATAAACCACTTGTAGAGCCGAGTTGTACAACATATGATAATTCCTCCCTTATGATAATTCCTGAGATGGACTGAATGGTAAACATCTGCAAGCAAGGTAGGAATTGGATTTCCAATTAAGAATATTTTGATAGCATTAATGTTAACAAAGTCGTCAACATTAGGGAAGAGGACCAATCCATAGATGAGCAAGGCAAGAATAACCTCAAAAGCGTCCATACTCTTCATTCTAGCAAAATAACAAGCCCCACCTATCAAGAATTTAGCAGGTAAACCAATAATTCCTCCTTTTGTAGTCAGATTAACTTTGATCTCATACACCCTTAAATGAGTAGCTTCTGCAATATCTTGATGCTTTGGAATTTCTTCTAAACCGGAAAAGGGGACTTGATCAGGAATGGGTAGGCCAATCAGGTGAGAAAACTCCTCCAAGGTAGGAACAAGTTAATAATCTGGAAAGGTAAAGCACTGATACAATGGATCATAGAACTGAACCAATGTAGCAGGAATTCCCTCTACCATGTTGGTCTTCAAAAGAGGTAGACGTCTCCCATATTTGTCTTTGAAGTCTTCAGGATTAACTACCAGAGATCCTAGCTTTCTTAAAGTCCATGGTGAAATATACCAATGATATTTGCAACAAATGCATATGAGTTCCTTGAAGACTTAAATTAAGATGATGTTAATGAATGCATGACTATATGAATGCAAAAACACATCAAGTTCAACAAACATATGCAAGATGTCAAATACATAGGGTTCAAAGGTTCGACTTCACGAGCATGAGGCCATGTGTATAACCATCCCAACAAGGTAAGTGTTAAGGGTTTATCATTAAGACATGAGCCACGGTTCTAAGAAATTTCCCAGAATCATAATCCCATATTTCAGATATTATCGGTTTGGACAACTACTTGTCAACCAATAATATTCTCAAAAGAAACTCATCTGAGTGTAGTATCATGTATCAACTAATTCAGGTTTACACCTTCATAGTCACCACCCTACGTCCTAATAAGGCTTAGTGGGGTAAAGGGACACTAAAGTCATCAGCTTCTCGGGCTCTCAGGTCAAAGATAGCAAATGTCTTCACGATTTCTCGTTCAAAAAATACTATCCCCAAAGGTGCCTCCACTGATTGGGGTATTCTCAAGTCAGCTTGTTCGGGATTACTCCACCCAAGCCAACTTGACAATACCACCCTCCTATCTTAATATGCACTCAAGTCCGGGTTAGGACTTATCTTAACACAAAGACCACCCAAGAAAATATAAACAAACAAATAATAAAACATAGATTAAAACAAGATAGGTATAACCTTCTTGGGGAGTAGTCCTAGTGAAGTCGCCATTTCTGTCACGGTGAGAATCGGAGACCAAGCTATTGGATTAACTTGACTCGCAAAACATTAATATCACCACAAAACTTTTATTTTTCCAAGGGAAGGGGAAAGGAATCAAAATAAACCCAAAATAAACATGAATAGAAAATAGTAAAACTAGAAGCAAAGCAAGTAGATATCAAAGATACGGGGGTTGATTATGCAAAGGGGAGGTATTAACACCCTAAGCATTTGTAGTACTCTACAGGAACCTTTTGAATTTATCTATGTTTTGGTTTAAAGGTTGTTTGCATTTTTGAATGGCACAATAAAAGGGGTAAAAAAATGTTTTGGAAAGTGTTACTTGACTAAAGGTAAGTCAAAGTTTGAGTTTGAGATGCTTCATGTGTACTAAAGCATTTGAAAGTGTGATTGAAAAATCCATTGACTAAAACTAAGTCAAGGTTTTTGTTTGAAATTCCTCATGTGTACTAAAGCATTTTCAAGTGTAATTGAAACTCCATTGACTAAAAGTAAGTCAAAGTTTGTGTTTGAAATGCCTCATGTGTACTAAAGCATTTTCAAGTGTAATTGAAAGTCCATTGGCTAAACATAAGTTAAGGTTTGTGTTTGAAATGCCTCATGTGTACTAAAGCATTTTCAAGTTTAATTGAAAGTCCATTGAATAAAAGTAATTCAAGATTTATATTTGAAATGCCTCATCTGTACCAAAGCATTTTCAAGTGTAATTGAAACTCCATTGACTAAAAGTAAGTCAAGGTTTGTGTTTTAAATTCCTCATGTGTACTAAAGCATTTTCAAGTGTAATTGAAAGTCCATTAACTAAAAGTAAGTCAAGGTTTGTGTTTGAAATGCCTCATGTGTACTAAAGCATTTTCAAGTGTAACTGAAAGTCCATTGAATAAAAGTAAGTCAAGGTTTGTGTTTGAAATGCCTCATGTGTACTAAACCATTTTCAAGTGTAATTGAAATTCCATTGACTAAAAGCAAGTCAAGGTTTGTGTTTGGAATTCCTCATGTGTACTAAAGAATTTTCAAGTGTAATTGAAAGTCCATTGACTAAAAGTAAGTCAAGGTATGTGTTGGTGTTTTGGCTTGGAAAAAAAGAGGTAGGGTTTGGTTTAGGAAATATGCATGAATGGACAAACAAAGTCAACAAACAAACAACCAGTACATGACTAGGAAGTCAACATAAGATCCTTTCCCTTGGATTTAAATGCATAAATTGGTAAGACATGAACAAGTTACTTACATGTTTTTGAGGCATGATGAACATAAACAAGATATGACAAAGGTTTACATAACATCACAAGAGATAGCACATGAACAAGTATGAGATACATATTCAACATTGTAGAATTTTATGAAGGAAATACTCGAATGAAAGGACTAACAAGAAATAAACCATAGGAATTAAATAGGTGCCTTAAAAGGTACATGCTTTCTATCAAACAAAAAGTGGTGAAATAAATAATATTTTTTTATATTTTTTGGATCATCATAAAATAGACATTCTCATGAACACATGGCAAAAAGAATGAGTCAAAAATGTTAAGGGATCATGAAGTTATGTTTTTTTAAAGTTCTGAAGAAAAATGGAACCTAAAAAGTAATAAGAAAATACACACATTGCATTGGCCATGTTCGAACCCACGCCCTTGGGGTTCCATGCACTTGGTGAAAAATAAAAACAAAAGGGCTGGGGCGAGGGGAATTCGAACCCCAGACCCTTTGGTTATAAGTGACTTAAGACCAACGTTTCTACCACTAGGGTGGTGATACATCCGTTAATTAAAACATAAACATTAGTATATATTATAAAAATACATTCCATTTGAATTTTCAATGCCACCTCACCATCATCATCAATCTCACGCTTCTCTCTTTCTCTCTCTCATTCTTCTTATTTCATTTTTTTGCAGATCTTCCATCAATTATATCTCTCTCATTTCTCAACCATTTTTCATGAAATAAAGACCAAAGTTGCTCAGAACAAAGCAAGGAAAATAATGGTACGATAGGTTTCATCTAACACACAAAGATGAGGATGAACGAAGGCCAAAACTGGATCTTAAACCCTAGGTTTCATGCAACATAAACTCACATGGACAACAAGATAAATGACATGTAAGCTAGTGATCAATCTTAACACAAGAAATCCAACATGTTTGCTTTAGAAATCAAATGAAAATGATGCATGTATAGTGAGTTTCGAAATAAAGAATATACCTATTGAAGCAAGTTCCAATGCCTCTTCAACACTACTTCCAGCTACTATTTTGTGCTTCTCCTAATGCTTATGAGTTCATATAAGATGATTGGAACCCTTGGTTTGCAGAATGCACGAGCAAAATGAGAGAATGAAGTTTAAGGTTGAAAAGCTCTCAAGAATGAAGTTTTTCTTGGAAAGCTTGATGTGTGGATAGATTAGGCCTTGCACTCTATTTATAGTGATCCTTGAAGGTCTGAGAAGCCTCACATATCATAAAATAATCGTGTCCTTTATTGGTTTGCTTGCTTGGTTGGGTTTTGCACAAAACACCAAATGTGAAGCATGACAAAAGTGTGGAGTGGATGAAGTGTTTTGAATTGATTTTTCTGAAGCATAGGGGTTGACTTGTGGTTTAGAGTTGGTGTGCATCTTAACCAAAGCCATTTTGGAGCTCAATGGTACTAATTGTTGGATTAAAGTCACTTTTCATAAATGGAAGTGTGACCTTTATGCCAAAAATGAAATTATTCAATGTGTAATGACTTAGTTGCTTTGATAATGGCGCAAAAGTTTGTGTAATATTCTGATTAGAGTGAGATTTAGAAGCAATAAGGACTTGTACTTGGAGATCTTGCAGATTTGCTTGGATTTGCAATGCAACTTAGGCTTGTAACTTAACCTATGAACCACTTCATGATGTTGTCTTCCTAAATTAGATTCTCTCAACTCAAGCATGGGAAGTTCTTGATCTTGGACATTTTGGGAAGAGGAAATCATGGTCTACAACTTTCATGTTGAGAACTTTGCTTGAATCAATTGGGATGTTGGTGAAAAATTGACATAAAGTTCGTCACTTGATTAGGTCAGCATGCTAAAAATTTCACTGAGTATTTTACCACTTGAAAAGAAAATAAATCCCCCACTTCATGGCCCCATATATCTTAATCAATGCATATTTTGGGGTTTCATCACCTAGGACAAAGTTGAAGTATGAAGCAAGACCTTAAATTTGATCATTGGAGCAAATAATCTCCATCTTTGTGGCCTTGGAAAGTTGGGTACTTGGACATGATTTTTTGGGGTTTCATCACCTAGGACAAAGTTGAAGTATGAAGCAAGATCTTCAATTTTTTGGTGGCTTGGATCATAAGTTATGGCCTTGGAAAGTTGGGTACTTGGACGTGACTTTTAGGGACTTAGTGAAAATTCCAAATTCTCCATCTTTGCCCCTTTTGCAAGTAATCTTGACTTTATTGATTAATCTTGACCAGATAACTTTATTGATCATATTTTCATGATTCTTGACTTGAAAAGTCCATGTTTGACCAAATTTTTTAAAATTCCAACTTTGACTTTAGGCATCTGCTGACTTTTTCATCAGTTGTGTTCAAAACTTTCATCTGTTCATAAACCTAACTTTCTTGAGCCATTTGAATTACATGAGTGGATTATGAGGACACATTTTAGGACCTTGGATCATTCCTCAAGTCATAGTATCATTCTTTGGTCAAAGAGTCAACATTAAGCCTAATTTGGAGTGCTAGATGAATTGTGGCTTGGTGAACTTGAATTGAGGTGAGTACAAACTTTGATTGTTGATGGAGGGAGACTCTTGATCATATTGAGATATATATGAATATAATAATACATGATTAACCCATCCCTTGAAATTCTTGATGCCAAAACCCTAAGTTGCAAACAAAGCAAAGCAAGACGTATATTTTTTTGTATTTTTGTGGGGTTAGCAAAGCATAAGGATATACACAAAAGTATTTGATGACCTTGATGTTATGCAAATGATACAAATGATAAGGGATCTTAGGGGTGAAAATTAGGGTATTACAGTTAGCAAATCTAGAATGCAAACAAGCAAAAAGGTAAAAAGGAAACACAATGGATGATTGATGATCTCCCTCAAAGGCAGACCCAATGAGGTGAAGGTTAGGAGGATACCATGCTTATGATATTGGTTGAAATACAAATGATATGATAGGTGGAATCTTAGGGGTAAAATTAGGGTATTACAATTGCCCATATTTAAGTTTCTTCTATCCAAAGATATGAAGATTGGAAATCTCCGTATTGACATGATTGAAGAGGCTTAAATACATAAGACCCGATTTTTAACCCTAAGATGCCACATGATGTTTTTTATATGAATTCAAATTCTAGGATAGGGAGACAAAACTCATTGGGGAGCAACGCAACACCACTAAGGCCTATGCTAAGGAGAAAATCGAAGCACAACCACCCATAGAATAGATAGCAAATGATTGCGGAAGACTCCACTGAGGAGTTTGCAGCAAGGAAAAAAACACTGAACTTACTAGGGGATAAACCCTGAGTAAATAGTCAAAACATGAATTAATACCAACTCATAGTTGAAGGCAGTAAAGAGGATCTAGACATACTACCAACTCATAGATGAAGGTAGTGACATGATTTGAATTGATAACAAACTTCCCATAACTTCCGGTCTTCAACCTGGAACGGGTCTGATCCATTGTCGCGCACGGGTCAAAACGAGTAATTAGAAAACTGTAGTTTAGCGGAAGCGATAACTCGAGTATCGTATCCCAAGGATTCCTATATTATTGTTAACCTAATGAAATCTATTGATGGGGGGTTTGTATTTTAGTGAACATATTAGAAAACAAAGCTAAAAAAAGGATTAAAATAAGCGATTATAAAATAAGTCAATCTACTATTTTCGGTTTCCAGCTAATCACTGTTTTTTACTACTAATTCCCTAAGCGGCTTTGATCTCTATTCGATTCAATTTTCGATTTACAAGCGCAAAAGATATATGGCAGATTTATATTCCCATATTCCGAATTAAATAAACGGATTAATACAATCGTGAATTAAGCAAACACGATTTACAAACGCGATTTAACGACAAAGCGACGAAAACGACGTTCAACAATTAGGAATGCAATTATACGAATTTAATCAAAAGCATTCCATAAAATACAGATTAAGAAAATGAAATTTCATAGAATATAATTGAAAGAAAACAAAATTAAATTGATAGGATAAAACCTCAAAGCCTTGGAAATTCGGTTACAGCAGATTGACTCTAGAAGATTAGTTCCTCTTCATGATTGCACAAAGAAAAAAGTTATCGTGAATAATCTGTAAAATGCTACACTACAACGACTTCTCTTTTAAACAAAATAAGTGTTGCACTTATAATTCAAACTGGGCCAGAAAACCTAAATTCGGCCCAACAAATGGCCCAAAAGAAATTATTTCCTGAAGTACGAAACTTCACGAATGATTTAAGACTTATGCACTCCGAATCAACTTTTGGCTTCAAAACAAAAGTTGTATCTCTTTGTCTTATCTTTCCAACACATGTTAGAACCTGCAAAACGACATCCCTTATCTCAAGTTATGATCCGAACAGTGGACAGGTATCAAATAACCGCTAAAACTGAAAATAGCAAACAAAAATAAATTAAAGGAAAATATGAAATTAAATCTAAAAACATAATAAAATAGTAAAATAAGAAAAATAAAGTAGATAAATACTTAAGTACAATTATAGAAGAATATGCATCAAAATGCACTGATCAGATTTCCCCATACTTGAACTTTTGCATTCCAAGCAAAATTACAATTTTAAAACAAAAGGAAAGAAAACAGAGCATGCACTTCCAAAAGTTTTCAAGATACAAGGTACAAGCAGAATTCTAAGTCTAAGCTTCAAGAATATTGTGTTAATAAGCAACTTTTTGTGACATTTAAAGCAGATAGGAAAATAGATTACCGAAGAGTACATCAACAACAGTAAGATCCTCACAGGATATAATTCACTCAACTCTCAAGTGTTTAGATTAACTGTTTACACTTAAAATATAACATGAAAGTTAGTATACCATAAGCTTGAAAAGACTCTAACATCCACAATTGAAATACATGCATACAAAGATCAAAAGGACTTTTATTTGGTTGTAACGTGGCCAAGATGGGGGTGAGATAAATCCTAAGGGACTAGGTTAAAATTCAAAGAGATAAAAGAGACTTGAAAGAAACTTCAGGAGTTGAATTTACAAAATATTTCATTCACTTGAACAACTCTATAACAATTGTTTTCTCTTCTCCTTTCTCTTTTTATTCATTTTTTTCAGAAGGAGTATGTATTGACATGTATTAACATCCTTCTATTTTTTTCATTCATTTTTTTTTCTTTTCTATTTTATTTTTCTATTTTTCTTTTCTTTTTCTGCCAACTTCTAAAATATTACAAACATAATTATTCAACCCCGCACAACTCCAAGCAAGACTCTTTCAATCCTTTGAATAGGGTGATAACATTGTTTTTCACTTCTCAGCTTGCAATTAGTTTTAAACAAAAAAAAAGATAATAGGCTCAGGGGGATTTCAAACAAGGGATGAAATTATTTCAGGGTAAGCTTTTTGGCTAACTGGCTAAAAAAAACAAAAAAAACAAAATTGCCTTTATCATATCAGTGTGCACAAGTAAACAACAACATCAACAAGAGTCAATTCAAGTTCTAGAGACTAACAGACATGAGTGAATCACACAAAAAAGAAAGAGATGTATTTTTGTATGTTATCCATATAAGGCTCAAAGCTCGCCAGGGTTAATGATCTACTGCTAAAGATATACAATTTAGAGTTTAGTCCTACCTATCATACTAAAAATGCACAGTAAATTTTTCACATCACACCACAAGACTTTAGTCAAGAGAACTAAGAAAAATACTCATAATTGTAACTCAAAAACCAAAGGAAAAATCATGCAATTTTTTTATTTATTTTAAATTTTAACCAAAAACTGAGAAAAACTGAAAACAAAACAAAGAAAACAAAACAAATAAATGGTTCCCTCCCACAACTTAAAACATGCATTGTCCTTAATGAAATGACACAACTATTAAATAAGAGTGTGAGAAAACGAAAGGGTTCTCCCTGGTCAAGTTGAAGGGTAGGTGATCTTTTCCAAGGAAAGCTATTCTAAGAGTGCATCTTCATACACCGCACTTTCATGGAATATCTTCAGGCATTGCCCATTGACCTTAAAGGTTTTGTCAGTACCTGCACTTTTTATTTCTACTACACCATGATGGAAAATATTAGTAACAACAAAAGGGTCAACCCACTTGGATCAAAGTTTCCCAGCCATAAGCTTAAGGCATGAGTTAAACAGTAAAACCTGTTGGCCCACTGTAGCGGGAAATTCATGATCATCAAGCTATTGACAAGCTAGAGAAAAGGGAAAAGGGAAAAAGTACGAACAAAACCCAAATAGTAAGAAGTTTTCAAATAAAAACTAATAAAAGTCAGAGATCACGTGTAAGGGGGTTGGTTACACAGAGGGAAGGTGTTAGCACCTAAAGTGTCCTAGGTACTCCTAGGGAGCCCTTTTTGTGTGCATATGTATTTTGTACAAAGTGATGTTTACAAACAAATAGGATGGGGGGATGAGAAAAGAATTCATTAATTATATTTTTGTGTTTGACAAGACCTTCGGTCTTGTGCCTACGTACCAACATAAAATGAGGGATCAAAACCTCGTAGTTCGTGCTACAAATTTCAAAATGAGTGTGTTGATTTTAACAAAATTAGGTTTGAAAGGCACAAAGGCCTAAAATGATTTGAGTGGGTTAGTTCTTTTTGCTTTTTTAAAGTTTAAGTCAAGTATTGCTAAATTCACTTACAAGTTTGATTTAAGAAAGTAAGTTTGAAAATGCAATGGCATAAGGCCAAAGTTTCTACCTTTTTTGCAAAAGTGGTCAAAGTTTAGAACAAAAGTAGTTCACACAAAGAAGATTTTGAAAATGGAGGGAGAGATTTTGAAATTAAAGAAATGGGGAAAAGATGAAGAGACTATCCTATGCACAAAAATTAAAAGTTTAGAGTTAAAAAGATCTGACCAAATGGGTAGCAATCCAATAGACAAGTATGTCAATAGAAACCCAGAATTCCCTTGGACTTTTAGAATTAAGCAACACACAAATGCATAAATATATTCTTGCAGAGCAAGGCATCAAATAAAGATGGCCTCATCCAAGCTTATCCATTCCATGATCTTCTTTAAAATAGCCCATGCAACAGATGAATTCCATAAGTCATAGGTTCAAAATAACAGCTTCACAATGATCATGTTGCAGATGAATCTAGAGAGGTCTTCAAAGATGTATCAGATGAGGTTCAAATTGCAAGCACTTGGTTCTTCAACAAGTTGGCATTGGCCAAGTCCTTTTGCATAGGGAGGTTGCCTAGATTCTATGTCCTTTGCTCAAGATCAAACCAACAATTCACTCAAAAGTTTTTAGTGTTTTTGTTTTTTATTATGTGCATTAATGGTCAAAGACCACACAAACAAGCAAAGTAACACAAACAAAATATATCACACAATATGGTCCAAATGGACAAAGTGAAAATTACATTAACATAAATAATTAGAATGATATGTATAATGGCAAATGATATAAAGTGCTAAGAGTAAATTGCATTAAAGTAAAAACTTGAAATTAAAAGTTAATAGTTAGTAAGTTAGAAGTTAGTTTTGTTTTACTTTTGCTTTTCAAGACATTCTTTGGAGAACACTCAACCCACTTATCACAAGCATGGATCCTTGAACCAAAACATCTTCTAAAGGAAGGAAAGAATGCCAAGTTTCCACACAATACCATGAAAGAGTGGAGACTTACAATCTCACTAACTAGAATGCTTATGCCTTTTGTATCACAAATTTAGCGCTATGTTAAGCAATCGTAATTGAACTTATGTAGAAGTCACAACTATTTGAGGCCGAGCAATAGAATTTTGGTGTTAATGCATGTTAGAGACGTAGTATAATGGACTATGCTCATAAAATATACCACACACAAAAAAATATGCAAAAGGTGTGGCCTAATCTCATCCATACTCATGTCAATTTTTCAATCAACTAGCATTAGGACTTTGAGATGTCATAGACCAAATGGAAATGAATGGATGAATAAAGGGAATTAGATGAAGAGGAAAGGGGATGAATGAGATCACAAAATGGTCAAAGGAGGACTTTTACCAAATTAATATCATTCATTCATTTTGAGAGATGGAATGCACATTCCATCAATCCCCTAAATCCAATGATATTAACTTGACAAAGTCAAATCAACCTTGACCAAGGCCCAACAACAAACAATCAAACTCATTCAAGTCAATACAAATGGTCAACAAAATTTTAATGGCATTTATTCAATTTAAAATAATAAAATAATGCATTTAAATCAAATATGTTTTGTCCAATTCCTAAAATCTCATCAAAACACCAAAGAAATGGCCATGAGATTTATCATAGGTCAAACAAGGTCAAAGGACCTTGGAGAAAAAATTTCATAATTTTTGGACATTTAAAAATATTTTTAAATAATTAAAAACAAATGCAAAATCAATTAATTCATGAAAAATATTAATAATGATCCAAAAAATAATTTTAATTCAGAATATGAAAGAGAAAAATATTTGAAAATTTATGGTGAAAGTCCCATATTTTTTAGATCAATATTAAATTTAATATGAATTATTGAAAAAAATGCAATTAAAATAAAAAATCAAAAAATGTAAATTACGTGGACCATCAGGTCTCCCTCATTAATTGAGGTGGCATATCTGATGATTCAAAACGCACACTATACATGTTCTCTAGTCAACCGCGTGGCAAATGAGGTAATCACAAGGGACGATCAAGATTAGAACATGAGACATGGATCCTATGGTTCAGAGGTTGGCCAAGTCATCGCTGGAGCCAGAACTCCGGTCATCTTCTCCGGTGAACCTCACCGAACTAGTCAACATAAACCATCACCAAAAAAAGAAACAAGGACATGATCTTAAAGAGAAAATGGCACTGAGCTCGAATTGGACCTCCAATTACTCCAATTCCAAATATATTAAGAGATATATGGAATTGAAATCTGAGGTACATGAACTGAGTTGCTTCGATTTGACCTCAAAGCAACTCAATCTTCTTGCCTACATTGGTAGGACTTCAAACAACCAAAGAATCAATGGAATTGAGCAAGAATTTAAGAGAATCAGAGAGTTTAAAGTTTCTGCAAATTACCTTCAATGGAGGTTTGAACTTGATGGATCTTGATCTGGCTTATGCTTGGACTCACTTCAATTGCTTGCAGGAAGAGAATGGAGAGGTTTAGAAGCAATAGATTCCTGGAGAATTGAATTCCAAAATAGTGGAGATTCAAGCTCAAATTCAAACGAGTTTATCAGGTTTATCCTATGAGAGTGAAGGGTTTTCAATGGGGGATCAAAGTTGGCGCAATGGTGTTGTTAATTCTGAGCAATTGAAGTTCTATTTATAGATGAATCATGTGATATTTGCACACTCACTTTCACTTTCCAAAATTGGCAAATGATGATGCCATGCTGCATGGGCGTGCATAGGCCCATGAAATGATGGTTTGAAGGTCCAAAATGAAGATCAGATGTGTTGAAGTAGGCTTGGATTGCAAGGCACATGCACATTGATGCTTGAAGATTGATCCATGCCAAATGATATCAGCCTGTTTAAGCCATGCGCAACCTATGCATTTCTCATCCAAAATGAATGGATTTGAGCTCTTTGGAAAGGTGAGATCAAGAGGAACAAGTTTGATGTTGAACACTTTTTATTTGGAGCTTGGAACTTGGAGAAAATTTAGGTGGAAGTTTGGAAATTTTTGACATATCAAAATTTTTCTAAGTGTCAAGCCATATGTCTCAATATTCCACCTTGCTTAACTTTTTATATGAGGTTCAAATGAGAAACGTGACTTCATAAAAGTTGTATATCTCGAAAAGAACTTAAAAATGATCACCAATTTCATGTCATTTGGATTTGAAATGATAGAGTTATGCATTTTTGAAGTTTGGAAAAATCACTTGATCAATGGTATAGGTCAAAAGTGACCTATAATGTAGCCTCATATCACATGCTCAAAAACGTTGAATTAGCTCCCACTCAAAACATAAAAGTTGAAGTAGACACGTTTAATTTGATTGTGCAACTTGGAAATCTTTCATATCATAAAAATTGAGCAAGTTATGGCCTTGGGAAGTTGACTTTCAAATTAGGGTTTATACAAAATGACCTATAATATTTCAACATAAAAAAATGATTTTCCAAGCAAAACTAGCTCTAGGTCTCAACATGAAAGTTTTTTATAATGTCATTTAGAGTAAGTTTTCTCTTGTAACCATTTTAATATGGTGAAAAGTGTAGGAGATAGGGTCTAGGGAGACCCAGTTTTGATCAGATGAATTCATCTGGCCAACCACCATCAACCAACTTGCTAATTTCTAATTCTCTTGACTTTCTTGGCTCATGGTAGATCATATATGCATAATATGATGATATTTTGAAGTTTCCCTTGAGAAATTTGATCAATTGGTGAGATAGAATGTTGGAGAAGTTACTTAAGATACCTAGTCAAACTAGGGTTTCCAAGGCAAATCACCCTCAAACTCTTGAAGAAAACTTGATCAAAATAACATGTAGAGAACATTGGGACTCATATATGATATTTATAAACATCCTTGAATTAATTCTTGGTTGTGCTCTTTGTTCATGAGGGTCTCAAACCCTAGATGTGGTCTTGATGAATCAATGAGATCATGCCCTACCTACAAAAGAGTTAGGCAAGTGCAAAGACATATTTTTGTAATTTGGTTAGTAAAATGATAAATTAAAAGTGTGATATAATCACAAAATGCTTGGTGATCTCTCCCAAAACAAACCCAATGAAATTTGGTAAGGAGGTAGCAAGATATGATCCCAATGCTAATGCTTATGATGGAATTGCATGAGGGATCTTAGGGTCAAAATTGGGGTCTTACAGCTGCCCTTATTTAAGGATATTCTAACTGAGGAGGTGAAGGTTAAAATCTTCGGCTCGACTTAGTACAATGGGCTTAAATAACAACATATAGAAACAAATTTTGGTCCCTAATAGACCTCATGATGCATATGGTATGAATGTAAAAGTTAATGCTCTGTGGGGAGATATTGCCACAAAGGAAAAAGAAATCAGAGACACCGAAAGTCCACAGGAGTATAATGCATTCCGTAAGGAAAACTCAATAGGGAGACATAGACTCTGGGGGGAAAGATGAGTTATGCGTAGGCCAGGCTACGACTCAAAACTGCTGGGGGACTAGAGGGATTCCACACAAAATGGAAAGACTCAGCCGGGGAAACAACAACATCTATAGGGGATACGAATAAGTCAGGATAAAACTGAAGTATTCGACTCACGCAGGGGAAAAATGATTTCACTAAGGAAATGCGCACTTAACTCAAATGGGGAGAAATACACTTCAACACAGGAGGAGCAAAAATCTATTATCTACTACCTGTTATTGGGTAAGGAGATAATAAAAGTCTGACAGAGAGGACATCCGTCACCGGTTAGGATGACATATCAAGGATGACTCGTTGGGAACCGCCGGGAGGGAGTATTCATTACCGGTTACTGGGTAAGAATAACCTTGCTGGGGAAAACTGCAGAAAATAGGATTTACAACTACCAGTTACTGGGTAGAAGACTAAGGGGTGAGAGTATCCGTCATCGGTTAGGATGAACATATCAAGGATAAACTCAACAGGGAAGAAAATCCGTTATTGGTTAAGATGAACATATCAAGGATAGTCTTTCCTGGAAAATGTCAAGGAGGATACGCGTCATCGGTTAGGATGAACATATCAGGGATATACCAACTGACCAAAAAGAGTGGAATTACATCTATCGAAATCTGGATAGAAAATCGTCGAAAAGAGAATCCGTCATCGGTTAGGATGAACATATTAAGGATTAACTCTGCGAGGGGACAAAGTAGGATTTACAACTACCGGTTATTGAGTAGAAGACCAACCAAAGAGAAAATCCATCACCGGTTAAGATGAACATATCAAGGATTGACTCTGAAAATGGGACAAAAATAGGAATTACATCTATCAGTTACTGGATAGAATACCAAAGAAGAGAAAATCTGTCACCGATTGAGGTGAACATATCAAGGATCGAATCTGCACAGGGGAAAAATAGGATTTACAACTACCGGTTACTGGGTAGAAGACCACAAGAAGAAGAAAACCCGTCATCGATTAAGATGAACATATCAAGGATTAACTCTCTAAGGAACAAAATAGGGATTACAACTACCTTTTCACTGGGTAGAATACCAAAGAAGAGAATATATGTCACTGGTTAAAGTGAACATATCAAGGATAGACTCCTGCGGGGGGAAGGAAAGATATCTGTCATCGGTTAAGATGAACATATCAAGGATATACTTTCAGGGAACTCTATTGAGGAGAAAAAGGGTACTTTTGTCAGGTATTGGGTAAGAAGTAACAAACTGCAAACTAAGAAGAATATTACCAGTTACTGGGTAATAGACTCTTAGGGGACCAAAATATCCATCTAGGTAAGAGCTAGAAGGAAGAAATCATTCAAGACTCAACCCAATGAGGACATAACTCAAGGGGAGAAATTCCATCCAGAAAATTTGCTAGAGAGGAAACTGAAAAATCAATCATCCACGAAGAGACAAACTCATTGGGGAAACGGAGAAAGGTTAAAGTCTTTCTGCTTAAGGGGCTGACACTCTACAATTGAAAGAGGACAGACACCCGATTTGGTATGGGGATAAAGTACCGCCATAACAGAGAATGAGAATCTCAAACAAATCAAATATGAAGATGCAGGATATGCGAATTATGAAATTGTATGAGTTTATATGTATATGTATATATGATGATTATGCTGACAAAACGATCACAAAGGATACAGAGGTGTCACAAAGAAATTGAACCACCGGTACAATCCTCGGTCAATCCACAAAATACAGAGACAAACTGCTGGAGAATAGAGAGATCAAAATCCTGAAGGGCTCAAACCTGGATGAGGACAGAGGAGATCCGCTGAGGATGGAACAATATCAACTCTATGGGGAATTTTAGGTCAACACCATAAAAATGGGGAGACAACCCTATAGAGAAAATAACAAAAGCTGCTCAGAAACTAGGAGGAAACTCTAACTGGGAGCAAAGATACATGGTGATTGGTGGGGACACCAAAGCAATCCACTGGGGAAAATCAAACATCTTCGATGAAGATCCATCCACTAAGGAAATACGAACTCCACTAGGGAAGGCCGAAACTCTGTTGGGGACAAGGACATGCCACAAGGTATCTGAATCAACCAACTCAGCTGGGGATAAAGAAAGAAGCTCCACTAGGAACCAAACACTCTGTCGAGGAATTGAATCAACATAAATGTCTAGAGATACCCGAAGAGTTAACTTCTTGGGGAACCTCTGATGTTTCACACTTCTGGACTTGCTTCTTACTGAAATGCGGTTGATACTCCTTTTACTTGCTTTGGAAAAGTTCTTGCTTTTATATTTTAAAGAAAACTTGATTTTTATTTAAAAATTTAATTTCGAAATGATCATAATAAAATTTAAAACTATTGGCTGAAGTAAATAAGAGTAGAAATAATTGGATAAAAGCTCAACTTTATTTAATAGGATGGTAGTCTATAAATGACAAGACTCCATAGATATTACAAAGTTGAAAATGGTAATTTACATGGAAAAGGTTACATTGAATACAAATGATCCTTAATCCCTCTACCAACTCTTGATATCCACTGTACTCTTGACCGCTGCTGGGATGATGAATTGATGTCAACCCTTGTACTCAAACAAGTCTTCAAAATCACTGAAGATCAGTAGAATGCAGTTACTTGCCATAATCCCTAATTTTGCATAAGTTGCCGCAAGGTGGAGTACTCAACTTATCGGGAATTTCTTTTTGTTTTTAATGTCTCTAATTTTTTCCTGGATCTCCCTTTCGGGTTTTCAATCCACCGAGACGCTCATTTTTGCCTAATTCGCCCTTTCAGGTTTTCAACTTAGCGAGCCGTTCTTTTCTTTTTTAGGCGAAGTATTTCTTGACTGCATTTGCATTCACAGGACGAGTGAACTCTTCACCATCCATAATTGTGAGAATCAATGCACCGCCTGAAAAGGCTCTCTTAACAAGATATGGGCCTTCATAATTGGGAGTCCATTTTCCTCTGGAATCTGGCTTGAACGTCAAAATCTTCTTGAACACAAGGTCAGCTTCTCTGAATACTCGAGGTTTGAACTTCTTATCAAAAGCTTTCTTCATTCTCTGCTGATATAACTGACCATGACACATGGCAGTTAACCTCTTCTCTTCAATCAAATTCAACTAGTCAAACCTGGTCTGACACCATTCAGCTTCAGTCAACCTGGCTTCCATGAGCACACGTAATGAAGGAATCTCAACCTCTACGGGGAGCACTGCTTCCATATCATACATGAGAGAGAAAAGGGTTTCCCCAGTTGAAGTGCAGACGAATGTACGATACCCATGCAAAGCAAATGGGAGCATCTCATGCCAATCCTTGTACGTGACAACCATCTTCTGAATGATCTTCTTGATATTCTTATTCGCAGCTTCAACAACCCCATTCATCTTAGGCTTGTAGGGGGAAGAATTATGATGTGAAATCTTGAAGTCTTTGCAAAGAGCTTCCACCATATTGTTATTCAAGTTCGATCCATTATCAGTAATGATCTTACTTGGCACACCATAATGGCATATGATCTGATTCTTGATAAACCTCACAATAACTTGCTTGGTTACATTTGCATGCGATGCCGCTTCAACCCATTTTGTGAAGTAGTCAATTGCCACTAAAATGAAACGATATCCATTCGAAGCTTTGGGCTCAATCATCCCAATCATATCAATTCCCCACATGGAGAAGGGCCACGGGGAAGAGATGACATTCAGTAGTGTCGGAGGAACATGAATCTTATCAGCATAAATTTGACACTTGTGGCACTTCTTCACAAACTTGCAACAGTCAGATTCCAATGTCAGCCAATAATAACCTGCTCACAACATCTTCTTTTCCATTGCATGTCCATTGGAATGAGTACCAAAGGAACCCTCATGCACTTCGGTCATCAATAAGTCTGCTTCGTGTCTATCCACGCATTTGAGCAAAACCATGTCGAAGTTTCTCTTGTACAGTACATCACCATTCAAGTAGAAATTACCGGCTAATCTTCTCAAAGTCTTCTTATCTTTCAAAGATGCCCCAGGCGGGTAAATCTGACTTTGGAGGAAACATTTGATGTCATGATACCATGGCTTCTCATCTTTAATCTCTTCAACAGCAAACACATGAGCTGGCCTATCAAGACGCATCACAGATAAATTGGGAACTTCATTCCAATATTTCACTATAATTATTGATGCCAATGTTGCAAGAGCATCTGCCATCTGGTTCTCGTCTTGAGGGATATGATGAAATTCAACCTTTGTAAAGAAAGTTGAAATCCTCCTCGCATAATCTCTATACGGTATTAAACCGGATTGATTTGTCTCCCATTTTCCTTTGATCTGATTCACAACCAAAGACGAATCACCGAAGACATCCAAATACTTGATTCTGAGATTCATGGCCTCTTCAAGCCCCATAATGCAAGCTTTATATTTTGCCATGTTGTTTGTACACTTGAAAGTTAATCTAACTGTAAACGGTAGATGCGTGCCTCGAGGAGTAATAATCACCGCCCCAATACCATTTATATATTGATTAACAACTCCATCAAATACGATGCCCCAACGGGAACCAGGTTCTGGCCCTTCTTCAAGCAATGGCTCATCACAATCTTTCATTTTCAAGTACAAAATCTCTTCATCAGGAAAATCATACTGCACTGACTGGTAATCTTCAATTGGTTGGTAAGCCAAATGGTCAGCCAAGATACTACCTTTGATTGCTTTTTGAGATCGGTATTCGATATCATACTCTGATAACAACATCTGTCAACGGGAAATTCTCTCAGTTAAAGCAGGCTTCTCAAATATATACTTGATTGAATCCATTTTGGATATCAACCAAGTGGTATGATTCAGCATATATTGACGCAGACGCTTAGCAGCCCAAGCCAATGCGCAACAAGTTTTCTCAAGCATTGAATACCTAGTCTCACAGTCAGTGAACTTCTTACTGAGGTAGTAAATTGAAAATTCTTTCTTCCCAGTCTCATCTTGCTGACCAAGAACACAACCCATACTATCTTCTAGCACAGTCAAATACATGATCAATGGTCTTCTTTCAATAGGTGGAGACAAAATCGGAGGTTCAAGCAAATATTCCTTGATACTATCAAATGCTTTCTGGCAGTCTTCGGTCCAATCACAAGACTGATCTTTCCGAAGTAGCTTGAATATAGGCGCACATGTGTCAGTCATGTGCCAAGCGGCCGAGAAAACCTCTGACTTGCTTCTCAGTTCTGGGCGCAAGCATCTCTTGTATTTAAATCAAATATGTCTTGTCCAATTCCTAAAATCTCATCAAAACACCAAAGAAATGGCCATGAGATTTATCATAGGTCAAACAAGGTCAAAGGACCTTGGAGAAAAAATTTCATAATTTTTGGACATTTAAAAATATTTTTAAATAATTAAAAACAAATGCAAAATCAATTAATTCATGAAAAATATTAATAATGATCCAAAAAATAATTTTAATTCATAATATGAAAGAGAAAAATATTTGAAAATTTATGGTGAAAGTCCCATATAAGCAATTAAAGGGAAGTATCAATAACACTTCAAAAGCAGCAAGTCCTTAAGTGCGAAACATCAGAGGTCCCCCAAGCAGTTAACTCTTAGGGTATCCCTAGTTGGTTTGTGTTATTCCGGTCCTCCTGCGGAGTGTTTATCCCCTAGCAGAGTTCCGACTCCTTTCCCCAGCTAAGTTGGTTAATTCAGTACCTTGCGGCGTGTTCTTCCCCGGCAGTGTTTCTGTATTCCCCAATGGGGTGGATCTTCAGCAGAGTAAGATCTTTTCCCCAGTAGATCGTATTGGTTTCCCCACCAGTCGCCATCCGACTCGCTTCCAGTTAGAGTTTCCTCCTGGTTCCTGAGCATCTATTGGTGTTTATCTTGTGTACGGTTGTCTCCCATTTGATATGGTGTTGACCTAAAATTCCATGCAGACTCGATAACTTCGCCTCTCCTTAGTAGATCTCCTCCCTCGGCTAGATTTGAGCCTTTGGTTTGTGATTTTTCTGTTCTCCAACAGTTGTCTCCCTCTTTTTGTGGATTGACCATGGATTGTACCGATGATTCAAATTCTTTGCCACACCTTTGTATCCTTTGTGATCATCTTGTCAGCATAATCATCATACACATATACATTCATATGATTTCATAAATGCATATTGACATTATCATATTTGTTTAACTTTTTGGTTTGCAATTCTCATTCTCTGTATGGCGGTACTTTATCCCCATACGAGTTCGGTGTCTGTCCTCCCTCAATTGTAGAGCGTCACCCCCTTAGGCAAAAAGACTTTAACCTTTCTCCTCTTCCCCACTGAGTTGTTCCTCGTGGATGATTATTATTTCAGTTTCCTTTCCAATTAGTTATCTGGAAGGAATCACTCCCCTTGAGTTGTATCCTCATTGGGTTGAGTCTTGATTGACTGTTTCTTTCTAGATCATGCCTAGATAGATGCTTCGAGTCTCCTAAGAGTTTATTTCCCAGTAACTAGTAATATTCTTCTTAGTTTGCAGTTTGTTACTTCTTGCCCAATACCCGGAAAAAGTACCCCCATTTTTCTCCTCAGTAGAGTCCCTAGTGGATCTATTCCCCAGAAAGTATATCCTTGATATGTTTATCCTAACCGATGAGGGATATCTTTCTCTCCCCTGCCTGAGTTTATCCTTGATATGTTCATCCTAACCGATGACGGATATTCTCACCTTTGGTATTCTACCAGGTAAAAAGGTAGTTGTAATCCCTATTTTGTTTTCCAGAGAGTTTATCCTTGATATGTTCATCCTAAACGGTGACGATTTTCCTTCTCTTTGCGGTCTTCTACCTAGTAACCGGTAGTTGTAAATCCTGCTTTTGTCCCCTTCGCAGAGTTAATCCTTGATATGTTCACCCTAACCGGTGACGGATTTTCTCTTTGATGGCATTCTATCCGGTAACTGATAGATGTAATTCTTATTTTCTTCCCTCTCAGAGTCTATCCTTGATATGTTCATCTTGACCGATGACGAATTGTCTCTTTGTTGGTCTTCTATCCAACATTCGATAGATGTAATTCCTACTTTTTGTTCAGTTGGTTTATCCTTGATATGTTCATCTTAATCGATGACGGGTATCCTCCTTGATAATCCCAGGCAAGTTTATCCTTGATATGTTCATCTTAACCGATGACGGATCTTCTTCCCTGTCGAGTTTATCCTTGATATGTTCATCCTAACCGATGACAAATACTCTCACCTTTGGTCTTCTGCCCAGTAACTGGTAGTTATAAATCCTATTTTCTGCAGTTTTCCCCAACAAAGCTATTCTTACCCAGTAACTAGTAATGAATACTCCCTCCTGGAATTTCCCAGCGAGTCATCCTTGATATGTTCATCTTAATCGATGACGGATGTTCTCTCTGTCAGATCTTCATTATCTCCTTACCCAGTAACAGGTAGTAGATAATATATTTCTGCTCCTCCTGTGTTGAAGATTATTGCTTCCCCAGTTGAGTTGAGTGCGCATTTCCTGAGTGAAATCGCTTTTCCCTGCATGATTCAAGTACTTCAACTTTATCCTGACTTACTCGTATCCCCTGTAGATGTTGTTGTTTCCCCGACTGAGTCTTTCCATGATTGTATGGAATTCCTCGAGTCCCCCAGCAGTTTTAAGCCGTAGCCTGGCTTGCGCGTAACTCCTTTTTCCCCCCAGAGTCTCTATTTCCCCAGTGAGTTTTCTCTACGGAATATATTATACTCCTGCGGATTTTCGGTCTCTCCGATTTCTTTTCCTTTGTGGAAAAATTTCCCCATAGAGCATTAACTTTTGCGTTCATATCATTTGCATCATGAGGTCTCTTAGGGACCAAAATTTGTTTTTGTGTTGTTATTTAAACCCATTCTAATGAGACGACATGAAGATTTTAACCTTCGCCTCCTCAGTTAGAATATCCTTAAATAGGGGCAGCTGTAAGACCCTAATTTTGACCCTAAGATCCCTCATGCAATTTCATCATAAGCATTATCATTGGGATCATACCTTGGCATCCTCCTTGCCCCTCCTTCATTGAGTTTGTTTTGGGAGGGATCACCAAACACTATGTGATTGAATCATACTTGTATATTATCATTTTACTAATCAAAATACCAAAAATATGTCTTTGCATTTTCCTAACTCTTTTGTAGGTATGGCATGATCACATTGATTCATCAAGTTCATATCTAGGGTTTGAGACCCTCATGACAAAGAGCACAACCATGATTTGATCCAAGAATGGTTATGATCATCATATATGAGTTCCATTGAGTCCTACATGTTATTTTGATCAAGTTTTCTTCAAGTGTTTGAGGGTGGTTTGCCTTGGAAACCCTAGTTTGATTGGGTATCTTAAGTAACTTCTCCAACAAGCTAACTCACCAATTGATCAAATTTATCAAGGTACACTTCAAAATTCATTATCTTATGCATATATGATCTACCATGAGCCAAGAAAGTCAAAAGAATTGAAGGTTAGCAAGTGGGTTGATGGTGGTTGGCCAGATGAATTTATCTGATCAAAACTGGGTCTCCCTAGACCCTATCTCCTACAAATTTCACCATATGAAAATAATTCCAAGAGAAACTTGAGTCTAAATGACATTCCAAACAACTTTCATGTTGAGACCTAGAGCTATTTTTGCTTGGAAGATCATTTTCTATGTTGAAACATTATAGGTCATTTTGTCTAAACCCTAATTGAAAAGTCAACTTCCCAAGGCCATAACTTGCTCAATTTTTATGATATGAAAGATTTCCAAGTTGAAAAATCAAATTCAAGATGTCTACTTCAACTTTGATGTTTGGAGTGAGAGCTAATTCAACTTTTATGAGCATATGATATAAGGTTACATTATAGGTCACTTTTGACCTATACCATTGAACAAGTGATTTTTCCAAACTTCAAAAATACATAACTCTATCATTATAAATCCAAATGACATTAAATTGGTGACCATTTTGAAGAGCTACAACTTTGATGAAGACATGTTTCTCATTTGAAGCTCTCATAAAAAGATAAGCAAGGTGGAATATTGAGATATATGGCTTGACACTTATAATTTTTTTTCAATATGTTGAAATTTCCAAACTTCCACCTCAAAATTCATCACGATACAAGCTTCAAATGTAAAAGTATTGAACATGAAAGTTATTCCTCTTGATCTAACCTTTCCAAAAAGTCCAATTTCATCAATTTTGAACAAGAATTGTTAGGGTTGCCTTTCATCAATTTCCAAAAGTGTTGTTCCTCTTGATCAATTTTGAACATTGTATCATCAATTGACAAGGATCAAACTTCAAATAGCTGTGTACAATTGCCTTGCATTCCAAGCTGATTTCAGACATGCTCACACTCAATTGTGGATCAAATGGAATGATTTCATGGGCCTGTACACGCCCATCCACCCATGCATCACTCATTGCCAATTTTGGAAAGTCATTTGGAAGGTGAAAATATCACATGATCCAGCTATAAATAGAGCTCCATATGCTCAGAATTCAACACACATTCGCGCCAACTTTGATCCTAAACCCCTAACCCTTCCATTTGAGAGGATAATCCTGAGAATTTCCATTGGAAATTGAGTTGAATTCTCACTGTTTTGAGATTCAAAACTCCAGGGATCCAAGACCTTTTGTGCAAGCTAATCCACTTCTATAAGCATACTGAGCAAGATCAAGTACAAGCCAAAGAAAGAGCAGTTGAATCAAGACCTACATTGAAGGTATTTTCCAGAAAATTTCATCTCTTCGATTCTCTCCTAATTCCACTCAATTCTCTTGGATCCTTGGTTGTCTGAAGTCTTACCAGTGTAGGCAAGAAGATTGAGTTGCTTAGAGGTCAAATCGAAGCAACTCAGTTGACACACCTCAAAATTCAACTCCTCACATCTTTCTATATATGTGGAGTTAGTTAAAATTGAGGTCAGGTTCGTGCTCTACGCAATTTTTTTCTTTCAGATCATGTCCTCCTTTTTCTTTTTTTGATACTGATGAGCGAACCAGTCCGGCCAGGGTCACCGGAGAAGATGACCGACCCTTGGACGTCGGATATGTGTTCGCATGATTGAGAGCCATTGATCCTTTTCAGATTGTTTTAATCTCGTGCGTTGCTTTAAAATACCAAGCCTATGAGCCGTTTGACTCAAGTCCACCATGGAACGCGCGCTGGTGGCCACTTGATCTGCCACCTCAATTAATGAGGGAGATCAAGTGGTCCACGTTTTTTCTGATTATTTGAATTTCATTTTAATTGCTTTATTTTCATTAATTCATATTAATTTTAATATTGATCCAAAAAATATAAGAGTTTCACCAAAAATTTTCAAATAATTTCCTCTTTCATATTCTAAATTAAAATTATTTTTTGGATCATTATTAATATTTTTCATGATTTAATTGATTTTGAATTTGTTTTTAATTGTTTAAAAATACTTTTAAGTCTTTAAAAATTCTGAAATTTTTTCTCCAAGGTCCTTTGACCTTGTTTGACCTATGATAAATCTCATGGCCATTTATTTGGTGTTTTGATGAGGTTTTAGGAATTTGGCAAACCATATTTAATTTAAATGTTTTATTTTAGTATTTTTAATTTGAATAAATGCCAAATAATTTTGTTGACCAATTGTGATGACTTGTTTGAGTTTGACTCTTGTTGTTGGGTCTTGATCAAGGTTGATTTGACTTTGTTAAGTTAATATAATTGGATTTAGGGGATTGATGGAATGTATATTGCATCTTCCAAAATGAATGGATGATATTAATTTGGTAAAAGTCCTCCTTTGATCAATTTTAATTTTGATCCATTCCCATCCCTCTTCATCTCATTCCCCTTCTTTATGCATTCATCTCATTTGGCCTATGATATCTCAAAGTCCTAAAGCTCGTTGGTTGAAAAATTAACATGAGTATGAATGAGATTAAACCACCTCTTTTGCATATCTCTTTCTGTGTGTGGTATGTTTCATGAGCATGGTCCATTATACTATGTCTCTAACATGCATTAACACCAAAATTCTATTGCCCGACCTCAAATAGTTGTGACTTCTACATAAGTCCAATTACGATTGCTTAACATATCATTAAATTTGTGACATAAAAGGCATAACAATCTAGTTAGTGAGATTGTAAGTCTCCCCTCTTTCATGGTATTATGTGGAAACTTGGCCTTTTTTCCTTCCTTTGGAAGATGTCTTGGCTCAAGGATCCATGCTTGTGATAAGTGGGTTGAGTGTTCTCCAAAGAATGTCTAAAAAATGAAAAGAAAAAGCAAACAATACTAACTTCTAACTCATTAACAACTAACTTTTAATTTCAAGTCATTTACTTTAATGTCATTTAATTCTTGCCTTTATTCATTTGCCATTGTTCATATCATTCTAATTGTTTATGTTAATGCAATTTTCACTTTGTCCACTTGGACCATATTGTGTGATATATCTTGTTTGTGTATACTTTGCTTGTTTGTGTGGTCTTTGACCATTAATGTACATAATAACAATAAAAACCCTAAAAAACTTTTGTGTGGACTGTTGGCTTGATCTTGGACAAATGGACTTAGAATTTAGGAAACATCCATATGCTAAAGGACTTGGCCAATGCCAACTTATTGAGAAACCAAGTGCTTGCAATTTGAAACTTCATTTGATACATCATTCAAGGCCCCTCTAAGTTCATATGCAACATGATCATTGTGAATCTGTCATTTTGAACCTGTGACTTGTGGAATTTATCTGTTACATGGGCTAATTTGAAGAAGATCATGGAGTGGCTAAATCTTGGATGTGGCTATCTTTATTTGATGCCTTTGCTCTTCAAGATAATATAATTGTGCTTTTGTGTGTTGCTTGATTCTAAATGTCCAAGGGAATTTTGGATTTCTATTGACATTCTTATCTATTAGATTGCTACCCATTTGGTCAGATCTTTTCAACTTTTAACTTTTAATTTTGTGCATAGGATTAGTCCCTTCATCTTCTCCCCATTTCTTTAATTTCAAAATATCTCCCTCCTTTTTCAAAATCTTCTTTGATTGAGCTTATTTTGTTCCAAACTTTGACCACTTTGCAAAAGATAGAAACTTTGGCCTTATGCCATTGAATTTTTAAACTTCCTTTTCTTAAATCAAATTTGTAAATAAACTTAACTATACTTGACTTAAACTTTCAGAAAAGCCAAAAAGAACTAACTCATTCAAGCCATTTTAGGCCTTTGTGCCTTTCAAACTTAATTTTTGTTAAAAACAATGCATCCACTTTGAAATTTGTATCACGAACTACGAGGTTTTGATCCCTCATTTTTATGTTTGTACGTAGGCACAAGACCGAAGGTCTTGCCAAACACAAAAATAATTATTGAATTCTTTTCTCATCCCCCCATTCTATTTGTTTGAAAACATCATTTATGTACCAAATACATATGCACACAAAAAGGGCTCCCTAGGAGTACTTAGGATACTTTGGGTGCTAACATCTTCCCTCTGTGTAACCATCCCACTTACCTGTAATCTCTGATATTTTATTAGTTTTGATTTGAAAACTTATTACTTTTGGGTTTTGTTCGAACTTTTTCCATTTTCCCTTGGAAACAATAAAAGCGCGGTGGCGACTCTTGTAATTTGATCTCTAGCTTATCCATAGCTTGATGATCATGAATATACCGCTACAGTGTACTGACACACCTCCTGGCCATCTGATCATGTTTGGATATTCTAATCTGGACCTTTGGTTTGAATTACCACGCGTATAGCACGTTGACTGATGACCACCATGGAAGGGGCACGTGTGGCCATCATATCTGCTACCTCAATTAATGAGGGAGATCTGATGGCCCTTGTTTTTTCTTATTTTAATTTAATTTCTGATTTTATGTTTAATCCTTTTATTTTGTTATATTCATATTAATTTCATTTTTAATCCAAAAAATATGGGACTTTCACAAAAAAATCTTTAAATATTTTTCTCTTTCATATTCTGAATTAAAATTATTTTTTTGGATTAATTTTGATACTTTTCAGGAATTAAATTTTTATGTGTATATTTTTAATTGTTTAAAATTACTTCTGACTTTTCAAAAATCATGAATTTTTTTGTCTAAGGTCATTTGACCTTGTTTGACCTAGGATAAATCTCTTGGCAATTTATTTGGTGTTTTGAAGACATTTTAGGTTTTAACCAAATTAAAATGTATTTTAATTCATTTTTTAATTGGATTTTGAATTGATTAAATGTGTAAAAATTATGTTGAGACATTTTTATGGTCTTGTGATGTTTGACTTTCTGTTTGGGTCTTGGTCAAGGTTGATTTGACTTTTGTTAGATCAAAACGATTGGATTTAGGGGATTGATAAAATGTATATTTCATCTCCCAAAATGAATGAATGGTTTTGATTTGATAAAAAATCCTCTCTTGGTCAATTTGTGTTTCTATCTCCCCCCCCCCCCCCCCCCCCCCCTTCATCCCTATTCTTTCCCACTCCTTCATTTGACCAATGAAAACTCTAATATCTTAAGGCTAATTGGTTCATCAATGACCTTGTGTCAGATGAACCAATATAAGTATGACTGAGATAGGTCCATCTCTCTTGATATTTTATTTTAGTGTGTGGTATATTTTAGGAGTTTGGTTCTTCATACCAAATCTCTAACATGCATTAACACCTAATTTTTTATTGCCCGACCTCAGATAATTGTGACTTCTACATAAGTCCAATTACAATTGCTTAACGTAGAGCTAAATTTGACCCTAATGGCATAACATTCTAATAAGTGAGACTGTAAGTCTCCCATTCTTCATGGTATTGTGTGGAGACTTGACCTTTTTTCCTTACATGAGAGCTAGTGACATACTTGTTGAAATATCCAAGTTAGAGCCCTTCTCATGGAAGATGTCTTGGTTTAAGGATTCATACTTGTGAATGGATGGTTGAGTGTTCTCCAAAGAATGACTTAATCAATTAATAAACACCACTAACATTTGACTAACATTTGACTAACTCTTGTTAATATTGCTTTACTTTCAAGTCATTTACTTTATGCAATTTAAATTTCAATCATTTATCATTCATTTCCATTTATATTCCCTTTAACTTTTTATGTTTATGTCATTTTCACTTTGCTCATTTGAGCCATATCTTGTGATTGTATACATTTGTTTGTGCACTTTGGTTTTGTTTGTGGTCTTAGGACCTTAAAGTATATAATAACAATAAAAACCCTAAAAAACATTTGGTGGACTGTTGATCTTGATCTGAACTCTTGGACTTAGAACTAGGCATCATTCCCTATGCAAAAAGGACTTGACCAATGCCAACATGTTGAGACTGAGCCATTGTGAATTGAGCCTTCATCTGATGCAAGCCTTGGATATTGTTTGAACTCATCTGATACTTTGTCTTGGTGCTAATTGTTATTTTGATCTTGTATCTGATGCTTTGTTCTGAGTTGATCAAGGAATAATTCATCTGATACATGAGAAGACAAAGAAGACTGCTAGCTATGGGAATTGCTTGCTTGGATGTGACTATCTTTATTTTATGCCTTGATCTTCATGATGTCTGGATATTTATAATTGCTTATGGTTTATTGCTTGATTCAAAGTCCAAAGGGAAAATGGGTTTTCTATATGACATTCTTGTCTGTTGGATTGCATCCCATTGGTCAGATCTTTTCAACTCTTAAATTTTAAATTTGTGCTTAGGATAGTCTCTTCATCTCCTCCCACATCTTAAATTTCAAAATCTCTTCCCCTTTTCAAAAACCTTATTTGATTTTCATTTTAAACTTAGACTTTGTTTTAATGATTAGAAACTTTGGCCTTATGTCATTGAATTTTTGAAATCTTTTCTTAATCAAATTTGTAAATAAACTTAATCATATTGACCTAAAAATTCAAAAAGACAAAAAAGAACTAATAACCCATTCAAAATTTTGGCCCTTTGTGCCTTTTCTTATTAAACTTTTGTTAAAATCAATTCACCAACTTTGAAATTTTTACCACGAACTACGAGGTTTTGATGCCTCATTTTTATGTTGGTACGTAGGCACAAGTCTGAAGGTCTTGTCAAACACAAAAATATAATCAATGAATTCTTTTCTCATCCCCGCAATCTATTTTTCTCAAACATCTTTTATACCAAAAACATATGAACACATAAAAAAGGGCTCCCTAGGAGTACCTAGGATACTTTGGGTGCTAACACCTTCCCTCTATGTAACCAACCCCCTTACCTGTAATATCTGACATTTTATTAGTTTTGATTTGAAAACTTCTTATCTTTGGGTTTTGTTCGTACTTTTCCCTTTTCCTTTGGAAACAATAAAAGTGCAGTGACAACTCTGATTTTATTGACGTTAAGCTTATCAATAGCTTGATGGTCATGAATTTACCGCTACACTACTTAGTGATTTTTAGCTTTTGGTCGAGTCATACATGTGTTGTCGAGTCCTATTGTGTGATAATTTTTTATTTTGTTTGATAATTCCCTTAGATTTGACCCCCAATGATAAAAAAAATTGTTCTGATTTAATGGCATGACACACCTTCAGTATAGTCTTTAGACTTTGTTAGATAGACTTCGGAAAGTGTCGATAATATCAGTATCGTCCTAACACCCTAAATTCCCTAAGTATGCGACATTGATTTGAATAACCATTATGTCAAGACCTTAATTCTATGTTTCTTTAAGTAACCCCTTAAGTAGTTTATACTAGCAGTCAACACCATCCTAAAACACACATGAGTAAGGAAGCCAATGCAGATAAGTGTATGATCTCAAGCAAAAACACAAAAATGAAAAATATAATGAATAAAATCTGTGATAAGATTTGGACCTTCTAAGTTAGGCGATCCTCACCCAATCATTTATCCCAACGTTACAACCTCATAAAAATTTAGTTGATACTTAAGCAAAATTTTGCTAAGTAAGTGCGATAAAATTGAAATCGAGATCATAGTCACTAACACGTTCACCTACCTTGATTGTGCACGGATAACGGGCTTAATGTGATTGCGCTAGAATGAAAGAGATGTTAAAAAAGAACGAAAAATGTAGGTCGAGTTATAATGGCATGATTCCAATTGGTTTTTCATAGGGGGAGTTTTTGTCTATGAAATGCGGACATGTGTCACTATGATATCCTTATTTTTAGCATCTAGTACCTATTTATCTAACATTAGCCTAGCAGTCTCATACTACTTATAGCTTCGTCGTGCCTATGTTTCGGACATTGTGTTTAAATTTTTTATCATGTGCGTTGGGTGATTGCTTGAGGACAAACAACGATCTAAGTGTGGGGTAATTTGATAACGAGAAATCGTATCGTGTTTTTTGGCTCATTTCACATGATATTCGTTTATGTTTGTATGCATTTTGTCATCTTTTATTTCCATTTTATGTGTTTTGCAGTTACTATCCGATATCATTGAAGTTTTAGAACCTCGCACAAAAAGAAGCAAAATATGAGCTAAAAAGGAGAAAAAGAGCAAGTTTTATGCATTTTGTTCAGAAGGTGTTCTCCATTTGGGAGATGGCTTTCTCAATTTTCTCCACTTCCACATCATTTAAAATATGGAAGGAATGGCGTTCTCCATTCCTCTAATGGCGTTCGCCATTATCACGCAGTAACAGAACTGCGCTAGTGGGCAGTTCTGAACAATTTTTTTATCCACTATTTTCCCTCCACTTCTCATGCACGATCCAAGGGAGTTACCAGGTCCCAAAACCTCTATAAATAGGATTGTGGTGGACTTTAGAAAATATCCAAGTAGTTCGGGAGCGTTGCCGAAATCATGTTTTAGAATTAGGCATAAATTACGTGTAAAAGCGATAATCACTCACATCGAGGGATTGTCACACTTATTCTATTTTCATTTTGTTTGCATCTTCATTGTACTCTTGGATCAAAGAAAAAGCCTTTTGTTATTTGATTTACAAGTTAATTCAAGTTCAAGTTCAAATTAATTCCAGTTTATTTTAAGCAATTTCAGGTTCTTTTTACTGCTTTTGATATTTGCATGTTTTACTGTTTCCATTACTTGCATGCCATGTTGCTCTTAATTTTGAATGTTTTAATTATGTTGTTCCCAAATAATATCATGTCTTGTTAGTTTATTCTGAGTCTGGCGCATGAGGATCGTCGTTACTGACGGGACTCAATAGAAATGATAGGCGCGAATTTATGATTTAACTATGTTATGGCTTTAGTTTCCAATTGTATGTTTTACTATTTTGGCACGAGAGTGTGAGACAAGTTAAGGTTCAATTCGATAGCGCGAGGGTGTGAGGAAGGAACCAGATAGTGGAAACTAGGCATCAATCCTAAAAATAGAGAGAGCGCTTTATGCATCGTTTAGGATCTTGATTACTTTCAAAATGCACTTTCTAATTAGAACAGGCGAGCGAGAGCAAAATCCAGTGTTTAGGAGGTGTGATCTTTGTCAATAGCGCGAGAGTGTGAGACGGGATCTTTAAGTTGCTATTTTCTACATAACGCAATAGAATCATATTTAGTGACCAATTCTACCTAATCCCATAGGTACGTGGAATCCATATTCCGGACTCGTTGGTTATCATAACTTTTAAACCGTTAGAAATTAATATTTTCGTTTCCTTTTGTAACCTTATACCTTTTAGCCTTAGCTTTATACTACAATAATAGATAACATTAGCTTGACCATTAGTCTTTGTGGGTTCGATAATCTTTTAAAACTACAGATAGGTTGTGCGCTTGTAGTCATAATCCAGCAGACACGCCCGTCGACATCATGGGTATTCTTGACTCTGGAGGAAACACTTGATATCATGATACCATGATTTATTGTCTACTTCCTCTTCTGATGAAAAAATATGAGCGGGTCTTCCAAACGAATGATCCTAATTTCGGGTACCTCATTATGGAAATTTACCTGGTACATGGAGGACAAGGTGGTTAAAGCATCTTCCATTTGATTCGTCTCTTGAGGTATGTGATGGAAATTGACTTTATCAAAGAAAGGCAACAACCGCCTAGAGTAATATTTGTATGGAATCAAACCCGAATGACGAGTTTCCCATTCACCTTTGATCTGATTGATAACAAATGATGAATCCCCAAAGACATCGAGGATCTTAATCCTAATATCAATAGCTTCTTCGATGCCAAGGATACATAATTCATATTCTTCCATATTATTTGTATAATCAAAACATATCCTTGTAATAAAAGGAATATGAGAACCTCAATGAGTGATTATAATTGCTCCATCAAATACCAAACCCCATCGGGATGCAGGCTCTGGTCCTTCATCAGGCCCTGGTTCATCACAATATTTATCTCTAATGGCCATAGCATCTTCATCCAGAAAGTCAAACTTGATAGGCTGATAATCTTTAATCGGTTGATGAGCTAAATAATCTGTCAACACACTTCCTTTAATAGATTTATGAATATGATATTCAATGTCATATTCTGATAGCAACATCTGCCAACAGGAAATTCTTCATGTTTGTGCAGGCTTCTCAAAAATATACTTGATAGGATTTATTTTGGATATCAACGAAGTAGTATGGTTCAACATATACTGCCGAAGACGTCGGGAAACCCATGCCAAGGCACAAAAAAAATTCTCAAGAAAAGAATACTGGATTCGTAATCTGTGAATTTCTTACTCAGGTAATAAATATCATACTCTTTCCTGTCAGTCTCATCCTATTGTTTGAGGACACAACCGATCGATCCTTCCAAGACTGTCAAATACATAATCAGAGGCTTCCCTTCCACTGGAGGGATTAAAATAGAAGGTTCAAGTAAGTTACCCTTGATACTATTAAAAGCCTTCTGACAATCTTCATTCCACACAATGCTTTGATCTTTATGAAGAAACTTGAAGATTAGCTCACAAGTGACAGTCAAGTAAGAAATGAACCTAGAAATGTAATTCGGACGCTAGAGAAATCCTCTGACTTGCTTTCCTGTTCTAGGTGCAGGAACATCTCGAATATCCCTAACTTTGTCTTGATCCACTTCTATACCTTTCTGACTGATAATGAAATCCTCTGACTTGCTTTCCATGCTTGTATTGTATATTATTTCTTTTCTTATTTGATTACTAACCAAAACCACAAAAATATGTCACTAACTCTTTTTGTTTTGAAGCTCAAGTGATCATGTGCTCCACAATGCTCCTAGGAGGCTCTTAAGCCCAATGAAATGGCTAGATGAAGATGAGAAAAAGCATGAAAATGGTCCACAAATCTCATAATCATCATATATGTCTCCCAAGTATCTCAATTTTCCAGTTTGATCAAGATAACCCAAAGGGCTTGAAGATTGTTTCCCAAGGAAACCCTAATTTCACTATGCTTTGACTATGCCTTGCCCGTGAAGCAATCTCAACCACTGATCAAATTTAATCAAGGGAAGTTCTTTAATTTATCATTTTATGCGTATATGAGCCTATTTTAGGCCCCTCAATCATTTATTCATCAAGATTGGAAGTTTGGCCTTGAAAAGTTGACCAATCAAGTCATCCGACTAAGCTGAGAATCAATGAAATATAACTTTTGTTGTGTTTGTAAAATAAAGATGACCCCAAGAGTATAAACTCTCCTAAGAACCATATGAACACCTTTCATGTTAATCAAAAATCCATTTGAAGCTTGGAAGATCATTATTCATTTCAAAACATTATAGGTCATTTTGATTGAAACCCTAATTTTAGGTCAACTTACCAAGGGCATAACTTCTTTAATTTTTATGATTTTGAGGTGATACCAAATGAATTGGAAATATTAAGATTTCTAATTCAAATTTGATGTTGGACAAAATTTCATAATCCTAAAATAAATACATGTGATAATGCAAAACATTATAGGTCATCTTGGACCTAATTCATTGAATTTCAAAAAGTACCAAACTTCAAATTCCCATAACTTTGTAATAGAAAATCCAAATGATGCAAACTTTGAGTATATATTGACTATCTTGAAAGGATCTACAACTTTGGTGTTCGAGGTTTTTTCATTTGAATCTTGTATCAAGAGGACAGAGGGGTTTGATTAAGCTTGTTTTTGGTGAACTTTTTAAAAATGATTTGAACATGTTTTGTACTTGGATTTTCCTAACCAGTTTTCATCAATTTGCACATGCCAAATGATTTTTTCCCAACATGACTTTTGTTCCTTATTTCAAGGGCTTTCCAACCATTACTCACATTAGTCTTTTGGATTCACCATTTGGGAGATTCGAAATTCTTTTCATTTAGGTGCATTTCAATATTTTATGGTGAAACTTAAATTGCAAGCTTGTTCAGTCCAATGTGCATGTCCAAATGCATTTCACTTGAGCTCAGCAAGTTGTTTCAGCCATCATTGGGCCTTCCACACACTCACCAAAGGAATCATTCCATTTTTCTCTGATTTTCGAGCTTGAAATTCAGCATCATTAGTTGAGTTTTAAAGCCAAATTCTTTAGCCAATCACTTCCAATACATTCATAGATCAAGAAGGAGCAAAGATCTTGGAGAATTCGTGGCCAGAAGTTCATCCATTTGAAGGTATCCATTCAAACTTTTTGGATTTGAATCTTCTAATTCAATGTAGTATCCTTGTGTTTCTGTGGTTTTCTGAAGTCCTCACACTTGAGGCAAGCTGTTGATTCTTTCAATTCTTCATTTCATGAGTAATCCATGTGGACACCATGATTTTCTCCTTCACCTTTCTCTCAATATAGGAAGAGTGAGGGAGATCCATTGGTACAATGATGATCTATATCACACGAGCTTCATTTCCATGGCTTTGTTTTTAATTTTCATTAAGATTCATTTCTCTGCAAATTTGGCCGGATTCTATTGCTTCACCGGAGAAGACGGTGGTTTCCACCACCACCACCACGTGTCTTGCTCCTTGGCCATTGGATCTCCATTTCAGGATCTAATCGTGTGCATCCGTTTTGATTACTTCATTTAATCCTTTGTGTGGCGCGTTTGACTCATGAGTAGCGTGTTTCCTCACATCCAAACCATTGCCTTGTGCCACATCAATTAATGAAACACATCTGATGGTTGTGCATTTTCCGTTTATTTTATTTCCTTTTTATTTTCTGTTAATTCCTTTTATTTTCAAAAATTCATTAAAAATTCATTTGAAGTCAGAAAAATATGAGACCAATTCCAAAAAAATTCTTGAAAAATCTAGTTTCATATTATGATTTTTAATTATTTTTGTGACTTCATATGACATTTTTTCTGAATTACTTGGTTTTTAATGCTTTTAATTCATTTTGAAATACTTTTTGACTTTTAAAAAATCCAAAAATATTTTCATAGCATTTATGGATCATGATAAGTCAATGAAAAATAGTCTCAACAATTTCTGGATTGTTTTGAGATTATTTGAGATTTTAATTCATATTATGCTATTTTTAATTGTTTTTAATTGGTTTTAATTACTTTCTGATTTCAAAAATTTGTGAGAAAATTAGTCAAAGCTTGTTTAACTATGTTGAACCTATGAGAATTTAATTGGACTTTTTGAAGTTGCTTTGAATTGAATTTGAGGTTCAACCTTATTTGTTTATTTTTTATTTGTATTTTATTTTAATTCAAAAAATGCCAAAAAAAAAACATTGACTTCTTGACTTGTTATCTTCATTTCTCTTCTGTTCGGTGTTGATTGAGGTTGAATTGATTCAACTTTGATCAAATTCATTGAATCTTGGGGTTTAAAAGTCCTTATGGATCATCACTTAGAAAGATGAATGAATTTGATCAAGGATGAGTTATCCCTTGATCAATTGGGATTGTTTGTTGACTTCTTACCCCCTCCCTTTCATCTTCATCCCTTTCTTTCCATCAATGGCGAATGAGTTAAAGTCTTGAGGTTGGTCTTGACAAATGAGAAGTTTAACCTTCTTTGATCCAAACCAAACTCAACTTGATCCATGATCAAGTGAGTTATTTTGTGTCAAAGATAGGTTACTTCTTGGTCAAGCAAATAACCAAAAGTCAATACAAGGCCCTTCCCCTTTTGTTTGGCATGGAAAGTTTATGGAGCTTGTCTTACTAGTCATGATCTCTAACTTGTGTTCCTTGCCTATATTCTTATTGACCGATCTCAGATAGGTGTGACTACTACATTAGTCTACTTACGATTGCTTAACATAGCGCTACATTATCTTATGACAAGCTAACATAACCTCACTAACTACTAACTTTAATTTGAGCTTTTAATTTCTTGTCATTTACTTTTAATATCATTTATTTCTTGCACATTATTCATATTAGTTTTCATATTTTCTCACTTGAGCACATATTTTATGTTTATGTCATTTTTCTTTTGCTCATTTGAGCCCATTATTGTATATAAATATTTTTCCATTTTGTGTTGTTTGTGTTTGCTTTGATGTGAACAAAAATGCAAAAGGAGAAAGGACTTAGAATTAGGATCTACCCATGCTAAAAGGAGTTCAAGAGCAACTAGGCCTCATGCCTTTAGAATGCAAAATATGTTGAAGAGCAATTAGGCCTCATGCCTTTAGAATGCTAAAATTCAAAGTTGACCTCAAAAGGACTTCTCCTCCAAACTTATTCTTTGTCCATTCCCTTTATTGTGTTGTGAACTTTTTGATGATTGCTTTTGTGTGATAGGGATCCCCACCTTGAGATTGTGAAAAGAGGACCATTGTCATGGGTAGCCAAGTTAAGAGCCGAGCCAAAATGGAGATCCTAGGAGCTTGAATTCAATCTATTGATTGCTTGTTTTGTGTGCTAAGTCCAAAGGAAAGGAGCATCTTGAGTCATCTCTATGACTCCAAGAAAAGGAATTCCAAGGGTTTTTCTTTCCCCTCCAATCTTTGTTTGCTTTAGGAATAGCCCTTCTTTCTTCTCCCCGCTCTAACCAAGCCAAAAATCATTTTCAAAACTTTGACTTTATTTCAAATTAGAAACCTAGGCCTTAAGCCTTTGAATTTTCAAAACCATTTTTCATAAATACTCATTGTGAATAAACTTTAATCCAACTTTGACCTCATTTTGTAAATGTCGCATTACGCGAAAAACCGGCAGGAAAACAAAATAACAGAGCCGCCACCGTGCGTTATTTATCCCAAAAGAGGGAAAGGAAACGCTCGAAGTAAACCTGGAAAAGACATGGTCTCGCGACCAAAGAGAATGGGATCGGGAGTCGGTCGTACTCCTACGCATCCGTCGTACTCGACGGGATCCACACACAAAAGGAAGGATAAGGTTGCTAGAAACTGCTCACAAACATCAAACACTGGCTGAAAGAGACACAGGAAAGACAAAAGAAACTAACTCGGCAGGATATCGCATCCTGGGCCTACGTAGTCTGTCAGGCACAGACATCAGAGTCGACGTAGTTCGGGACAGGGGAAACGTGCTCGCTAGGATGTCGCATCCTATGCATACGTATCTTCTTGGACTAAGAAGAATCAGAGCACTCGTAGCTCGGCTAACGCACGCCAAACAAAACCACACAGGAAACCGACTGCCAATCGCTGGACTTACGTCAGACTCCACACAAACTGGCAAACATGGAAACCGAATGCCAATCACTGGACTTACATCAGACTCCGAACCAAACGCACGCACACTGGAAACCAAATGCCAATCGTTGGACTTACATCGGACTCCAAGCACATAACAAGAGGATACGGAATGCCAATCGCTGGTCTTACATCCATCTCCTAACACACACAAGAGACAAAAGCAAAAAGGGCGCCCGGAGAGATCAGCTCATCTCCTGCCTACGTACCTCATCTGGTATGAGGATCAGGGCGACGTAGTTCCCCTACGCAGGGACAAAGGACTAGCCTAACCAGATACAAAGGGAGACAAACTACTAGGGAGACTACGGCTCGAGCCTAGAAGTTATCATGCATATCATCCCTAAGTTAAGGTTGCTATCTAACTTGCACAGGGAGCAAGCTATCCTAAACAACACAGGCAAAGCAATCAATCACACAAATAGCACACACTATATACAAACAAAGTGGGCTCACACAAGGTTAGGCTTTAGTCAAGGGGTCATGTCAACCTCGACAAACAAGCCACTATAACAGGGTGATGTTAGCTCTTAACCCTAACATTGAGAGTTAGGGTGAAGCAGATGAAATGGGAAGTGAGGGGTGTGCCTCATAGCTCTTATCCCTGGCCTGGGAGAGCTTCAGACAAATGAAAGTGTGGGTTCAGAAAGTTGGAACCCTTCTACACATATGACTGACTCAACAAAGATCTTGGGCTATTATCCACAATGCATCAACACAAGGTGTGTGAGCAAAGTGGATGACTCACTGATTAGCAGGAGATGGACTACACATCTCTTGTATCTGCCAATGCCTCTTCACTTAGGAGGTCTTTAATATATACAGGGGACAAAGATAAACAAACACAAGCATTGCCTCTTAAGGAGGACTTCAGACAGGTGCCTGCCCAAGTAACAAGACAGGTCTTCCAGACTAGATGAAGTCAGAGAAGTTATACCTCAATGCTTAAGCTATCAAGCAAAGCAAAAGCAAGTTCACAATGAACTAAAGCAACTAATGTACCTGAAAACAATCCAACACAATCAGTATACAAGTCAACAAAAGTCAAACAGACAGACTAGTGGTCAACAGTCAACAGTACACAATTAAACAGACAAGCATCAATGCACCAAGGCAAAGCACAAGCTCAAGTCAAAGGAGCTAAATCACCTACAAAACAACTCAATGTTAATCAACATCAATCAAATATCAATCCAAATGAGCAAATGAATCAATCTCCTCAAGGCCATATGCTTCTTGTCCTGAAAACAAAACTCATACATAAGCACAAACCACTAGGACAAGGCCTAGGGTCAAAGAGGGAGAAATAATTCAAAACAGAACATGAAAATTGACAAGAATCAAGTTCAATCAAATAAGAACAATATCCAAGTGGTCTCATATCAATAGCATCAACCAAGTTCATTTCACAAAGCACATAAGGCAAAGCATGCAAGTTGAAAGCTCATTGAAGCAAACAGAATGAACCAATCCACATCAACTCAAACATAATTCAATAAATCCCAAGAAAATCATGGCTAAACAACACACATCACATGATCAACATACCAAAAATCAAGGCATTTGGACAAGTGGAAGCATGGCAAAGAAATTCCATAAGGAAAGGCAAGCACAAACAAGCTCAATTGAGGCATAATTTCATACATCAACTTAACACAAGCCTAAAACAGAATCCACACATGATAAATGCATCCAATCAAAGCCACAATAAACTTCAAATTGTCTAGAATCAATGTGCAAAATTTCAAGTTCATATGATGAACATCAAGCATTTCACAAATCATCTAAGTTCATGACTATCCAAAAGTCCACAAATGACAAGCCAGAAAGGAAAATCTCAAACAAATCAGAAATGAATCTAAAAATTCTACAAACATTCACGAGTAATCCTAACATCCAGAAGTAGCATCATGCAAAAAATCTCATCCATTGGCATTTAATTGGCATGGCAAATAAAATCAACAAGTTGGACAAGCAATGGTGTGACACACATTGTCACACCTACCTTAACCACATCATAACTCAACAACCAGAAATGAGAAAAATACAAACTCTATACCAAAATGTCAATTAGGATGTCTAGTTTAAGCATGCAAAGTTTCAAGTTCATTGGATAAAATCTCATCATTTCATGAAGCAAATGGCAAGGTTGGTCAAGAAAACACACATGTGAACAATCCCTAAGCAAAATTAAAATCCATCAATGAGTTATGCATTTTTTAAATGAATGAAAAATAAAAAAAAACACATGAAAGCATGCATGAACATGGATAGCATAATGAAATAAAATGCCAAGGCCTTATTTGAAAATGCATGCGCCCGGACTCGAACCGAGGGAACATTTGAATTGAGGGCGTTTCATCATGAAACACTCCGTTTCATTAAGTCTACGTGGCCAGGCTTAACGTTCATATCCAATCATAATGCCACGCTGGGGACACGCTGTACCAGTACATGCTCTTAAACATGGAACCGCATGCAATACGCGCTAAAACAGATCGAAAGCAAATCTGGAAAAGAAAACCCTAGGTGTTCATCATGTTCATACGATTTTCCAGGTCAAGAACAAACATCCACCAAAATTCAAATCCAGCATATCATCACACTCGTCTTTCAACATACAACATCAATCTAAGCTCAATTTATCATAATTCTCATTAACATACACGGATCGAGTAAGAGAAGATTCACATGTCAATCTTAGATTCAACCTAACTCACTCATTTCTTGATGAAATTTAACGATTCAAAGCTCAGTGCACTCAGTGTTCCAAGATCTACAACATGCATATCATGAGTTCAAGAATTATAAGATTCGAATCCTAACCTTCAAAGAGATGCAGAACTGGATTTGTAGTTTTCAGGCCTTGTAATGTCCAAACAGTTGCTCTCCAATGCTTATGTGAATGAATGAATGAATGTTGATAGCTTAATTGTGCTTGATGTTGCTCAAATCCTCAACTGCCATGAATGGAAGCTTGCTTCAACAGTTCCAAAATGTGCACGAAATCCTTGAAATCTTGCTTCAATCTTGTTCAAAAATGCTTGTGGATCATAGATTGATCAAGAACAAGGCAAGGTTTGTGAAGAATTTGGATGAAAAAGTGAGAAAAAGTTTGAGAGCACAATGAAGAAAAAGTTTCAGATCTGGAAATTATGCCAAGTTAATCAAGTTTTTGTTATGATTATGCTATATATATGAGCTGTTAATGATTCTTGCTAATCATGATTAAACAATGCAATTGTATTAAGTGAAATGAAGGTGTAAGTGCAAATTGTCCAATTCACCTCATGTGCATGCAATGGATGCTACAGTACACGAAATTTGTGCCAAATCCACTTGAAATGTTGTTTAAGAGCCAAGGCAAGTGATTGGAAGTGAAGGCAATGCATATTTTTCAAATTGTAATTTTCCCTCCAAATTTCAAATGAAAATGCCAAATTTTTTGTAATGGAAATGCATGATATGTGATGCATGTTTTGGATAGTAGAGATCAAGAGAGAAATGTTCCAAAAAGAACCATCTCATTTGGCCTTTTGGTGTGAAAGTTATCCCCTTTTGAACTTCAAATTATCTTGACCATGATTGATCCATAACTTTTCAACCATACATGAGAAATTCATGTTCTTGGACTTTTTGAAAATGGGAGAACAAGATCTTCAACTGTAATGTTGGACAAAATTTCATTTGAAGCTTTCTTGGACATGTAATCTTGAGGAGAAAACCTTTCCATTTTTTGCAATTTCAAATTACAGGTCACTTACTATTTTTGGAAAGTTTTCATTTGACCTCAAATTCTTCATGGTTGATGTTTGAAATGTAAAATGAAACTTGTATGGACATGAAGGAGGCCTCTCTAACCATCTCCCACCTTCAAATCCATGATTGCATGCACAGTTGACTTTGGTTGACTTTCTAGGGTTTCAGATGAATTGTGCAATGACTGATGACTTCTGAACATCTAACCTTTGGCCAAACCACTTCAAAATGATCCCTAGGTCATATGAACTCAATGAACCAACCCTAGGGCTTTGCTTCAATAGGAAATGCACTTGCTTGCTTGCACAACTGGATCTCCTGACCAGTCTTGACTGATGACTTGCACTTGGGCAATGGACAATGCAATGCTATGCAGTGGACAATGTAAGGTTAATGACTTAAAATGAAAATGAATGTACAAAATGGGAGGTGCAAATTTGAGGTGCTACAGTAAATAAATCTAACTTGTAAATATAACCCATTTCAAGTTGTTTTGTGGTTCCAATGACCACTTGTTAAAACCTTTTCAAAAACATTAGTCATAGGTTTGAGTTATCATAGTGGTTGATGTAAATATCACCTCATCCTTAGTGTTGGATTATAAGTCTTCCATGCTTATTATAGGGTTAACCCCTCACTAGCATGTTGAAGTCTTCCTCACATGGTGGATTGTTGGTTTAGATTGAGTTTTCTCCCTCTGATAACAAAAGACCTTAAGGCTTTTGATTAAAATCAATTCACCAATCTTTGAGATTTTTACCCCGAACTACGAGGTTTTGATCCTCCTTTGTGATGGTACGTAGGCAATGGGTTCATCCATTCAAACAACAAAATTGTAAATATAACCTATTCTCTTCTCATCCCTCCAATCTTTTGCACAAATCTTTTCACAAATACCAACCTACAAAACATATTTGCAAAAAGGGTTCCCTTAGATACTAAGGATGTTTTGGATGCATAAAACCTTCCCATTTCATAACCAACCCCCTTACCTAGATCTCTCACATTTTTATTCGTTTTTGATTTGAAAAACTTCTTACTTGGCTTTTGTTAGCTTTTTAGCCTTTCCTTTGGACAAATAAAAGTGCGGTGGCGACTCGAATTATATGTTGACTTTTGGTTTAGTTAATAAACCTAAAGGTAACGAAAACCCCGCTACAGAAAAATGGCGACTTTGTTGGGGATCAACTTGCTCCAGTGGGTTTAGCCTACTTTTTGCTTGTATATGTTGTATGTTTATATTTATTAGTGGCATATTTTTGTGCAAATTTGGGATGAATGTATTTTGTGTAATGTATGAATTGCTTGATATATTAATTGCTTGTATGCTTAGTGGTTTCTTGTGATATGAGTTTTATACCCGAACTCGAGTGCACTTATGATAGGAGAATGGCATAGTCTTGTTAACTTGTGTGGAGTTATTCCTTAACAAGTTAACTTGCAAGCCCATTCACTTGGTGGAGGTCTTATTGGGATCAATAATGTCACACGAGTAGTCGTGGTTAGGCATTACTCTTTCCAATATAAACCCTAGAAACCAAGGACCTTAGATACCTAGCCCATCTTGGCCTATTTTAGGACGTAATGCGAAGGTCGTTCAAGTGTAAGGCTTGAGGCGATTGTTACGCGATAATACACTCATAAGAGTCTCTCTTGAGAATATTTTTGGAAGACAAGTAGTCGTTTTATCCGATAATATCCGAAAGATGGGATGATGATTATGGGAACCTTTTAGAACATGATTGTAAGGTTTAACCATAGTACACTCCTGTTGGGTGGTTCTTAACCGAGACTCCATGCTCGTGACTTACAACAAACCCTTGATTCGCGGTCAATCCGTTCTCGTATATCCTCAAAATCAATGAAACTTGGGTGTTGATAAGGTGTAAACCATAATCCACCAAAATGGATGATTGATATTGAGGATGACTTGAGCCATCCTATGACCTTTGTGTGGTGTGAATTACTTGATTCTTGAGTGTGTTTGTTGCATTCATGCATCCATGCATTCATTCACATTCATGTCATCAATAATAAAGATTTTACAAGGAACTTAAAAGGTCTATTTGCAAATTTTCAGACATGGATAACCAAAGAAGGAATACGAAGAAGTCCAGTTTTAGACAACCCAACTTGAAAGAGTTAAGGCGTCTGACATCTTATGTATTAGAGCCCTTGGAATTAAAATCTCACCATGGGAAGCTTCTAGCTATTCTTTCTACCAAGGTGGATGAGGGCCTGATGAGTGTGTTGGTGCATTTCTACGATCCTTTGTATCGGTGCTTCACTTTTCCGGAATTCCAGCTTTTGCCTACACTAGAGGAGTATGCTTATCATGTAGGTATACATATTCTTGACCAGTTGTCATTCAGTGATTTGGAGAAGATTTCGTCTTCTCAAGAGATTGCTGACATGCTTCCTATGGAGGTATCTGACATTGTTGCCAATATGACTACCAAGGGTGGAATTCAAGGTCTCCCATCTGATTTTTTGATTGCCAAAGCTACCTTGTTTGGGAAGGCCATCAGTAAGGAAGCTTTTGAATCCATATTTGTACTCCTCGACTATGGGCTAGTGTTATTTCCCAACATCGTTAACTTCGTGGTTGTGAACGCTATTAGGATTTTATCTTCTCTTAATCCCGTTCCGACTCTGTTGGGTGACACTTATTTCTCTTTGCATATGAGGAATCCGAAGGGTGGTGGTTCCATCATATGCTTTCTGCCTCAGTTGTACAAGTGGTTTATTTTGCACTTGCCTCATACGCTTGCCTTCAAGGAGAACAAGGGATGTCTACAGTGGTCCACAAGACTTATGTCTCTCACTAATGATGATATCTCTTGGTATAATCGTGTTTATGATGGCGTTTAGATTATTGACTCTTGTGGTGAGTTCTCCAATGTACCTCTTCTTGGTACATGTGGTGGAATTAACTACAACCCCGCTTTGGCTCGCCGTAAGCTTGGGTTCCCCTTAAAGGATAAACCTAGCAACATTTCATTGGAAGGCTTATTCTTTCAAGAGGGTAAAGATCCCCAAAACTTGAAGGATAGGATGGTCCGCTCCTGGCGCAAGGTTCATAGGAAAGGCAGGAATGAGCTTGGTCCGAAGAATTGTGTTGCTTTGGAGCCTTACACGTCTTGGGTAAGGAAGAGAGCTCTTGAGTACCGCATGTCGTACGAGTATCCGATACCTACCCCTATGATTATGGTTGGACCTTCAACCCTCCCTGATCAAGGAGTAGAGGAGTTGAGAGACGAGACTGTTCGCGTGCTTGGGTTCATGAGCGTGATGAGCTTCTTCAGCAGCTCAAGGATAAGGATGCAGTGATCGAGTTTCTAGAGCATCAGGTTATTGATGAGCCTGATGATGTGGTTACTTCTCTCCTTTCTCACTCGTCTAGGTTTTGGAAGAAGAGATATGATCAGCTCGCCAAGGAGAAGGCTAACATGGAAGCAACTTATGAGAGAGAGGTGAAGAGGCTTCGTGCGACGTATCTTCCGATCTCGAAGGCTTTGGACGATTGCTTCTAGGGCTCCATAGGATGCTTATTCTCCTTTTCTCTTGTATTGTATTTGGTTATCGAGACTGTACTACTTCTTTGGTGTAAAAAGTTTCCAAATATTATATTGCTATGAGTATTCCACATATGTCTTAAAAAGTTCAATATTTTCAAAACATTTGCAAATAGATCTTTATAAATTTCCTTTGTAAAAAACAAATCATATGAACAAGCATTGCATGCATCATATGCATAAGCAGGTTTTGGTTCCGAGCCCTTGATACAGTGGTCTAACTCTTTGCTCTTTATTTATTTTGAAGACAAGCTGACGCACCAGTACAACACCAGAGCAAATCATTCGAAGATCATGGAACACCTTGAGCAAGAGAACTGGGATTTGAAAGAGGAGACTGCCAGGCTGAATGCCATGATGGAGTCGGTTCTTACAGCACAGAGTCAAGCTTCTCCAACTCCTGCAACTCCTCCCGCGAGGACAGTCATCTCTGAAGTGGTTACTTCAACAGTGCCTGCTGCCACCGCCCACTTTGCTCCTAGTCTGCCTGTTGGATTCCCTTGGGGAATGCCACCTAACTTTGTACCAGAGGGTTTCACTCCCACTTTTGCTTCTATGTCGGCATCTAGCCCAGTCCTGTCTGTGCCACCTCCCGTTGTGCACACTTTGCCGCGTGTTGAAGACACCATTTATCATTCCGAGCCATTTGAAGGCCCCGACGTTTATGAGAAGATGGATGAGATGAAGGATCAATTCCTTGAGTTACGTAAGGAACTAAAGACGCTGAGAGGCAAAGATCTGTTTGGCAAGAGTGCTGCTGAACTATGCTTAGTGCCCAACGTGAAAATCCCAGTTAAATTCAAAGTGTCTGACTTTGAGAAGTACAAGGGAAACACGTGTCCACTCAGTCATCTTGTGATGTATGCTCGCAAGATGTCGACCCAAACAGATAATGATCAACTGCTGATTCACTATTTTCAGGATAACCTAATAGGTGCTGCACTGCGTTGGTATATGGGGCTAGAGAGTGAAAGCATTCGCACTTTCAATGATCTGGGAGAGGCTTTTGTGAAACAGTATAAATACAAAGTGGAGATGGCTCCAGACAGAGATCAGTTGAGGGTGATGTCCCAGAAAGACAAAGAAACCTTTAAGGAATATGCCCAGAGCTGGAGAGAATTGGCAGCTCAGATAGTGCCACCCTTGGAGGAGAAGGAGATGACAAAGATCTTTCTGAAGACTTTGAGCTCTTTCTACTATGAGCGCATGATTGCTAGTGCTCCCTCGGACTTTACCGAAATTGTATTTATGGGGATGAGGCTAGAAGAGGGGGTCCGCGAAGGACAGCTGTCCCGTGATGATAATTCGGCGAAGAAATATGGAGGATTTTCCAGTAATAAAGAAGGGGAGACTCATGCTGTTTCTTCCCATATTAAGAGAAGGCCCTCTATGAGGAGGAAAGAAGTCTGACCAACTGTTAACCAACACCAGGTGGCTCATATAGCACCTGCTTTCAGAGAAGCTCAACAACCACAACAACAACATCGTCAATAACAACAGGCTTACCAGCCTCGCAATAATAACAACAACAACACCAGCAACTATGAGAGGAAGAGGGTGACCTTTGACCCGATTCCTATGACCTATGCTGAATTGTATCCTTCCTTAATTGATAGGAAGTTGATAACTCCACGAGATCCTCCTGCTGTGCCAGCCAATCCTCAATGGTGGTACACGCCCGAACTTCATTGTGTGTATCATTCCGGTGCTCCCGGACATGATGTGGAGAGTTGCTTTCCGTTGAAGACCAAGGTGCAAGACCTTGTGAGGAGTGGGATACTATTTCTCGAGGATGTAGGCCCAAATTTGAAGAAGAACCCATTGCCCGAGCATGGGAAGGCAGCTGTCAATATGGTTCAGGGGTGTCCTGGCAAATATAAAGTCCTTTATGTGAATGACATAAGGCAATCCTTGGTAGAGATGCATAAGTTGTTATGTGAGCATAGTCATTATGAGCATGATCATGATAGATGCCATGAGTGCACTGTCAGTGAAAGAGGATGTCGCAAGATAAGGAAAGACATCCAAGAGATGCTACACCAAGGGATGATTGAGATACTTCAAAATCGTAATGAGGATGAAGTTGATGTTATCACTCCAGTGTTCAAAATTCCTGATCGTGTTGTCATCAAGTATGATGGCAGTAAGAAGAAGGTGTTGCCAACTCTTGTGATCAAGCCAGCGGGCCCTGTCCCGTATGTGTCAGATAGAGCGGTTTCGTACCGTTTATAATGCTGTTATGCTGGAAAATGGGAAGGAGGTGTTGTTGCCCTCAACCTCTGTCGTAAGCATTTCTGATGTTAGTGGAGTGACCCGTAGTGGTCGTGTTTTCTCGGCTCAGCCGAAATCCCATGAAGGCATCGTGAAGAGAGATGTTGCTAGTCCTACTAGTCCCGTAGGGACTTCTTCTTCAAAACATTCTATTCCTGCTATGAAGGGTGTTGACCCTGTTGTTGTCAAAGCTGATAAAGCTCCTATCCTGGTTGGCCAGTCTGGCATGTTGAGAGAGGATGGCGATGAGGTGCTAAGGCTCATCAAGAGGAGTGAGTACAACATTGTGGAGCTGTTGCTTCAAACTCCATCAAAGATATCTGTCCTATCTTTGTTGATGAATTCAGAGCCAGACCGTGAAGCGTTGCAAAGGGTGTTGGACGTGGCATACGCGGATCACGATGTCACGATTGAGCAGTTTGATAGCATTGTTGCAAATATAACTGCTTGTAACAATTTGAGCTTCTATGATGATGATCTCTCAGAGGAGGGAAAAGACCACAATTTGGCTTTACATATCTCCATAGATTGTAAAGACGTTGCCCTGTCCAATGTGTTGGTGGACACAGGGTCATCACTTAATGTATTGCCAAAATCCACTCTCGCCAAACTTTCGTATCAGGGGCCTCCCATGAGGCAAAGTGGAGTGGTAGTAAAAGCTTTTGATGGATCGCGCAAGACTGTGATTGGTGAATTAGACCTCCCGATCAAGATTGGACCTAGTGATTTCCAGATCACTTTCCAGGTTATGGACATACATCCGTCATACAGCTGTTTGCTTGGTAGACCATTGATTCACGAGGAAGGCGCCGTGACATCCACCCTGCACCAAAAGATGAAGTTCGTCAAGAACAAGAAGTTGGTGGTGACAGGGGGAGAGAAGGCTCTCTTGGTCATCCATTTATCTTCCTTTTCCTACATTGATGCTGAGGATGAGGTTGGAACTCTGTTCCAAGCCTTATCTATTGCTGAGCCTTCTAGGAAAGGAATTTCTTCATCTGTCTCTTATAATGACGCGAAGTTGGCCATCGAGCATGGTGCAACTAATGGTTTGGGGAAAATGATAAAGATGGAAGATAATAAGTCTCGGGCTAGTATAGGGTATTCTTCTAGTGTTTCTAATGATCTTGGGTTGTTTCAGAGTGGAGGTTTCATTCACACCAATGAAGATCAAGAAGATGCTGCCATCGTTGAAGAAAATGAAGAGGAAGACCTTGGCAACTTTGTCATACCTGGAGGAATCTGCAATAATTGGGTCGCTGTTAATGTTCTAACAGTTATCCATAAGTCAACGTAATATGTTCACTTTGTTTAAAAACCCTTCTCCCATGCCAAAAGGAGAAGTGAAGACATTGTTGGCATAATTGATTAATACAATGATATTCATTCAATAATCGCATGTTAAATGTTTGTTTCTCAAATTATTTGCCTTGTTTGAATTCTAAAATCTCTTTTATACTCAAAATCATTATGCAGGTTGATCAAACCCATTGAACATAATGATCCAACATCATCTCCCAACTTTGAATTCCCTGTATTTGAGGCAGAAGAAGATGATGTTGAAGAGATTCCTGATGAGATTACCTGTTTGCTTGAGTACGAGGAGAAAATCATTCAGCCACATCTTGAGAATCTGGAAATGGCCATCTTGGGGTCTGAAGACTGCATTCGTGAAGTTAAGATTGGGGCACTCCTTGAAGAGTCTGTTAAGAAGGGGTTGATTGAGTTGCTACGAGAATAAGTCGACGTCTTTGCCTAGTCGTATGAAGACATGCCTTGTCTAGATACTGATATCGTGCAACATTTCTTGTCGTTGAAGCCTGAGTGTGTGCCTGTAAAGTAGAAGCTCAGAAGAACTCATCCTGATATGGCAGCGAAGATCAAAGAAGAAGTTCAGAAGCAAATTGATGCGGGGTTTCTGGTGACTTCTACATATCCTCAATGGGTGGCCAATATTGTGCCTATACCTAAGAAAGACGGAAAAGTCCGAATATGTATGGATTACCGTGACTTGAATAAAGCTAGTCCAAAAGATGATTTTCCTTTACCACACATTGATATGTTGGTAGACAATATGGCTAAATTCAATGTCTTTTCCTTTATGGACGGATTTTCCGGTTATAATTAGATTAAAATGGCACCCGAGGATATGGAGAAGACAACATTCATCACACCTTAGGGAACATTCTGTTATCGAGTGATGCCCTTCGATTTGAAGAATGCCGGAGCCACGTATCAACATGCTATGACTACCCTGTTTCATGACATGATGCACAAGGAGATCGAGGTGTATGTCAATGATATGATTGCAAAGTTGAAAACAGAAGTTGAACATGTAGAACACTTATTGAAGCTTTTCCAGCGTTTGAGGAAGTACAAACTCCGCTTGAATCCGAACAAGTGTACATTTGGAGTCCGTTCCGGCAAGTTATTGGGCTTTATTGTCAGCGAGAGAGGTATTGAAGTTGATCTTGCCAAGGTCAAAGAAATACAAGAGATGCCTGCGCCCAAAACTGAGAAGCAAGTTCGAGGTTTTCTTGGCCGCTTGATTTACATTTCGAGATTTATATCCCACATGACTGCCACATGTGCGCCTATATTCAAGCTCCTCCGGAAAGATGAGCGTCATGATTGGACCGAGGATTGCCAAAAGGCCTTTGACAGTATCAAAGAGTATATATTCGTGCCTCCGGTTCTGTCTCCGCCTGTTGAATGGAGACCATTGATTATGTATTTGACCGTGCTTGATGATTCCATGGGTTGTGTCCTTGGTCAGCAAGATGAATCAGGAAAGAAAGAATATGAAATATATTACTTGAGTAAGAAGTTCAACGACTGTGAGTCTCGATACTCAATGCTTGAGAAGACATGATGTGCTTTGGCTTGGGCTGCTAAGCGTTTACGCCAGTATATGTTGAATCATACAACTTGGTTGATATCCAAAATGGATCCGATCAAGTATATCTTTGAGAAGCCTGCTTTAATTGGGAGAATTGCCCGTTGGCAGATGCTGTTATCTGAGTATGATATTGAATATCGAGCTCAAAAAGCTATTAAAGGTAGTATCTTGGATGACCATTTGGCGCATCAACCAATTGAAGATTATCAGTCTGTGCAATAAGACTTCCCGGATGAGGAGATTATGTATTTGAAGATGAAAGATCGTGATGAGCCTACGCTCAATGAAGGGCCAGAGCCTGGTTCCCGATGGGGTATGGTGTTCGATGGTGCTGTCAATCAGTATGGAAATGGTATTGGGGCAAATGATTATTACTCCTCAAGGCACACATTTTCCTTTTACAGCAAGGCTAACTTTCAAATGCACGAATAATATGGCAGAGTATAAGGCTTGTATTATGGGTTTGGAAGAATGTATTGATCTTAGGATCAAACATCTGGATGTTTATGGCGATTCGGCCATTGTTGTTAATCAGATTAAGGGTGAATGGTAGACGAATTAGCCTGGCCTCATTCCATATAGAGATTATGCGGGGAGGATTTCAACTTTCTTTACTAAAGTTGACTTTCATCATATTCCTCGAGATGAGAATCGGATGGCGGATTCTCTCGCTACGCTTGCTTCAATGATTATTGTCAATTATTGGAATGAAGTCCCAAATATTACCGTGATGCACTTGGATAGACCAACTCACGTGTTTGCAATTGCGGAGGTGAACGATGATAAGCTGTGGTATTATGATATCAAATGTTTTCTCCAAAGTCAGACTTACCCGCCTGGGGCATCTGTTAAAGATAAGAAGACTTTGAGTAGATTATTTGGTAGTTTCTACCTTAATGGTAATGTGCTTTACAAGAGAAATTTTGACATGGTTCTGCTCAGATGCGTGGATAGACACGAAGCAGACCTGTTGATGACTGAAGTCCATGAGGGTTCATTTGGTACCCATTCCAATGGGCATGCCATGGAGAAAAAGATATTGAGAGCAGGCTACTATTGGCTGACAATGGAGTCTGACTGTTGCAAGTATGGGAAGAAATGCCACAAGTGTCAGATTTATACGGATAAGATTCATGTTCCCCCGACGCTTCTGAATGTTATTTCCTCACCATGGACTTTCTCCATGTGGGGAATTGACATGACTGGCATGGTTGAGCCTAAGGCGTCAAACGATCATCGTTTTATTCTCGTAGCCATTGATTACTTCACCAAGTGGGTTGAAGCATCGTATGCAAATGTGACCAGGAATGTGGTTGTGAAGTTTATCAAGAACCAACTCATATGCCGGTATGGTGTGCCAGACAAGATCATTAGTGATAATGGATCTAACTTGAACAATAAGATGATGAAAGAGCTGTGTAGCGAATTCAAGATTGCACATCATAATTCTTCTCCCTATATACCCAAGATGAATGGGGTTGTTGAAGCCGCTAACAAGAACATTAAGAAGATTATTCAGAAGATGGTTGTTACGTACAAAGATTGGCATGAGATGCTGCCATTTGCTTTGCATGGCTATCGTATATCTGTCCGCACTTCAACAGGGGCAACCCCTTTCTCTCTTGTATATGGCATGGAGGTTGTGCTCCCCGTAGAGGTTGAGGTCCCATCAATGAGAGTCTTGATGGAAGCCAAGTCGACTGAGGTTGAATGGGTTCAGAGTCGTTATGACCAACTGAATTTGATTGAAGAGAAGATATTAACTGCCATGTGCCATGGTCAGTTATATCAACAAAGGATGAAGAAAGCCTTTGATAAGAAGTTCAAGCCTCGTGTGTTCTGAGAAGGTGACCTCGTGCTCAAGAAAGTCTTGTCTTTCGCACCCGATTCCAGGGGCAAGTGGACTCCAAGTTATGAAGGTCCATATGTTATTAAGAGAGCCTTTTCAGGCGGTGCTTTGTTGCTCACAACTATGGATGGGGAGGATTTTACTCGTCCTGTGAATTCAGATGCAGTCAAGAAATACTTCGCTTAAAATAAAAACAGAATAGTTTGCTAAGTCGAAAACACGAAAGGGCGACTTAGGCAAAAATAAGCGTCTCGGTGGATTGAAAACCAGAAAGGGCGATCCAGGAAAAAGTTAGAGACATGAAAAAAATGATATATATCCCGCTAGATTGAGTACCTCACTCTGGGGAAATCTAGGCAAAAATTAGGGATTTGGCAAGTAACTGCATCCTGACAAGACTTTGTTCTACAACTGTCATCTGTCAAAGATTCTCGCTCAGTCATCGTCAACTGAAGTTTCGAATACAGTGGATTCAGAGTTGGTGGAGAAACGGTCATTATGTTCAATGTATCCCTTTTCCATGTATATCACCAATTTCAAATTTGTAAAGATCCATGGAGTCTCACAATTTGCGGACTACCATTATCTTAAATAAATTTGAGCCTTGATCCAATTCTTTGCACTCTCATTTGTTTCTGTTTAACAAATGTTTACATGTTTTAATTGATGAATATCATTGTTTTAAACAAATAAAGTTTCATAAATAAACTGTTTTTAATCAAAGTGAACATTCACAATGACTGAAAAGATAAGTGGAATGTCCTCAGTGCTTTCCCAATGATAGTATGATCATCTAAGGGTAAGACATTTATTCATATTCTGGCATTCTTATATCCTCTTTATCAGCTTTCAAGTAGTCTCCCCAGCGAGCGCAGAAAGAATGATACATCATCATCTTCCCAGAGAGTCTGGCGCTAACATTAGTGTTTTATCAATTATATGGTTGTCATCTCTTATGTGGACTGGCCTAAAATCCCTTATAGATTGATAAAAGTTGATATGCTTTGAGTGGAGAACATTCCTTGTCCTGACTGTCTACTCATGAGGAAGTTTGTCTTTCCCCCAGCCTGAGTAAGAATCTCCAACAGAGTAAGCATGTGTTCCCTGCAGAACTAGCTTTCCAGATATTTGTCTCCTCAGTAGGAAGTTGCCTAGTGCAATTGATGAAGGGCTTATTTCCCATTTCATTTATTTTGAAGAGGTATTCCCGGTATGTCGCTTGTTGATGATGGATCCATTTCCAGTTTCCCCAGCCAGGGTAGTCCCTCGAGAGCGTTTACAGCTTGTCCCCAATAGGGTTGCCAGATCAGAACTTGATGTTTGCATCCCCTCAGAGTCTGAAGATTTCTTCTAGCATTGAGAGCTGGTGATGATGATGTTTATTTCCTTCCCTAGTGGAGCAAAATGCTAATTTTCCCCTTTGCAGAGTTTCCTCTCCAGCAGTTAGAAGGGAATGTTTTGATTGATGTACATCTGATTGGTGGTGGTTCCCCACGGAGTTCCACATCATTTCTTAATAAGCTTCCCCAGTAGAGTTTCTTCTCCGGCGGATCTTATTGTGTTTTAACCACCTGTCCCCGAGAGAGTTGATGGAAACTCCCCGACAGATTTTCTGCATCTTCCTTATGTCAGGATTTGTTACGAATGGGGATGGTTCATGGCAATCAAACAATAAGAATATATGCCTCAATCCTCATACAAGTAGGCAACAGTTATCAATCAAGTCAGATAAGGAAACAAGTATATAATCAAATCAAATAATCAAAGAATGAAACAACGGAGCATTAAACAAGGCATGGGAGGTATGAACATGTTAAACAATCAAGCAATAGTAAGCATGGATGAAAGAAACAAGTATAACATATAACAAATGAATCAGACAGATGAAAAGATGCACAAAAAGGGTCCACTTAAATAATTAAATCAAGAAATGAGGTAAGGATCAAATAAAATCAAGATAAAAGGCCTCTAATACATGGCCTATGAGATGAACAAGGGAGGATCAAAATATCTCTTCAATTTCCATAAGCAATCTCTAAATCAAACATTGTAACTAATACTGCAGTCGTCTTCTTCCTTGAGCCAAACCCTAACCCTAATCATTGAAATTCTGGCATAGTCAGATTTCAGATGTTCTACTCCAAGTCATGACATCTGATCCAACATTGTAACTAATACTGCAAGACAGTTATTAAACCCTGTACTAATATGCACACGTTCACAGATGTCACGACATCTGCTTCTATATCACCCTAGTATGGAGGAACACCTAGTTCTGTGCATCTGGTGGAAAGACTCAGCAGAGATCATCCATAGCACTAAATTCTATTATTTTCCTACACAGTCATCAGCAAGATGTCTCAATAGTGATTTGAACATCAACTGTTTTATTATTCAGTTTGCTTGCCTTGTACATGTATTTCCTAAAATAAAGGTTGAACAAGTCAAACCAATTTCCACGTATTAAGGAGCTAACTAATAGGCTATTAGCTAGGTTCATTAATTATAGATAAGTTGTTGGTTTCCTAGATTTTAGCTCAACTGTTGAATTCCTAACGACTAGCCTGAGAACAATACTGAAACAGAAAAACTAATCATCCTACAATTTAGCACATGCTGTCAGGAATGAATGTCACAACATTCAGTTTGACAGCCAGAACATATACCTCATGCTGATTCTGTTATGTTCCTGAAAACCGACAATGCTAAATTTAGTGTACTGTAAAAGACCAACCAGTCTCTACTTCAGTATCAGCCTACAGGAAGAACTGTCAGGACATCCAGTTTGACAGTTTCACAATGGTCCTTTGGCCAGGTCTGTTATCCTCTTGAAGACCAGACTTAATTACTGAATTGAAACCAACCTGCCTAATATTCAGTATATGCTGTTAATGATGAATGTCACAACATTCTAATTGACATTCAAACAGTAGGCTATATACCAGGTTTGTTGTCATCTTGACAAGCAGACTGGAATACCAGCTGTGTTATGGCAGAAGGATTATAACATGCTGAAGGAAAAAAAACACAGGAAATTGTTAACCCAGTTCGGTGCAACATCACCTACGTCTGGGGGCTACCAAGCCAGGAAGAAGATCCACTATCAGTAGTATTAATTCAGAGTTAAACTCCCCCGTTTACAACTCTTCACTTAATCCCTACCCAATGCAATCTATACCTAGGAACTCCTAGATAGAAACCTCCAGTTTCCATTCCTATCACTACAAATACAATGTAATGTTAAAACAACTTGAACTTGCTTCCCAGCTTCATTCAAGACAATAATCACTCTTGCCTACAGGCTTTGAGTTACAAATACTCTCAGCTTTGACCACTGAGAAACACATGGTAACCTTCCCACAGAATGGGAGGTTTACCTCACACACACCCCTAAATTTTCATTCTATGAGGCTTACAAAAACTAGGTTACAATATGCTATTTATAACCTAATCACCCAACAGGATTTGGGCCTTCAGAAATCGCAGCAAACTTCTCCTTTGCTGTTACAAAGTCAGCATAAACTTTCTGCTACAATCAAGGTCTTCAATCCTAAAATCTCTCCATATATATCTCCTTATTTTGAGCCTATATATATTCTGATTGAGTCTTTAAGACCTCCACATGGGAGTTAGGATATTCACCAAATATCCTCACTAATCCCAGAATATATACTGAATTAATTAATTCAGTTTTCTACACATGTGCGATGTCACAGACATGATGTCGTGACATCGTACATGACATGTTGGTCCAGATGTTGAACTTCTTCAACCCAACATATTAAAACAACAGAGATGATTACATTATTTGTTTTACAAAATTAATGCCAATCCCAAGGTATTAACAATCTCCCCCTTTGGCAAATTTTAGCTAAAACAAATAAGCCTCTGTCATTATCTCCACAACCACAAACACCAAAGTTGGTGTACATGAGGAAGTAGAGGTACAAGGTGCAGCTGCATGACAACCCTTCCCCTCAACGGGAGAGCTTCCTGAAGAGTATGTACTGCTGAGTACATAGACAATGTAACTCAGATCATCCAGTTGGTGGCTTTTGTGCCTGACGCCAACTTCTGTTTGTTACCACAGTTTGCTTGCTTCTGGTACATTCTGAGGACCCTATTTCTCTCCCCCTTTTTAGCTAAACATTTACAAATGAACCCTTCACAAAACCAGATCCAGACGCAGTTTGCCCAAACCTTGAGATATCCCATGGTTTAGAGGGAAGTAATGTTTCTCTTGTGAGAAGAGGAGTGCTGATACATCCTTTAAATAGTCCAGCCCGTGCTTAGGAATTAACGGTAGGAATAAATGCTTGGTCAAGATTCATTAATATTTGCTAAGAAACATTCAGAGAATCACCAACAAAATCTCAGACTATCTTTGAATACCTTTTATAGCTCTTGACTGTTTCCTTTCCAAAACAGCAGTTCCAGTGCATGGAGACTATTCCCTATATGCAGTCAGTCACGTTGCACGTGATGTCTTAACATTCAACGTGGCTTTTTCCTGCATTCTTCAAGTATTTTTCCTCTCAACATTTCCTAAGACCACTTTCGTACCTCCAGTAGAAACTTGACATCTGGCACCACTAAGGCCAAAATCACAAACACCAGTAGATGGTTACTCCCCCTGTACCACACAACTGTAATAATCAGGCTTATTCTAATTTATCATAATTAGACACACCACATCCATAATTCCTCATGACTTTAATGTTCAGAAGGAAATAACAGCATTATCCAAGGCAATGTCATGACATCCGGTCAGACATTCTTCTGCTCCCTCAGTCTTGACATACACCACCTCATCCTGATAACTAACAAGGTGCCATACACAGTTATCTGAGAACACATAGACCACAAGCTTGATGGTTACTTGCAGCACAAAGACAGAACTCCCCCTGTCATGAACAACCAACTCTCCTCTTGAAACTTGGAGATCACACATGACCATATCCAACACCCCAAGGTTGGACCTTCACATACTTCCTGATTCAAAGAGAACCCAAACCACTTGATGAATTAAAAACATAAGAAGCATCTTCATGTCTTCAAGAGCACACCCTCTGTTCAACCCTCTTGGCTGAACACATCCACACTCTGTGTCAATCTCTCTTCTAACCAGAACAGAAAACCACTTCACAAAATGTTCTAACATTAGTTAGGACATCCTCACAACATAACAAGGAACACCATTTGATAATCTTCAGATATCACTGAGTCACCAGCTTAATCCAAAAGAACCAGACACAAATTGGGACATATACATTCTCATCCCATTACAAGAGATAATCTTCCATAGATAGCTTAGAACTCCTACCACAAGCTCCAAGAGATGAATAGAAAAACATCTCCTTTTGTCTTCAACTTACTACTTTTCTGCTCAAAAGTAATTTGTCTCAGACTTTCCTCAAGAATAATCAGCTGCCATACGTTGATTATCTTGATCCTTCGAACTCACTTCTGAGATAGACCAAATGCCACTGGTTGATTACCTCCTTCATGAATCCTCATATGAAAAAGTCAAATGCCACTTTTTGACCTCTCCAAGTTTATCAGACTTCTCCCAAAGATATGCTGACCTTCCAAGTGAGACTTGAGCTTCAAGCTACATGTTAAACAGAACTTAGATTCTCTAAGACATGAACATGTAACATCTTCTCCATCCAGCAACTCCAAAGAACTGCAATGAGAACGACCTTTTTGAAGTACCCAATCTACAACTCTGTAGACCCTTCTATCTTAAGTTGATGTGCCACTTCACCAACTAAGATTCTGATGTTGAACCAAATGTCACAACATTGTGCTTTAACATCTAGCTGTTGAATTCAGCTCATTCTTCTGTCACTTGAAAGAACTTCCTCCCTTCACAGAACAAGAGTTCAATGCTCTCATAGACTTGATTGTGGAACCAAGTTTGAGTAAACAACCTCCATCCTGCAGGTTTGCAGTTAAGTCATCCAAGCTCACACCTTGATGAATCCCTGCTTCTTCTCCAAAGACATCAGACATTCTGATGCATGAGTCTTCAGAAGGACCAGTTAGAAACTATCCCTTCAGCTATGCCAAGGATTCCACTTCCTAAAGCAAGGCTGTTTCCATGAAGTCAAGAATGCTGCCACTTGTTCTTAACTCCACAGTGTGCATTAGCCAATGCACTTCCTTACCTAGATCAGAAATACACTGATCCAAGTAACTACCATCAAGACTATGATGTCTTCTTCTTCTTGTACACACCAAGGCTGAACATGTTTCTTGCCAGGAAACCTTTTCAGAGATCATACGCTTTTTCTGCCACCAAAGAGATAGATCATAAACCAATGTACTATCCTTCCTGTGATTCTGCACAGGGTCTTGAAGAAGAGATGTTCCAACATCTTTAAGAACATCAGTTATCTTGAGCTCCAAGGATAATCAATTAAATACTTGTACTTGGCACTAGTAGACATTGATCTTAAATCCTTTCCCAATTATCCTTTCAGATACTTCCACCATAAGAATACTTTGAGAGTACTCTTCTTGTGTCTACATCTTCTGTTTGCAAGCACTTCAACAGATTTGTGAATCTTTCCAGATTAGATTCACCCTTAGGAATGAGAGAGATGAATCCTTCCTTGCAGATGTGTCACACAACAACCAGAACCCATGTGACATAGGTCAATAGCCAACCAGACCCTAGGCTAACCAACCGTGAGGAGGTTAACCAAAACTCCCCGTCAAATTACAATCATGGAAACTCCACACCAATATCCATGCATTGTACATACACCATCCTTACCAGTGGCACCTAACTCTAAGAGTTAAACCTAGACATACTCCAGTCACACCAATCAGACTCCAGCTGACCATAAGTACTTAAGGAACACCAATCAATAGCAGACATGCATTGCCAGAGCATACTACCTCAACCAACCTCTGTAACTTCATATTCTCACTCCTTGAAGGAACTTCCACTTCTGAGCGAGGTGTTTGAATACCAAGACTCATGGTTCCATTCCTCTTAAATGAAATAGCAATCAGGTTACCCCATTATTGACTTCTAACATCCAGAGGACTTGTCTTCCAACACACCATAGTACTCCAGAGAACAGCTATCCAGCCCTGATCAATCAACAGGAGTAGGACAAGCCGCAGGAAATTGTGCAATGTCACATCTCAGCCAGCTCCACTTCTAGAGACCAGACCTCTACATGTGACCTTCTTGAGCATACACACAGTTGACCCTACCCTTGTCAACTTAGCGCACACAGATGTCTCCTCTTCCAGGTCAGCAGTAGGTTCCAAACATGGTCTCCCTTTGTTTGACACCTAAAAACATTTGCTCTTCAACCAGTAGCTGCATACTTGTTGAACAACATGTTCTAACATCACATAGAACATTAGTTCCACCTCCTTGGAACAACTTTCCTTGAAATTCTTCAAGGTCTTCATATACATTACCCAAAAGAGTAAAAGAATCAGTGATCATTTGATTCTTACCATCCTGAAGTGAGAGCGTCATGATGAGTGGACTTGAGGAGACTCGAGTATCTTTGACATCTTCAATAGATTATGATGAAATCTTGAATACAGTAGCCTTTCAAACACACGAGGGGAAACTACATCAGAGTTTGAGTTTTGCCTGGTATTATGCAGCAGAAATCATAATACAACTCAACCTATGAACACACACTTCACCAGATCAGCCTCCAAGACTATACCAAGTTTGAATGTGATTCAATACTGGCACAGCTGTCCCACACAAAGGCCAATTGCCAACCTCCAGAGACAGGTACACACCATTCCCGTCATGAACAGTCCATCCACCTACTTCAAGGGACCATTCAGGGAAATTACAGAACCTTTCACAGGTTCCAGCATCAGTACTAACATAACTCCTTGCAAGATACCAGAAAGTATCACCCATGGATCTCATCCAGAAACAGACAGGATGCCTGCTCTGATACCAATTGAAATTCTAGCATAGTCAGATTTCAGATGTTCTACTCCAAGTCATGACATCTGATCAAACATTGTAACTAATACTGCAAGACAGTTATTAAACCCTGTACTAATATGCACACATTCACAGATGTCACGACATCTGCTTCTATATCACCCTAGTATGGAGGAACACCTAGTTCTGTGCATCTGGTGGAAAGACTCAGCAGAGATCATCCATAGCACTAAATTCTGTTATTTTCCTACACAGTCATCAGCAAGATGTCTCAATAGTGATTTGAACATCAACTTTTACATTATTCAGTTTGCTTGCCTTGTACATGTATTTCCTAAAATAAAGGTTGAACAAGTCAAACCAATTTCCACGTATTAAGGAGCTAACTAATAGGCTATTAGCTAGGTTCATTAATTATAGATAAGTTGTTGGTTTCCTAGATTTTAGCTCAGCTGTTGAATTCCTAACGACTAGTCTGAGAACAATACTGAAACAGAAAAACTAATCATCCTACAATTTAGCACATGCTGTCAGGAATGAATGTCACAACATTCAGTTTGACAGCCAGAACATATACCTCATGCTAATTCTGTTATATTCCTGAAAACCGACTGTGCTAAATTTACTGTACTGTAAAAGACCAACCAGTCTCTACTTCAGTATCAGCCTACAGGAAGAACTGTCAGGACATCCAGTTTGACAGTTTCACAATGGTCCTTTGGCCAGGTCTGTTATCCTCTTGAAGACCAGACTTAATTACTGAATTGAAACCAACCTGCCTAGTATTCAGTATATGCTGTTAATGATGAATGTCACAACATTCTGATTGACATTCAAACAGTAGGCTATATACCAGGTCTGTTGTCATCTTGACAAGCAGACTGGAATACCAGTTGTGTTATGGCAGAAGGATTATAACATGCTGAAGGAAAACAACACAGGAAATTGTTAACCCAGTTTTGTGCAACATCACCTACGTCTGGGGGCTACCAAGCCAGGAAGAAGATCCACTATCAGCAGTATTAATTCAGAGTTAAACTCCCCCGTTTACAACTCTTCACTTAATCCCTACCCAATGCAATCTATACCTAGGAACTCCTAGATAGAAACCTCCAGTTTCCATTCCTATCACTACAAATACAATGTAATGTTAAAACAACTTGAACTTGCTTCACAGCTTCATTCAAGACCATAATCACTCTTGCCTACAGGCTTTGAGTTACAAATACTCTCAGCTTTGACCACTGAGAAACACATGGTAACCTTCCCACAGATTGGGAGGTTTACCTCGCACACACCCCTAAATTTTCATTCTATGAGGCTTACAAAAACTAGGTTACAATATGCTATTTATAACCTAATCACCCAACTGGATTTGGGCCTTCAGAAATCGCAGCAAACTTCTCCTTTGCTGTTACAAAGTCAGCAGAAACTTTCTGCTACAATCAAGGTCTTCAATCCTAAAATCTCTCCATATATATCTTCTTATTTTGAGCCTATATATATTCTGATTGAGTCTTTAAGACCTCCACATGGGAGTTAGGATATTCACTAAATATCCTCACTAATCCCAAAATATATACTGAATTAATTAATTTAGTTTTCTACACATGTGCGATGTCACAGACATGATGTTGTGACATCGTACATGAGATGTTGGTCCAGATGTTGAACTTCTTCAACCCAACATATTAAAACAACAGAGATGATTACATTATTTGTTTTACAAAATTAATGCCAATCCCAAGGTATTAACAAATCATGCAAAAAACGCAGGAAATACAACATGGTTTTCTCAACTTCAACACAAAAATACGAACACTATAGTGCATCAAAAAAATGAAGCAAAGCCTAGATCTCAAGTACAAAATTCGATGATTAACGTTGTAACTATTCTTAGGTGAAATGGTAGCTTATTCATGGAGAAAAGTTAACAGCAAGGTGTCAATATGAACACGGACATGAGCAAAAAAATCAACACCACAACTCAACACCCTGAACAATGCCTCGTACTGAGGGCTTCAGAAGTAAGCATAAGTACATGATTAGCATTGTAAATGGTAATGAAACAAGCATGATAATGAGCATAGATGTATCAATAAAATGGCTATGGAAATGGAGCAAGAGAGTTACCTAGTGGAAGTCTAGTCCACTGCTTCTTGACTGTGGAGAGACTAGAAGAAAATGATGCTTCCTTGGTGCTTCAAGAGCTTCACCTCGAGAACTTGCTGCGAAATAAAAGTTGACCTCTAATGAATCTTTCCCTTTCTTGCTCGAAAATCCACAGCCCTCCTTTCATGCTTAGGGTTTCTTGCTTTTAGTAATGTGGGTCAAATACTCCTTAATGGGCTCTAAAATAATTTGTTTATCCATGGGGTGAGCAAGTGATGCAAGTTAGTCGCATTTGGTAAGGTGTATTAGAAATGGGAAAGAGGGCACGTGAGGTTTTGAGGTCAGGGTTTTGTATGACAAAACCAATGTTTCTTATTTTGGCAAGGCTTCTAGGTGAATGGAGATATGATGTAGGGCCAAATAAGTAAAACAAAACATTGGTCATGTAGTCTTGCATTTGTGCAGCATACATGGCTTGGTTTGGCAGCAAGCAAGAAATCAATTCAAGGTGGTGACTTTGTGGCAACATTACTTGATGAGAAAATCACAAATTGAGGAGATAATGCAAACAGTAGAGAGATAATATGGAGTATGGCATGTTTCATGTTGAGAATAGGTGGAAATAATGAGTGGAAGAAGATGAAAAAGGGACCTCAAGCTCATGTCACACCATTGCAAGATTGGTTGGGCAAGTTAGGCATAAATGCTGGGCACAAAAATCAGGTCTAAGTGATGACTTTAAAGGTTAATATCTTGCAAATGAAACATCCTATGAATCTCATTCCAAAGGCATATGAAAGATGGCATATTGGAGAGTATCTTTGATGTTCAAAGTTAAAATAAATGGTGAGTAGAAGTAACATAAAAAGAGGCCTAAAGTTGAGAAAAACTGAAAAAATGCAACGCTGGCCAAGGTAACTTGAAATCTGCCTAGAAATTTCAAGTCATGGTACCGACTTTAAGTGAGTGTATCTCTCAAACCATGGATCCAAATGAGATGACTCAAAAGGGAGGTGAAAGAGGACATGACAAGGTATATTTGTTGTGAAGAAAATATTTTCAATTGGTGCCTTGAAGTGCAAGAGAACTGGCCAAAACGTTTGACAAAATTTAAAGATTTTTAGACTTAGAAATTTTTCTAAGTGTCCTAAAAATATGCCATACTTTGACCAAGCATAACTTTCTCAATTTTGATCCAAATGGAGCAAACTTTAGATTTATAAAAATCTTGGAACAAGAGGAACAACTTTCATGTTGTAGAAATCTTCAAATGGAGCTTTTATCTTGATGGAAATTGGGCTTAAAGTGAGTGCAAAATCATAAAAAACTTGCCCAAAATTAAAAGTCAAACATTTCCAAATTAAGTAACTTTTCCAATTCCTGATTAAATGACAAATCCATGATACAACCTTGATCAAATTTCACATGTAGGCTCCCCTAGGCATGAATTTTGAGATTCCACTCTCAAAAAGTCAGGAGTTGACTTTTCTGGCCCCATAGTTGACTTTTCCCAAACTGTCTGATTCCCGATTCTAGTGATCAATTGAAGCACTTCTAGCTCAAATTAAAAACTGATTTTTTGTATGTAGACCCTTATGGACATATGGAGGGCCATGGAAAAGAGTTTCACCCAAAAAATTAGAAATAAACGGATTTTATACCAAACCCTAATTTTAGGGCAAAAGTTATCAAGAACTGATTGCACTGCTTGCCAATGGATCTATCTGAGATAATTGTGAGTCATCCTAGGCCAAGATGCCTCTCCAATCATGACTTGGATGAGCTCCTCTACTTCCAACCAAACATTTCTTGTTGCAGGTAGCCATGAAACCCTAATTTCCTGATTAAATCCAGATGAACACTCTGATAGCTCTGAATCCTTCACTAATGAACTGAGGACCATAATAAGATACCTAGAGCCCCCTGAGACCCTTGAGACTTGTATACTTAGAGAATGAAGTCCAATTCTCAATCTTGCTTTGTGTGGGCTCCTTCTGTTAAGGAGTGATCAATCAAAACCTGATTTCCAAGTCACTAATGCAGTATGCACTGAGTATGACCTAGTATGATGCCAATGAAGTGTGAAACATAATCCCATGCTTCCAGGAAAAATTGTAGGGTAAATTTTGGGGTATTACAACTTCCCCTATTCAATCAACTAGAAACCCAAAATGAAGATAACAACGACTTTCGCACTTTCGAGGTATCAAGGGATTAAATACGATAAAAGCCCGAAAATTTACACTGAAGTAGGAAAATGAAAAATAAAGTAATAATGCCTGTCAGGATCGGCAAAGAGGTAGTCTTGGGAAATCGATCTGAGCATCAACAAAGAATCCGTCTGGTACGGTGAGAGTCGGTCTGAACACCGAAAAAATAATGTTAGCCTGAATACCAAAACAAATGGTAACACAGAAATAACTATGGCCTGAATGCCGCTCATCAATATGAATACTGGAAGTGACTTCGATCTAAGCATCGGAAGATACTAGATTATCAAACATCGGTCTGAACACCGGGAAACTGGTCTGAGCGCCACTTCGGTCTGAATACCGGAAAACTGGCCTGAATGCCACGAGTTGCATCGACCTGAACGTCGGAAACTTCTTCGATCTGAACATTGGAAAACTGGCCTGAATGCCACTTCGGTCTGAATACCGGAAACTGGCCTGAATGCCACAAGTTGCGTCGACCTGAACGTCGGAAACTTGTGCGATGTCACAGACATGATGTTGTGACATCGTACATGAGATGTTGGTCCAGATGTTGAACTTCTTCAACCCAACATATTAAAACAACAGAGATGATTACATTATTTGTTTTACAAAATTAATGCCAATCCCAAGGTATTAACAAATCATGCAAAAAACGCAGGAAATACAACATGGTTTTCTCAACTTCAACACAAAAATACGAACACTATAGTGCATCAAAAAAAATGAAGCAAAGCCTAGATCTCAAGTACAAAATGCGATGATTAACGTTGTAACTATTCTTAGGTGAAATGGTAGCTTATTCATGGAGAAAAGTTAACAGCAAGGTGTCAATATGAACACGGACATGAGCAAAAAAATCAACACCACAACTCAACACCCTGAACAATGCCTCGTACTGAGGGCTTCAGAAGTAAGCATAAGTACATGATTAGCATTGTAAATGGTAATGAAACAAGCATGATAATGAGCATAGATGTATCAATAAAATGGCTATGGAAATGGAGCAAGAGAGTTACCTAGTGGAAGTCTAGTCCACTGCTTCTTGACTGTGGAGAGACTAGAAGAAAATGATGCTTCCTTGGTGCTTCAAGAGCTTCACCTCGAGAACTTGCTGCGAAATAAAAGTTGACCTCTAATGAATCTTTCCCTTTCTTGCTCGAAAATCCACTGCCCTCCTTTCATGCTTAGGGTTTCTTGCTTTTAGTAATGTGGGTCAAATACTCCTTAATGGGCTCTAAAATAATTTGTTTATCCATGGGGTGAGCAAGTGATGCAAGTTAGTCGCATTTGGTAAGGTGTATTAGAAATGGGAAAGAGGGCACGTGAGGTTTTGAGGTCAGGGTTTTGTATGACAAAACCAATGTTTCTTATTTTGGCAAGGCTTCTAGGTGAATGGAGATATGATGTAGGGCCAAATAAGTAAAACAAAACATTGGTCATGTAGTCTTGCATTTGTGCAGCATACATGGCTTGGTTTGGCAGCAAGCAAGAAATCAATTCAAGGTGGTGACTTTGTGGCAACATTACTTGATGAGAAAATCACAAATTGAGGAGATAATGCAAACAGTAGAGAGATAATATGGAGTATGGCATGTTTCATGTTGAGAATAGGTGGAAATAATGAGTGGAAGAAGATGAAAAAGGGACCTCAAGCTCATGTCACACCATTGCAAGATTGGTTGGGCAAGTTAGGCATAAATGCTGGGCACAAAAATCAGGTCTAAGTGATGACTTTAAAGGTTAATATCTTGCAAATGAAACATCCTATGAATCTCATTCCAAAGGCATATGAAAGATGGCATATTGGAGAGTATCTTTGATGTTCAAAGTTAAAATAAATGGTGAGTAGAAGTAACATAAAAAGAGGCCTAAAGTTGAGAAAAACTGAAAAAATGCAACGCTGGCCAAGGTAACTTGAAATCTGCCTAGAAATTTCAAGTCATGGTACCGACTTTAAGTGAGTGTATCTCTCAAACCATGGATCCAAATGAGATGACTCAAAAGGGAGGTGAAAGAGGACATGACAAGGTATATTTGTTGTGAAGAAAATATTTTCAATTGGTGCCTTGAAGTGCAAGAGAACTGGCCAAAACGTTTGACAAAATTTAAAGATTTTTAGACTTAGAAATTTTTCTAAGTGTCCTAAAAATATGCCATACTTTGACCAAGCATAACTTTCTCAATTTTGATCCAAATGGAGCAAACTTTAGATTTATAAAAATCTTGGAACAAGAGGAACAACTTTCATGTTGTAGAAATCTTCAAATGGAGCTTTTATCTTGATGGAAATTGGGCTTAAAGTGAGTGCAAAATCATAAAAAACTTGCCCAAAATTAAAAGTCAAACATTTCCAAATTAAGTAACTTTTCCAATTCCTGATTAAATGACAAATCCATGATACAACCTTGATCAAATTTCACATGTAGGCTCCCCTAGGCATGAATTTTGAGATTCCACTCTCAAAAAGTCAGGAGTTGACTTTTCTGGCCCCATAGTTGACTTTTCCCAAACTGTCTGATTCCCGATTCTAGTGATCAATTGAAGCACTTCTAGCTCAAATTAAAAACTGATTTTTTGTATGTAGACCCTTATGGACATATGGAGGGCCATGGAAAAGAGTTTCACCCAAAAAATTAGAAATAAACGGATTTTATACCAAACCCTAATTTTAGGGCAAAAGTTATCAAGAACTGATTGCACTGCTTGCCAATGGATCTATCTGAGATAATTGTGAGTCATCCTAGGCCAAGATGCCTCTCCAATCATGACTTGGATGAGCTCCTCTACTTCCAACCAAACATTTCTTGTTGCAGGTAGCCATGAAACCCTAATTTCCTGATTAAATCCAGATGAACACTCTGATAGCTCTGAATCCTTCACTAATGAACTGAGGACCATAATAAGATACCTGGAGCCCCCTGAGACCCTTGAGACTTGTATACTTAGAGAATGAAGTCCAATTCTCAATCTTGCTTTGTGTGGGCTCCTTCTGTTAAGGAGTGATCAATCAAAACCTGATTTCCAAGTCACTAATGCAGTATGCACTGAGTATGACCTAGTATGATGCCAATGAAGTGTGAAACATAATCCCATGCTTCCAGGAAAAATTGTAGGGTAAATTTTGGGGTATTACAACTTCCCCTATTCAATCAACTAGAAACCCGAAATGAAGATAGCAACGACTTTCGCACTTTCGAGGTATCAAGGGATTAAATACGATAAAAGCCCGAAAATTTACACTGAAGTAGGAAAATGAAAAATAAAGTAATAATGCCTGTCAGGATCGGCAAAGAGGTAGTCTTGGGAAATCGATCTGAGCATCAACAAAGAATCCGTCTGGTACGGTGAGAGTCGGTCTGAACACCGAAAAAATAATGTTAGCCTGAATACCAAAACAAATGGTAACACAGAAATAACTATGGCCTGAATGCCGCTCATCAATATGAATACTGGAAGTGACTTCGATCTAAGCATCGGAAGATACTAGATTATCAAACATCGGTCTGAACACCGGGAAACTGGTCTGAGCGCCACTTCGGTCTGAATACCGGAAAACTGGCCTGAATGCCACGAGTTGCATCGACCTGAACGTCGGAAACTTCTTCGATCTGAACATTGGAAAACTGGCCTGAATGCCACTTCGGTCTGAATACCGGAAACTGGCCTGAATGCCACAAGTTGCGTCGACCTGAACGTCGGAAACTTGTGCGATGTCACAGACATGATGTTGTGACATCGTACATGAGATGTTGGTCCAGATGTTGAACTTCTTCAACCCAACATATTAAAACAACAGAGATGATTACATTATTTGTTTTACAAAATTAATGCCAATCCCAAGGTATTAACAAATCATGCAAAAAACGCAGGAAATACAACATGGTTTTCTCAACTTCAACACAAAAATACGAACACTATAGTGCATCAAAAAAAATGAAGCAAAGCCTAGATCTCAAGTACAAAATGCGATGATTAACGTTGTAACTATTCTTAGGTGAAATGGTAGCTTATTCATGGAGAAAAGTTAACAGCAAGGTGTCAATATGAACACGGACATGAGCAAAAAAATCAACACCACAACTCAACACCCTGAACAATGCCTCGTACTGAGGGCTTCAGAAGTAAGCATAAGTACATGATTAGCATTGTAAATGGTAATGAAACAAGCATGATAATGAGCATAGATGTATCAATAAAATGGCTATGGAAATGGAGCAAGAGAGTTACCTAGTGGAAGTCTAGTCCACTGCTTCTTGACTGTGGAGAGACTAGAAGAAAATGATGCTTCCTTGGTGCTTCAAGAGCTTCACCTCGAGAACTTGCTGCGAAATAAAAGTTGACCTCTAATGAATCTTTCCCTTTCTTGCTCGAAAATCCACTGCCCTCCTTTCATGCTTAGGGTTTCTTGCTTTTAGTAATGTGGGTCAAATACTCCTTAATGGGCTCTAAAATAATTTGTTTATCCATGGGGTGAGCAAGTGATGCAAGTTAGTCGCATTTGGTAAGGTGTATTAGAAATGGGAAAGAGGGCACGTGAGGTTTTGAGGTCAGGGTTTTGTATGACAAAACCAATGTTTCTTATTTTGGCAAGGCTTCTAGGTGAATGGAGATATGATGTAGGGCCAAATAAGTAAAACAAAACATTGGTCATGTAGTCTTGCATTTGTGCAGCATACATGGCTTGGTTTGGCAGCAAGCAAGAAATCAATTCAAGGTGGTGACTTTGTGGCAACATTACTTGATGAGAAAATCACAAATTGAGGAGATAATGCAAACAGTAGAGAGATAATATGGAGTATGGCATGTTTCATGTTGAGAATAGGTGGAAATAATGAGTGGAAGAAGATGAAAAAGGGACCTCAAGCTCATGTCACACCATTGCAAGATTGGTTGGGCAAGTTAGGCATAAATGCTGGGCACAAAAATCAGGTCTAAGTGATGACTTTAAAGGTTAATATCTTGCAAATGAAACATCCTATGAATCTCATTCCAAAGGCATATGAAAGATGGCATATTGGAGAGTATCTTTGATGTTCAAAGTTAAAATAAATGGTGAGTAGAAGTAACATAAAAAGAGGCCTAAAGTTGAGAAAAACTGAAAAAATGCAACGCTGGCCAAGGTAACTTGAAATCTGCCTAGAAATTTCAAGTCATGGTACCGACTTTAAGTGAGTGTATCTCTCAAACCATGGATCCAAATGAGATGACTCAAAAGGGAGGTGAAAGAGGACATGACAAGGTATATTTGTTGTGAAGAAAATATTTTCAATTGGTGCCTTGAAGTGCAAGAGAACTGGCCAAAACGTTTGACAAAATTTAAAGATTTTTAGACTTAGAAATTTTTCTAAGTGTCCTAAAAATATGCCATACTTTGACCAAGCATAACTTTCTCAATTTTGATCCAAATGGAGCAAACTTTAGATTTATAAAAATCTTGGAACAAGAGGAACAACTTTCATGTTGTAGAAATCTTCAAATGGAGCTTTTATCTTGATGGAAATTGGGCTTAAAGTGAGTGCAAAATCATAAAAAACTTGCCCAAAATTAAAAGTCAAACATTTCCAAATTAAGTAACTTTTCCAATTCCTGATTAAATGACAAATCCATGATACAACCTTGATCAAATTTCACATGTAGGCTCCCCTAGGCATGAATTTTGAGATTCCACTCTCAAAAAGTCAGGAGTTGACTTTTCTGGCCCCATAGTTGACTTTTCCCAAACTGTCTGATTCCCGATTCTAGTGATCAATTGAAGCACTTCTAGCTCAAATTAAAAACTGATTTTTTGTATGTAGACCCTTATGGACATATGGAGGGCCATGGAAAAGAGTTTCACCCAAAAAATTAGAAATAAACGGATTTTATACCAAACCCTAATTTTAGGGCAAAAGTTATCAAGAACTGATTGCACTGCTTGCCAATGGATCTATCTGAGATAATTGTGAGTCATCCTAGGCCAAGATGCCTCTCCAATCATGACTTGGATGAGCTCCTCTACTTCCAACCAAACATTTCTTGTTGCAGGTAGCCATGAAACCCTAATTTCCTGATTAAATCCAGATGAACACTCTGGTAGCTCTGAATCCTTCACTAATGAACTGAGGACCATAATAAGATACCTGGAGCCCCCTGAGACCCTTGAGACTTGTATACTTAGAGAATGAAGTCCAATTCTCAATCTTGCTTTGTGTGGGCTCCTTCTGTTAAGGAGTGATCAATCAAAACCTGATTTCCAAGTCACTAATGCAGTATGCACTGAGTATGACCTAGTATGATGCCAATGAAGTGTGAAACATAATCCCATGCTTCCAGGAAAAATTGTAGGGTAAATTTTGGGGTATTACAACTTCCCCTATTCAATCAACTAGAAACCCGAAATGAAGATAGCAACGACTTTCGCACTTTCGAGGTATCAAGGGATTAAATACGATAAAAGCCCGAAAATTTACACTGAAGTAGGAAAATGAAAAATAAAGTAATAATGCCTGTCAGGATCGGCAAAGAGGTAGTCTTGGGAAATCGATCTGAGCATCAACAAAGAATCCGTCTGGTACGGTGAGAGTCGGTCTGAACACCGAAAAAATAATGTTAGCCTGAATACCAAAACAAATGGTAACACAGAAATAACTATGGCCTGAATGCCGCTCATCAATATGAATACTGGAAGTGACTTCGATCTAAGCATCGGAAGATACTAGATTATCAAACATCGGTCTGAACACCGGGAAACTGGTCTGAGCGCCACTTCGGTCTGAATACCGGAAAACTGGCCTGAATGCCACGAGTTGCATCGACCTGAACGTCGGAAACTTCTTTGATCTGAACATTGGAAAACTGGCCTGAATGCCACTTCGGTCTGAATACCGGAAACTGGCCTGAATGCCACAAGTTGCGTCGACCTGAACGTCGGAAACTTCTTCGATCTGAACATTGGAAAACTGGCCTGAATGCCACTTCAGTCTGAATACCGGAAACTGGCCTGAATGCCACAAGTTCCGTCGACCTGAACGTCAGAAACTTCTTCGATCTGAACATCGGAAAACTGGCCTGAATGCCACTTCGGTCTGAATACCGGAAACTGGCCTGAATGCCACAAGTTGCGTCGACCTGAACGTCGGAAACTTCTTCGATCTGAACAGTGGAAAACTGGCCTGAATGCCACTTCGGTCTGAATACCGGAAACCTGCATGCCTATCAGCATTGGCAAAAATAGGGAAAATGAAAATTGAGGCGGCGCGTGGGCCAACGACCTCTGGTGGGAATAATAAAAGATAAGTCATGAACAACCTTCAGTCTGAGTATTGGACACAAACTTCTGGCTTATCACTTGGGATATCGAGAATGTCTTATGCTTTACATGCGTATGTTTGAATTTTTCAATGGCGTAATGCTCCATGAAAATGGAAATGCTACACGATTTGGAAGGATGCAATGCGATATGATTCTACATGCAGGGAGGCGAAATGCTAGGTTAGAGAGAACGCCAAGCCGAGGCAAGGAATTCTGTTGGGGAAATGATCACAATCTTCTGGACCCTGGCAATGCTGTTGGAGATACACAGCACAATGAACTCTGTGGGGAAATGACCAACCACGCGGTGTTCTGGTAATAACAAAATACCGAGACTCTGACTGGGGAGAGAATGGCACTGAAAGCTTGTTGCTGAGGAAAGCGACAGTGGTTCTGGCAACCATAATCTGTTAGAGAGACGACTCAGCAGGGGAAGAAAACACCGATACGGTACCGAGATTCTGCTTCAAGGAAAGAGACCATGGATCTAGCGTCGAGATCATTGATCTGGCATCGAACTCTGAGGAGCGGCCGCTTCTGCTGGGAAGATACAGTCTGACACTATCGACTCTACTGGGGAATGTAAAATCTGAAACAAATGCTTGGGGAAGTACAGTAGTGAGAACCTGCTGGGGATTTAAGAATCCAATGCTTGGACCAACTTTGCAGGGGTAAGATACCAAATACCAACTGTTGAAGAAAAACATCCGCGATCATCTGCTGAGAACCTTAAGGAAATGCCCCGAGTGTACCTGTTCTGAATAGACGATCCAAAGCACTTAAAATTTACAGCAATTTTAAATGTTTATTAACCATGTACCTGTAAAGCTCTTATGTTTCATGATGCAATGTTTATTAAAAATTCGGACGTCATTTTTGCAAACAAAACAGTAAAATGAAAATGAACACAGAAATATACTGAATAACATGATTTTATTGATTGAATGGCCTCTGAATAGGCATTTACATCAGGAAGCAATCCCTGGAAAGAGGTAATCGCACAAAAGATAAAAACAGAAATTAATCTAATGGCAATGTGAAATGGATTTCTATCGGGTTCCAATTCTGCTATGACTCGCTCATCTGCAAGATCCTCCAAATGATTAGCTTTCTGAAAAAGGTGATTGGACTGTTTCCTATCCTTCGAAAGTTTCCAGTTATCGACACGAGATGAGATTCAGAACTACTCAGAACGCAATCATTCTCTTAATCCCTAACTTTTGCCTGGATCACCCTTTCGAGTTTTCAATCCACCGGGATACCCATTTTTGCCTAAGTTGCCTTTTTCAGGTTTTCAACTTACCGGGTGTACAATCTTTTCATTTTTAATCCCTAACTTTTGCCCGAACCTTTTTCATTTTCTTGGTTCGCCGGGATGCCCATTTTTTTGCCGGGACTATTCTTTTTATTGTCCAGCGGGTCTATTTTATGCGAAGTATTTTTTAACTACGTCTAAGTTCATAGGGGAAGCGAAGTCTTCACCATCCATAGTTGCAAGCATTAAGGCTCCACCATCGAAAACCTTGGTAACAATATATGGTCCGTCATAGTTAGGAGTCCACTTGCCCCTGTGATCTGTCTGAGGAGGAAAGATCCTTTTCAACACCAAATCTCCGACTTGGAAGCATCGAGGACGCACTTTCTATTCAAAGGCTCTCTTCATCCGATTTTGATACAACTCAATGAACCTTGTCTGAATCCATTCAGCTTCGTCTAACTCGACATCCAGCAAGACTCTTAGAGAAGGAATCTCCACTTCAACAGGTAGGACTGCTTCCATACCATACACAAGGGAGTAAAGGGTTACCCCGGTCGATGTACGTACTGAAGTACGGTACCCATGCAAGGCGAAGGGTAGCATCTCATGCCAATCTCTTACGTAACGACCATCTTCTGTATAATCTTCTTTATGTTCTTATTTGCTGCCTCAACATCACTGTTCATCTTAGGACGATAAAGGGAAGAATTGTGATGTTGAATGTTGAAGTTCTTGCACAACTCCTTCATCATTTTGTTATTGAGATTAGAACCATTATCAGTAATGATTCTTTCGGGAATCCCATAACGAAAAATGATTTCTTTCTTAATGAATCGGGCAACCACATGTCTGGTGACCTTCGCAAATGACGCTGCTTCGACCCACTTGGTGAAATAGTCGATGGCAACAAGGATGAAGCGATGCCCATTGGAAGCAGTCGGCTCAATATTTCCAATCATATCAATGCCCCACATAGAAAACGGCCACGGCGAAGACATCACATTCAGAGGATTTGGCGGCACATGCACCTTATCAGCATAAATCTGGCATTTATGACACTTCCGAGCATATTTGAAACAATCAGATTCCATGGTCATCCAGTAATAACCCGCTCTCAACAATTTCTTAGTCATTGCATGTCCGCCGGCATGAGTACTGAAGGAGCCTTCATGAACTTCCTGCATTAACATGTCCGCTTCGTGTCTATCCACGCATCTGAGCAAAACCATGTCGAAGTTCCTCTTATACAACACATCATCTTTGTTCAAGAAGAAACTTCTTGCCAATCTTCTCAAAGTCTTTCTATCATTGTTGGATGCCTCTACATGGTACTCTTGATTCTTCAGAAAGCACTTGATGTCATGATACCAGGGCTTGTCATCAACTACCAGTTCAGCAGCAAACACATACGCATCCCTATTAAGGCACATAACATCGATCCTAGGAACATAGTTCCACCAAATCACCTTGATCATGGAGGATAGAGTAGCAAGAGCATCTGCCATCTGGTTCTCATCACGAGGTATCTGATACAGCTTTACTGTTGTGAAGAAAGTCAACAGTCTTCTCATGTAATCTCTGTAGGGAACCAGATTAGGCTGGAGAGTATTCCAATCACCATTCACCATTCACTTGATTGATCACTAGAGCTGAATCTCTGAAGATGTCCAGAGTCTTGATTCTCAAATCAATGGCTTGCTCAATACCCAAGATACATGCCTCATACTCAGCTTCATTATTGGTGCACTCAAAAGTCAGACGAGCGGTGAAAGGCATGTGGGCACCTTTTGGAGTGGTAATGACAGCACCAATTCCACTTCCTTTGGCATTGACGGCCCCATCAAACATTAAAGTCCACTTTTCATTTGGATCAGGTCCCTCCTCAATAACTGGCTCTTCACAGTCTTTCATCTTGAGGAACATGATGTCTTCATCCGGAAAATCAAACTTCATCGGCTCATAATCATCAAACGGCTGCTGAGCAAGATAGTCTAATAGAATACTCCCTTTGATGGCTTTCTGGGATGTATATTGGATGTCGTGCTCTATCAGTACCATTTGCCAACGAGCAAACCCTTCCGGTGAGAGCTGGCTTCTCAAATATATACTTGACTGGATCCATTTTGGAGATCAGTAAGGTTGTGTGAGTCAGCATGTATTGTCTCGATCGCTTAGCAGCCCATGCAAGTGCACAACATGTCTTTTCAAGCATTGAGAATCTCGACTCGCAATCTGTGAATTTTTTACTCAGGTAGTAGATAGCATGCTCTTTCCTACCTGTCTAGTCGTGTTGACCGAGAACACAACCCATGGAATTATCAACTACTGTCAAATACATAATCAGCGGTCTCCCTGGGACTGGAGGCATAAGGATTGGAGGATTCTACAAATACTCTTTTATTTTTTCGAAAGCCCTTTGGTAATCATCATTCCACCTGATAGCCTGATCTTTTCTTAACAATTTGAATATTGGCTCACACGTGGCTGTTAGGTGAGAGATGAACCTTGGAATGTAGTTCAACCTCCCTAAGAAACCACAGACTTGTTTTTCTGTTCTTGGCTCAGGCATTTCTTGTATTGCTTTTACTTTGGCAGGATCCACCTCAATCCCTTTTTCACTAACAATAAAACCCAGCAGTTTTCCAGATCTCACCCCGAAAGTACACTTGTTCGGATTAAGCCTTAGCTTGAATTTCCTCAAACGCTCAAACAGTTTCTGCAAATTCACCAAATGTTCTTCTTCCGTCTGAGATTTTGCAATCATATCATCAGCATAAACCTCGATTTCATGATGAATCATATCATGGAAAAGAGTTACCATAGCTCGTTGATATGTTGCCCCAGCATTTTTCAGACCAAACGGCATCACCTTGTAGCAGAAGGTGCCCTATGGGGTTATGAAAGTTGTCTTCTCCATGTCTTTTGGTGCCATCTTAATTTGATTTTAGCCAGAAAATCCATCCATAAAGAGAATACCGAGATCTGAGCCGTGTTATCCACCAAAACGTCAATGTGAGGTAATGGGAAATCATCTTTAGGACTAGCTCTTTTCAGATCCCGGTAGTCAACACACATCCGTACCTTTCCATCCTTCTTAGGTACTGGAACGATATTTGCAACCCATGGCGGATAATTTGTAACCGCTAGAAACCCTGCATCTAACTGTTTTTGCACTTCTTCCTTTATCTTGACAGCCATCTCTGGTCTTGTTCTTCTGAGCTTCTACTTGACCGGAGGACAATCCTCTTTGAGAGGCAAATGGTGTACCACAATGTCTGTGTTAAGCCTTGGCATGTCTTGATAAGACCAAGCGAAGATGTCAGCATACTCTTGCAGCAATTCAATCAGCCCCTTCTTCACATTATCTTCCAAAGCAGCCCCTATCTTGATTTCTCTCTTGACGTCCTCGGTGCCGAGATTAATCACTTCAATAGACTCTTGATGCGGTTGAATGACCCTTTCCTCCTGTTTTAACAACCTGACAAGTTCTTCAGGGAGTTCACAGTCTTCATCACCCTCTTCTTCAGCTTGAAAGATTGGATTTTCAAAGTCGAAGCGAGCCATAGCAGAACTGTTATCAATAGGATCCGGTGACGTGCATCTGCATGAGTGATGGTATGTGCTTATGAGTGTGAACAAGGAGTGAAAACTAAACCAAACATTGCCAAAATATATTTTTTTGATTTTTGAAAACTGCAAAAATAGAAAGAAAGTGAACAAAATATTTGAATGCAAAAAGACGTCCTTTATTTACGATAAAAAAATGCAGGTATTCACATAGATGAGCCCTACAATGAGTCATTATGCCCTGGGCGGAACGTAAGACTTGGATATGCACAAATAAACAAAGAAAATTACTCTTCAAGAAGAGTGACTTGGATAATCTCTTCAGAAGACCAATTGCGGAGAACTTCACCCGGGACCTTTGGACGCACCTAGTTGTCAATGTCGCAATCACTATCCCCATCTTCTTCGTTGATTGCAGAGATCTGGCCATACTGAATGATGCCAGCACTGGAGAAAGTAATCGGCCCCTGACGAGTCTGAGGCGTTGAAGTTGTAGAAGTCAATGCTGGCTGATACCCAATCCCAAACTTTTCTTCCTTTATAGGTAAATCCAGCAGACGTCCCCAACCAGGAGCAACACCTGAATTTACCAAAGCCTGTGCCTGCTTGAAGGACGAAATAGAGGCACCTGCTTTAGCCTCTTCCACTGGAGCTGCAACCTTGATTTGAACTGCCTCAAAGGCCTGACACAAGGTCTCATGAATCTCACCTTCTACCTCTACATACTTGAATATAGACAGGTGACTGACCAAATATCCTCCTCACCACAGACAGTGATAATTCTTCTATTGACCGGGAACTTGATCTTCTGATGCAAGGTCGAGGAGACTGCCCCAACATTGTGGATCCAAGGACGACCCAACAAGCAGCTATACGAAGGACTGATATCCATCACATAGAAGACGGTGTTTAAGGTTTGTGATCCAATATGAATTGGCAATTCAACTTCTCCGAATACCGACCTCTTAGAACCATCGAAGGCTCTCACAACAAGATCGGAAGGCTTCAAGATCAAACCTTCTACCTCTAACCTTGACAGGGCTCTCTTAGGTAGCACATTGAGAAAGGAACCTGTATCCACCAGAACATGGGATAGCACAGTGTCTTTGCACTCCACCGATATGTGCAAAGCCTTGTTATGATCACATCCAGCTGGCGTCAAGTCAGAATCAGTAAAATCCAACCCGTTGCTTGCATGAACATTTGCAACGATCCCTTCTAGTTGGTTCACTGAGATCTCCTAAGGCACATACGTAGCATTAAGGACCTCCAGAAGTGCCTCCCTGTGTGCCTCTGAACACAGCAGGAGTGAGAGAATAGATATCTTGGATGGCGTCTGAATCAACTGATCGACTACCTTGTAGTCACTTTTCTTTATGATTCTCAAGAGGTCGTCCACATATTTCGCGAAAGCAGGCTCAAAGCCAACATGTGGTGCAGAGGTACCCTCATTCACAACTTGCTTGCCTTTGGCCTTCGCCGCGGCGTCAGCACTATCAGATTGGGTAACTGGTGGTGAGAACAGTCTACCACTTCTGGTGAATCGCCCGATTCCACCAACATTGTCCACTGCGGGATCTTTTATTTCAACTTCAGGTTTAAATTTCTGATCCTGCACCTCTTCTATTTTCAGTGGCTGCTCCACTCTATGATCATGCGTGTACACACTCCCCCCGTAATGCCAAGGAATGACCCTTTCGCTGGTGAAAGTTAAAGGAGCAGGGGTCGTGATGGTCATAGTAGATTTATGTGGTCGCACTAGTGGTAGCGGTTGCGCTACTGGCACACTATTCTGAGTGGTCGGGTAGAAAATTGTGATAGTGGCAACGTGACAGTCATACTCAGAAATCTCATTCATTGAAATACAAACATTCGAAACACCGGAATCAAGTTCAACAAATACATCAGAATCAAACACAATGTTTGGAATATCAACAACAGCATCAGGAAAATTAATTACATCATTAGGAATTATAAAATCAACAGGAACAACATTCGTAAATTCTTCAACATCAACGACACCTTCAGAAAAGAGAGGATCAACATCTGCATGCTCAAACACCTCTTCAACAACCCCTTCAACAGACTTTTGGGCAGATAGGTCTTCAGCTCGGAGGATACCATCGTCAAGCAAGGCCTGGATACCCTGTTGCAGCCTCACACAACCCCCGCTCGGTGCAACACAACCCAAACAACCGCTCCCGCAACCAGGGAAAACATCTGCCTTTAGCAAGTATTCTTTAATTTCTAACAGCGGAGTCTTCAGTTTCAACACATCCTTGACTGATTTGACTTCTCCTTCAACCATGTTAACATTTTCTCCACCATGCTGCGGCATAGGACTGTTGACAATATTAGGAGCCAGCACAAAGTTAATGGCCTTTGAGTCAATAAGGTCCTGAACTACGTGCTTAAAAGATTTGCAGTTTTCAATAGTGTGGCTAGGTGCCCCAGAGTGGAAGTCACACCTAGCATTGGCGTCATAACCCACTAGAAGCCTGCCAATAGGAGGAGCCAAAGTGCGTAACTGCACAAGTTGCAATTGTTGAAGGTTGGGAAACAACTGGGCGTACGACATCGGAAGAGTGTCGAAACGCCTATTCATCATCCTTCGTCCCTGTTGGTAGGAAGGTATGTTACCTTGTTGTTGTTGGTACTGATTTTGTTGACGTTGGGGTTGTTGTTGTTGCACTGGTGCTGCAGCCGGAATGGTCACAGCTGCAACATAGGGTTGCTGATGGTAATTTTGAAAATTGTTCCTTCGGTTACCCCTACTTTGATAGGAAGACACGGAATTTGCATCCCCTTCTATCCTCTTTTGTCCTCCCATGAACGGCTTCTTCGACCCCGAGGATGATCCAACCCCACTTTGGATCTTACACGTCTTCACGTAGTTCTCCACCCTCTCACCGGTAGAGACCACATCAATAAAATTTGAGGCGTTGCAACCCACCAGATGCTCCAAATAAGACCCGGGCAGTATGTTCATAAACATGTTGGCCATCTATTTTTCCAACTTCGGAGGCTGAACACGGGAAGCCAACTCTCTCCAGCGTTGAGCATACTCTTTGAAGCACTCATTGCTCTTGAGAGACAGATTCTAGAGTTGAGTCTTGTCAGGTGCCATATCCGCATTGTACTGATACTACTTCACAAAAGCCTCAGCCAAGTCTCTCCAGCAGAGAATATGGGCTCTGTCTAGCCTCATATATCACTCCAAGGATGCCCCAACTAGGCTGTCCTGGAAGAAGTACATGGGAGTTTCTCATCATCGGAATACGCAATCATCTTGCGGAAGTAAGCTTGCACGTGAGTCTTCGGGCAAGAGTTTCCATTGTACTTATCAAAAACTGGAACTCTGAACTTTGGTGGAACTCTCACACTTGGGACCAACCCCAAGTCAGCAACATCCACACCAAGAGCATTCTTCCCTTCCATAGCTTTCAACCTCTCCTCCAATCTCCGAAACATAGGATCCACACCATGGCCCATGCCAAAGTCTTCATGAAGCAGGGTGAACTGATCCTCCTGATCATCATGGATGGGTTGTTGATCAGGGTTGACACGTGGGTTGGGATAGGCCCCTGTCCGTTGGGTCCATTAGTCTCTCCAGCTGGTGGATCAATCACAATCTCTGGTTGAGTAGTAGGGGGATTCCTTTGTATCAACAGTCTAAGCTCCTGCTGTCCCTGAGCCACTCCTTGGACCACGTCCATGAACTGATTCATGCGCACCCTCATCTCAGCGAGCTCTGCTTGTAGGCCTTCCATTGCTCTGTGTTGATTCCTTCGGGTACCATATCGGTGAATGCTTGAGTCAGCTATCCTGCTAGTGGAATACCAAACAAAATGAGAACACCACGGCAGTACCTGTTATGCAAGACCTGCTAATGGATATGCAAATGCAATGACATGTTTATCAATTCCAAAGGGTATTCTACCCCTTGATTCCAGTCTCACATCAGATAAACAGTGTAAGAAGATCGAGCCATGGATAAACTTCTAAGACCAAGATGCAATGAAGAAAAACCGTCATACAAATGAGTTCAAGGGGAAGGGCCTTAGCCAATAGTACATCAAAAGAGGATCTCCACAACAAGCCTGTGGATCATTACTACAAAGCAACAAAGAAACACAACAAGTAAAAAGAGGAACAAAAATCAGGAATCAACCTCCTGTATACAACCCATAAGGACTGCTCCTAACTTCAGCCAGCAGTGCCACCGTGTCAGGATGATCTGGAGATTCTGTCAAACGCCGGATAAGCAAATTCCTCTTGTGAATAATCCCATCCAGTTCTTTGATGTGCTCTATGTAATAATCCTCATCATCCTCCCCGAATACCTCTTCAAGTCTAGATTTCTTCAAACCCGCCAGCACTTTGAGTTCTTCAATCTGTTCTTGAGCCTTGTCGAGTTGATTTGTGATGTAACCATTGGTTGTACGGGCACACAGGAGCTCATTGTTCTTCTCCTTCAGCAGAGTCTTCAACTTCTCCATCTGACCAGTCAATTGGGCCATCATCTCCTCCTCTTTTGCCTTCCGAGAAGCTGAAAATGCATCCCATTGTTCTTGCCACCCAGCTAACTCACCACGGGCATCTATTAACTGCTGCTTGACTTGCCTCAACTCAGAACCGGATGACCCCAAGGCTTTGTCAGTTTTCTTGAAGAAGTTCACCTCCACAACCAATTTCTTTTCCGCTTCCTCTTGCAATCTGACAGCTTCCCCATTCTGATATTCTGCCTCATGGTATATATGCATAAAGTCTTGCAACTTCACACTCAACTCCGAGTTTTCAGTTTGAAGTTCCTTCATGGTATCCTTCAATTTGTCATACTCCTCTCGGCTCACCATTGTTGACTGCTCAGGAGTAGGTGGATACAAAGGTTCTTCAATAGGAAAGGGCAGACTAAACTCTTCGACTCTTCCCCGAAGCCAATCTTCATATTGAGGATAAGTCATGCAATCCCCCTTTCCAAGCACAATCCTTCCTCTCTTGATTACCTTGAGCCAGGCCTCAGTTGCCTTATGGGATACAGTCAGATCAAATGAAGAATGGAAAAACAAAGATTCTTCCACATCTTTTTCCAAAGGTGGAGGTTTTAAAGCATACCCAAACTGTCTGACTGCTAGAGAAGGATTATAGTTGATTCCTCCTCTTCTTCCTACCAACGGCACATTCAGGAAGTTCCCGCAATTGTGAATAATATCCGCCCGATGCAAGTTCCGGTCAGACCACCAAGAAATATCTTTAGCTCTTATCCCCATCAACCTCTTCGACCAACTCAATGAGTCCTTGAAATCAATGAACGCTCTCGACTTGGGTAGGTGAGAACTGGACCACTTATGAAACAAGGGTGCACAACAATTCACCAATCCTCCTTTTCTATTCTCATTCCTGTGATGCACTGAATGAAAGAAATCTCCCAGCAAGGTTGGCACTGGATTTCCCAACACGAAGAGGCGTATTGCGTCTACATCCACAAATTTTGCAACATTAGGGAACAGGACAATCCCGTATACACCAAGAGCCAACACAACATTGAAACACCTCCGATCACCATCTTCAAGCTTTTTCTTGGCTTCTCCCAATAAGAAACTCATATGAAAACCACTGACTCCTCCTTTCTGACACATATTAGACTCCAAGACTGATTTCCCCAAATATGTGGCTGAAGCAACCATGATGAAATCGGGCAGAAACTCGGAACTGTAGAATAGCAATTGCGACTTGATAGGAACTTTGAGAAAACTGGCAACCTCCTCCAAAGTAGGGACCAAGATATAATCTGGGAATTTAAAACACCTCAATGGAGGGTCATAGAACTGCAGCAATGTAAAGAGAGCATCGTGTTGATCTTTGGGGAGAACCGTAACGAAACTTAGAATCAACCCGTAATCCTTCCGGAATCTTTCTAGAGAATCATAATCCATTAACTTCATCAGTTGTTGAATGGGATCCAAACAAACCACAGGAAATTTGTAGGCGACATGTCTTTTCCTGCCAATATCCATCTTAGGAGAACCAGAAAACCCCGACTAGAATCAAGAAGAAGATATAAACCCCTGGAAATAGATAAACATGTGTTAAATGATGTGAATGCAAAATGATGTGATGCAATGCAGTGACATGGGAATCAGGATTGCTGTATCTGCTTGAACAACTGTCAGGTCGCACTGTCTGAAGAGAAAACCACTGAGGACATATAAGAGATCAAAGTTCTACTCCAACAAGAATACCAGAAAACCGGGTTGGTTGAAGGTTAAGGTTTCCTGAATTTAGCCCGCCCCTCACTGGTACGTTCTAAGAACAGAAGTTTGTCAGCTTCTAGCCCTTCAGTCGAGAATAATACGTTTACCGCTGAAGGTTTGGTATTATTACGAGACAAAAGACCTCCACTGACTCCCCTCAACAGGACATCCTAAAAGCAAGTTCCCAGCCTTGGGTCCTCGGATTGAGCAGCGAGAATGCGCCCACCAGAGCTAACATAATCGCGTCTCGGAGGAGTGCCTCGACGGAGTCCCCGGGAAATGGTCACCAGAGTCGACGATTTCTAAAGGAACATCCTGTCGTTACGGAACACCCATAGGACAGAATATATCCAAAAGAAACCTCATCTGGGTGTGGGTCTCATGAACGACTTAACGTAGCAACATGTTACGCAAGCCTCATGACTATCCACTCTAAAACCTGTGTGTACGCTCAAGCCTGGGTAGTAGGCTTATCTCTCATAGAACAACCCACCCCAACAAACAACCAACCCAACAGATCCTTCAGATACAACAATCATATGTACACAATGCAATAAGATAAAGCAGATAAATGCTGAAAGTAAATAACTTGTACAAAAGAATAAACACCCAACAAACAAGAAACTCACAAAAGCTAGGAGGGACTCGCATAGGGAAACCGAGTCCCCAGCAGAGTCGCCAGCTGTCGCAACGCGAACAACCGGCGAGAAAAAACAGAAGAGCCGCCACCGTTCGTTATTTATCCCAAAGGAGGGAAAGGAAACGATCGAAGAAAACTTGAAGAGAGGAAAAGACAAGGTCTCACAACCAAATCTAGGGTTTGGGAGTCGATTATGCGAAGGGAAGGTATTAGCACCCCTACGCATCTGTAGTACTCTACGGTATTCACTCTTGTTGTTCTAGTCTAAAGGGTGTAGGTATATCTAAGGTACTATCTGCTAAAAGAAAGTCAAAAGAAAATGACTCGCAAGGATGTCGCATCCACTGCCTACGTATCTCACCTGAGTCTGAGAATCAGAGTCTTCGTAGCTCGGCTACCTATGGGCGAAAGAGAAGTGTGCTCGATAAGACATCGCGTCTTATGCCTACGTATCTCATCTGGAATGAGAATCAGAGCAAAACGTAGTTCAGCTAACTATGGGAACAAGGGTCTCGATTGCAACTAGGGCAAGAGAAAGGGAAGGTCTCGATCGCAACGAGGGCGAGTGAAAAGAATCACAGCAAGGGCGAAAGCAAGCAAGGATTAGTTGTTAGTCGTCAGTCAAACTCGGCAAGACATCGCGTCTCGTGCCTACGTATCTCATCTGAACATGAGAATCAGAGCTGCCGTAGTTCGGCTAACTAGGGGTTAAGGATTTCCATCTGAACATGGACTTACAAAAGAGGACACCAGCTGTGTCAAAGGAAAGTGGGCAATGTGTTCAACGTCCTAGCAGTAGGTGTCGTAGCTCGCTGAATCGAGTCTTAGGCAGTTACCTCTTTGCAATAGAACGGACTGACATGCCACAAGATCAGAGACGTACAGAAGGTCTAAAAGTGGGAAAGCTCTTCCCTAGAGTTGTCATGCAATATGGACCTATGTGTTAGGATTTACAGAGGGGAACATCTACCTAATGTTAGCATGCAAAGAATAAGGGAATTCTACCTATGTTATCATACAAAGGGTTCTACCTAATGGGTGCTACCTAAACGGAACAAGAGTCGACGGACGGAGCAAGAAGAGGAGCCACGGATAAGGGTAGATGGCGATGCCTGAGGCGATCGACTTACAAGAGGATGGATGAATGCGTGCTGGTTCTGTTAAGTTTTAAAAACGATTACTCGACGTTGGATCGAGCTTTTGATCTTGTTTTGAAACGATTATCGGATGTTCGTTTTAATTCTTGTATTAACAGATGAATAAAGAATGAAAGAATAAATATTATACACTTTATGGGATAGGGGTACATTTGTTACGAATGGGGATGGTTCATGGCAATCAAACAATAAGAATATATGCCTCAATCATCATACAAGTAGGCAACAATTATCAATCAAGTCAGATAAGTAAACAGGTATATAATCAAATCAAAGAATCAAAGAATGAAACAACGGAGCATTAAACAAGGCATGAGATGTATGAACATGTTAAATAATCAAGCAATTGTAAGCATGGATGAAAGAAACAAGTATAACAGATAACAGATGAATCAGACAGATGAAAAGATGCACAAAAAGGGTCCACTTAAATAATTAAATCAAGAAATGAGGTAAGGATCAAATAAAATCAAGATAAAAGGCCTCTAATACATGGCCTATGAGATGAACAAGGGAGGATCAAAAGATCTCTTCAATTGCCATAAGCAATCCCTAAATCAAACATTGATGATAAAGAAGTCAACTGAAAATTCGAGCCAACTTAATAAGTATCAAATACATAGCAAATTAATCAGGAAAATTATGAAAAATTAAACTAAGTAAGGTGGGGTCAGGACATCATCATCCCCCAAAAAGATTTTAAAAATAATGAAAATTAGTACATGAATTAATTGAAATAAAACAGAAGTCAAACCAAAAGTCAATCAACAAAACTAGGTTAAAATTAAATCAAGAATAAATTGAAAATGTGAAATAAAAATCTAAGAAAAAGTCAGGTTGACCATGGGGCTGTGGTCAACCTCATCCCAAAAATCAGAAGCTGAAAATAATTTTAAGTTATAAAAATAAAATCAAGAATCAAATGTATGCTAAAATGGACCACTTAGAATGAATAATTAAAATAAAATATTAATACTAAATAAATGCGAAAATAAAAATTAAATAAAATTAAATAAGGCATCAAGCAATATGGAAAATATTTTTGAATATTTTTATGAACAAAGAAAACATTTTAAATTAATTAAAATCAAAACAAAAATAAATTGGGAATTAAAAAAGAACATGAAAAGGGAGGTGTATTAGCATTTTATGACTGAACTGGAAATAAGTGATATGCACTGATGGGCCATAAATGAGGGGTGTTAAAAGCAACTAGTGAAAGCCCATGATCCAAACCATAATTAAATCAGGGCGTGACATCTTAAAATGAACATTTTAATTAAAATAACCATGTGAACATAAATCAATCGGTCACTTTCATTTAAGTCACTAAGAGACAAAAACCAAAACGGACGAACAAGATTAAAACAGAAGCGATGGATCCAAGGGCTCTCAAGACAACACGCAGTCGTCTTCTTCCTTGAGCCAAACCCTAACCCTAATCATGCAAAAAACGCAGGAAATACAGCATGTTTCTTTCAACTTCAACACAAAAATACGAAAACTATAGTGCATAAAAAAAATGAAGCAAAGCCTAGATCTCAAGTACAAAATGCGATGATTAATGTGGTAACTTTTCTTAGGTGAAATGGTAGTTTATTCATGGAGAAAAGTTAACAGCAAGGTGTCAATATGAACACGGACATGAGCAAAAAAATCAACAACACAACTCAACACCATGAACAATGCCTCGTACTGAGGGCTTCAGAAGTAAGCATAAGTACATGATTAGCATTGTAAACGGTAATGAAACAAGCATAGATGTATCAATAAAATGGCTATGGAAATGGAGCAAGACATTTACCTAGTGGAAGTCTAGTCCACTGCTTCTTGATTGTGGAGAGACTAGAAGAAAATGATGTTTCCTTGGTGCTTCAAGAGCTTCACCTCGAGAACTTGCTGAGAAATAAAAGTTGACCTCTAATGAATCTTTCCCTTTCTTGCTCGAAAATCCACTTCCCTCCTTTCATGCTTAGGGTTTCTTGCTTTAAGTATTGTGGGTCAAATACTCCTTAATGGGCTCTAAAATAATTTGTTTATCCATGGGGTGAGCAAGTGATGAAAGTTAGTTGCATTTGGTGAGGTGTATTAGAAATCGGAAAGAGGGCACGTGAGGTGTTGAGGTCAGGGTTTTGTATGACAAAACCAATGTTTCTTATTTTGGCAAGGCTTCTAGGTGAATGGAGATATGATGTATAGCCAAATAAGGAAAACAAAACATTGGCCGTTTAGTCTTGCATTTGTGCAACATACATGGCTTGGTTTGGCAGCAAGCAAGAAATCAATTCAAGGTGGTGACTTTGTGGCAACATAACTTGATGAGGAAATCACAAATTGAGGAGATAATGCAAACAGTAGAGAGATAATATGGAGTATGGCATGTTTCATGTTGAGAATAGGTGGAAATAATGAGTGGAAGAAGATGAAAAAGGGACCACAAGCTCATGTCACACCATTGCAAGATTGGTTGGGCAAGTTAGGCATAAATGCTGGGCACAAAAATCAGGTCTAAGTGATGACTTTAAAGGTTAATATCTTGCAAATGAAACATCCTATGAATCTCATTCCAAAGGCATATGAAAGATGGCATATTGGAGAGTATCTTTGATGTTCAAAGTTAAAATAAATGGTGAGTAGAAGTAACATAAGAAGAGGCCTAAAGTTGAGCAAAACTGAAAAAATGCAACGCTGGCCAAGGTAACTTGAAATCTGCCTAGAAATTTCAAGTCATGGTACCGACTTTAAGTGAGTGTATCTCTCAAACCATGGATCCAAATGAGATGAATCCAAAGGGAAGTGAAAGAGGACATGACAAGGTATAATTGTTCTGAAGAAAATATTTTCAATTGGTGCCTTGAAGTGTCCTAAACGTTTGACAAAATTTAAAGATTTTTAGACTTAGAAATTTTTCTAAGTGTCCTAAATATATGCCTACTTTGACCAAGCATAACTTTCTCAATTTTGATCCAAATGGAGCAAACTTTATATTTATAGAAATCGTGGAACAAGAGGAACAACTTTCATGTTGGAGAAAGTTTCAAATGGAGCTTTTATCTTGATAGAAAATGGGCTTAAAGTGAGTGCAAAATCATAAAAAACTTGCCCAAATTGGAAAGTCAACCTTTTCCAAATTAAGTAACTTTTCCAATTCCTGATTAAATGACGAATCCATGATCCAACCTTGATAAAATTTCACATGTAGGCTCCCCTAGGCATGAATTTTGAGATTCCACTCTCAAAAAGTCAGGAGTTGACTTTTCTGCACCCACAGTTGACTTTTCCCAAACTGTCTGATTCCCGATTCCAGTGATCAATTGAAGCACTTCTGGCTCAAATTAAAAACTGATTTTTTGTATGTAGACCCTTGTGGATATATGGAGGGCCATGGAAAATAGTTTCACCCAAAGAATCAGAAATAAACTGATTTTATACCAAACCCTAATTTTAGGGCAAAATTGATCGGGAATTGATTGCACTACTTGCCAATGGATCTTTCTAAGATAATTGTGAGTCTTCCTAGGCCAAGATGCCTCTCCAATCATGACATGGATGAGCTCCTCTACTTCTAACCAAACATTTCCTGTTTTAGGTAGCCATGAAACCCTAATTTCCTGATTAAATCCAGATGAACACTATGATAGCTCTGAATCCTTCACTGATGAACTGAGGACCATAATACGATACTTGGAGCCCCCTGAGACCCTTGAGACTTGTATACTTAGAGAATGAAGTCCAATTATCAATCTTGCTTTATGTGGGCTCCTTCTGTTAAGGAGTGATCAATCAAAACCTTATTTCCAAGTCACTAATGCAGTATGCAATGAGTATGACCTAGTATGATGCCAATGAAGTGTGAAACATAATCCCATGCTTCCAGTAAAAATTGTAGGGTAAATTTTGGGGTATTACAATAAACAACCCCCTTACCTAGATCTTTGACATTTTTATTCGTTTTTGATTTGAAAAACTTCTTACTTGGCTTTTGTTAGCTTTTTAGCCTTTCCTTTGGACAAATAAAAGTGCGGTGGTGACTCGAATTGTATGTTGACTTTTGGTTCAGTCAATAAACCTAAAGGTAACGAAAACCAGCTACAATGGGTGCATGGCCATGTGTTAGGCCCAAAATAATCATTACAAAACACTCTAATTCATGCACAAATGCTACTGATGTCATAACATTGTTCCATGCAAAGTTAAATGGAGTTTGAGTTCAAAAGTTGCCAAAACAAGCCATGTAAAGTATCCATGCGTAAATCCTCCAATTCTTGTCCAAATGAAGTGATCTTGGATGATTTAGAAAGGTGACATCAAGGGGAACAACTTTTATGTTGAACACTTTTCCATTTGGAGCTTGGATCATGATAAATATTTAGGTAGAAGTTGTAGAAATTAAACATGGTTGAAAATTTTCTAAGTACAAAGTCAAATGGCCACTTCTTCCATCTTGAATAACTTTCTCTATGAGCTTCAAATGGAAATGGTTCCTTCATAAAAGTTGTATCTCTTTAAAACCTCTTAAATTTGGTCACAAATTTGCCCTCATTTGGATTTGGCATAAGGAAGTTATAGATTTTAGAAGTTAAGGAAAATTTCTCGTTCAAAGGTAATGGCCCAAAATGACCTATAATGTTTCCTCTTGGCACATTCCCTTGAAAGTTGAATTTGGAATTTTTCAAAGAACAAAAGTTGGAGAATACATCTTTAAATTGATCATGAAACTTGTATGGCCTTCATATCATACAAGTTGAGCAAGTTATAGTCTTTGTAAGTTGACCTTCTAACTAGGGCAGAAACAAAATGACCTATAATCATTCACCATAAAAAATGACTTTTAGAGCTAAACTAGATCTTGATTCCAACATGAAATTTGTTTGGAATGTCATAAATATTAACTGTGCTCTTGGGTTCAATATCATATGACAAAAGTTGTAGGAGATAGGGTCTAGGGAACCCTAGTTTTGACTAGTTGACTTTCTCTGGTCAACCTCCTTGAACCAACTCGCAAACTTGAATTTCTCTTGATTTTTGGGAATCTTGGAGAATAATATATGCATAATATGATGTATAATGGAGTATACCTTGATATCTTTGACCAATTGATGAAGAAACTTGCTGAGGAAGTCACACAAGATACCTAGATGAATTAGGGCTTCCAAGGCAAACAAGCTTCACATTCTGGATGAACTTTTGATCAAAATGACAAATAAAGAACATGGGGATCCATATATGATGCATTAAGGGTCTCAAACCCTAGATATGAGCTTGATGAGGCACAGGTGGATGCACACACTATCTGCAAAAGAAATAAAGCTACACATAAACATATTTTTAGTATTTTGGTTAGTAAACAAAATAAAATAAAGTATGATACAATCAAAAGTGCTTGGTGATCTCTCCAAATGCAAATCCAATGAATGAGGGGTAAGGAGGATGTCAAGGTGTGATCCCAAAGCCAATTCAAATGATGAAATATCATGAGGGATCTTAGGGTCAATATTGGTGTCTTACACTTCTCCATCAAGAAATTAGCAGGTAGACCAAGAATACCTACTTTAGCCACAAGATTAGCATCAATCTCCCCTTTTTCCAAATACACAACCTCTCCAATGACATGAGACCTAGGCATATCTTCTAAACCACTAAACGCTATATGATCTGATATAGGCGAGCCTATGAATTTGAATACTCCTCCAAAGTAGGTGCAAACTGATAATCAAGGAAAGTGAAACACTTATATGTTGAATCATAGAACTGGACCAAGGTGTTTAGAAATCCATCTTCTACATCAGTATTCAACACAGTCATAAGTTTTCCATACCGGTCTTTGAAATCAGAAGGACAAGCCACCAAATGTCCTAGCTTCCTTAACTCTTTCAATTCAGGACGTTTGAAGCGGAATTGAAGGGTGTTTCTCCTTCTAGAGTCCATACTTAAATTACCTGCGATGTTTGCAAATAAAGTTCCTAAGTTCCTTACAAACCATGTGAAAAAGAGAAGTTTACGGTGACAACCATCCCATAGGGTATGTTCTATAGCTTTGGATGTCTCAAACAATAACCGGGTTCTTAAAAAGTTCCCAGAGTCGTAAATCCATCTTTCGGATATTACCGGTTTAACGACTTGCTCGTTGACCAATAGTATTCTCAAGAGTATCTCGTCTGAGTGTAATATCGTGTATCAACCAGACCAGACCTACGCCGGAAAGGTCACCACACTACATCCTAAAAGGCCAAGATGGGTTAAAGTGTTCTAAGGTCTCTCAGAATCTCAGACTCCCAACTTGAAAATAATAACGCCATTATGACTACTCGGAACACATTAGTACCTCCAAAGGGGTCTCATCTGAGCGGGGTTCTCATATCAACCTTACAAGGCCTAACTCCACTAAGGTAAACATGACTATACCACCATCCTAGCTTAAGTACACTCAATTTCGGGTAAGGGACTTATCTCACCACACACAGATTACCAAGCACCACAAAAAATAGCAAACAAAAAGCAATAACATAAATACAGATAAATAAGTTAGGCTTAACCCACTTAAAGATTATTCCCCAACAGAGTCGCCAACTGTCACGGTGAGAAATTTTTTAGATTAAGCTATTGATTAACTTAACTCAAAAAAGCAAGAGTCACCACCAAACTTTATTGTTTCCAAAGGGAATGGGAAAACGGTCAAACAAAACCCACAAAAAGGTAAAACAAAAGAGGAATTTGGATATAGGGGTTGGTTATGCAAGGGAAAGGTATTAGCACCCCTCACATCTATGGTACTCCATAGGAACCACTTGCAAATCTGTGTTTATAGAAAAAGTTGGGTTGTTTGTTGATTGATTTTAATTTGAAAAAAACATTTTTTCGTATTCGAGTGGAAAACTCAACTTACTAGCCACAAGTATGAGGAAATGAGAATTTGCATCATCATGATAAGGAGAACTTTTACTTGGACTTTCTCACAAGCATATCTCGACATTCAAGTGGAAAATATCAATAATTTCTCAACATATTATAGAAGTATATTGGTTTTCATCACTACAAGAATATACTAATATCCAATATCTTCAACAAAAAAGGCTCTTAAAGGAAAGTGCACAAAGGCACAAAAAGAAGTTTGATGAGGTTTGTCTTTTTTATAAGTTTGAAAAAAAAGCGTTTAAGTATGCTTAATTGTTTTAGCATTTATTTGAGAAAAAGATTTTATGGATCACTTGACAAAGTCTAGGTTTATTAAAAAAAGGTGTGAAGTTTGAAAACAATAAGTTTTAAAGTAGGGAGAAGTTTTGAAAATTGAAGAAGTGGGAAGGAGAAGAAGAGACTATCCTTAAGCGTAAAGTAAATGACATGAAATAAAAGGTCTCATTGTAAGGTAGCCCAAGAGAAAGCCTTTGTGTGTGCAAGTGTATTAACCACACGATGGAGAGGGCGTTTGAAATTGGTCAAAACAAGAATTCCTTTCCGTTTGGATTGAGCCATAAGATGGAAAAAGCACACAAGTAGATGAATATCAAAATATCCAGATAAACATGAAAGTCACAAAGCCACAAAGAAACATCCAAGTCTTGAATTGAAGATCAAAGTGTCCAGGGGGATGACAAGGAAGGGAAAGTAATAAGTCCTAAGGTCCAAAATAATCCTCAAGCAAGGGATAGTAACATCAAGTCCAAAAGATCAGATTAAAGTTTTTTAGGGTTTTGGCTATTTTATCATGTTTTTATTCTTTTGAAATAAGAAAGCAATAAAAGAATAAAGTAAAGGTCGTGAATGTAAATGACATAAATGTAAAGAGCATAAATGTAAAGTTAGGTGTTAGATATAGCAAGTTAGTGATCATGAGGCAAGAAATGAATGTGGAAATCAATTAAATGCAAAAATGATTTTAAAAATTATGTAAAAAATATATGTGATGCGAAATATTTTTAGAGATTTTGTATAAAAATTTTTTGAGTCAAATTGAATTAAAAATGAGTGAGAAATTAAATGGAAAAGAAAAGAAATAAAAGAAAAGAAAAAGAATAAAGAATTAGGGGGCCAACGGTCAAGAGGTTTGAAAAAACACGTTGGCACAATGTGATTGGTTGAATTTGAATCTTGGCACCAAAATGCATGTTGTTCAACTTCTTTTTCAACCTTGAGTTCAATTTCTGCAAATCATGAGCTCGTGTTTTTAGCAACACCCAAGTATGGAGTTAACTTCACAACACATCATCATTCATGTCTCTTTGCTACAGAGTCATTGATTGGCTCTGATCAAAGAGAATTTGCTCAAGAACATGAAGAACCTTAGTTATTCAAAGTAAAGTTAAATGATGAATAAGAAGAATAAATTCAAAGTAGTTAAGGGATTTTGATCAGTGAATCACGACGAACAAACTGGTTACTTGTTTGCTCATAAATTTAACTCGTACCTTCCTTTTCTATTAAAGCTTTAGAGGTTAACGATGGTGGATCTGGAAGTCAGGTTCCAATGAGTTTCAAGCCACAACAATGCTTCAGTTAGCTCCAGAAGCTGCCGATGAGTGATTCTGGGCAAAGATTCAAAGCTAAAAGAGCTTGAATCGAAGAAATGGTTAACTGGTTTTTTGGCTATCCAAACTTATAAATGAAGTAAAATTCTTCCTCTATTTATAGGAAATGAATTAAGGTCATGGTACATGTGAAATGGAGACACATTCGTGTGAATTAGGTCAGAATTTGATGTTTTCTAAGCGTGTAAGAGTGAGGGTGAAATACGTGAATTGGCAATTGAAACCAATCATTTTATGTTTGTTCAGATGAATTCTAGGTCCTCAAATGAGTTTCACATATGGAAGTAGTCCCAAATTGAAAATGACATGAAATTCGTGACCTGAAACATGCACAAGAAGCAAAGTCCATGGTACCATGTTAGAGCTTAGGCCAAATGAAATTCACTCGTGCGTTTTGAGATATTATTTATGCCAAATTATATCCTCATGGTGAAGAATAAAATTAAAAAAAATTAAATCAAATAGATGCTTGAGTTTAAAATGGTATGGATGGAAAGTTGGGGTCGTTAACTGAAATTCTAGGTCAGTCATTAGGTCGACCAGGTCTTGAGCCTACTTTTGTGCACACATGGGCATATTGTCAAATTCCAAAATTGATAGGCTTAGACGCAAAATAGATGTTTGACCCTTGAAGAAAAGTTATAGAGGAGTTCAAATGTGACATTTGGCTCAAAGTAGATTCCAAAAATGTTGAGAAATGAGAGAGTTATGGTGTTTGGATCAAGTGACATGCCATACTTGATTTTAGGTCAACCACACATGTGCCAACTTGTGATTTCTTTGTCATTTCTTGCATACAAAGGCCCAATGATGACCAATTGTATACCAAATGAAGGAAACTTGATTGTCCCTTGAAGAATCTTGATAATTTCTTGAAAATTGGATGGAGATGGCATGGAAATAAACACATGAACCATACTTGAATCAACTTTGAAAACATGCACCAAATTTGAACTCCTCTTGATCAAATGATGTTGAATGAAGCTTGACATGAAATATGACCTAAGATTATAGGTCATTCCTAGAAGTAAAATCTCTTGTGCACCACTTGTTGACCAAACTCTGACCTTGGGAGTCAAAACCCTAATTTAGAAACCAAGCTTGATCCTTTGATTGCAATTCCTTACCTTGTACATTAAGAAAAAGGAAACAACACGTGTTTTTGTATTTTAAATAAGGTAGCAAACTAAGAATGCAAGCAAGAAAAAAGGTAAAAAGGAAACACAAAGGGTGCTTGATGATCTCCCTCAAAGGAAACCCAAAGGGGTGAAGGTTAAGAGGATACCATGCTTGTGATCTTGGTTGAAATTCAAATGATATGATAGGTGGAATCTTAGGGGTAAAATTAGGGTATGACAACTACCTGGGTGAAAGGTCCAGTCATAGTCCCGAGTATTAGGCCTAAGTTGTAATCGTTTGTAATTCATGAATACTCATATTCCAATCCTAAAACATACTCAAACCAATCAAACTTGTGTTTCTTCCCTTGCGCAACTTCGAAAACTTTTTCAAAAACGAGTACACTTTATCTATATCGAAGTGAAAAAACAAAGGCTTCAACCTCCAAGAGCAAGCAATAAGTGTTAGTTGAGTAGGGCCTAAGACGGGGGGGGGGGGGGGGGTGAATTAGGATCTTTGAACATTTTTTCCGGTTTATGAAAAAATATGTTCTTTCTTTTCTGGTAATGTTAAGCGATGAACGGTAAAGTGCGGAAATATAAAGAACATGAAGAAATATCCTGGTTCCCCTCACAGATCGAGAGTACTCCAGTCCCCTTTCAACATGAAAGAGATTTCACTATCTGTTATGACTTGTACACGACAGACACAATCACCAAGAACAACCTCTTGTGATTCACCAAGTTGATATGAGAACAATCCTCTCAAACTCAACTCTTTTGCTTCCAACAATCCTGGACAACAAAGTGTTTACAAAACACACAATATTATTTTTCAACAATTCTAAAAATAAGATATGGATTACAATAATGGATTGAATGTAAAGTTTGTAGTATAATGATCACTCAAAGTGATATATCAATTTGCTTGATCTTCTCTTCCAATGAAAATAATTCACAACACAAAGATATTAGATTGCTCAAGAATTTTCTGTTTTGAATGATATGAAAATATGCAGAAAAATATTGAATGAAGATTTAAAACAATAAGTGTGAATTCTGAAAATTCTAAGAGAATGATTGGAATAGGTGTAATTTGAATTTGAAAGATCATGAATTTATATGCACATAACACCTCAAATGAAACATGGTAATGTTCTGAAAGAATCATGAACAATTCTCAAAGATGAAATGAAAAGATTCCATGAAATGGTGCATGAAGTTCATTTATAGCACCTTGTGCATCACTATCGAAAAGAGAAAACTCATTACTAACCTCATCTTCTTCATCATCGGAATCGTGCGAGGCCATTAATTCTAGATTTGCACATTCGTCGCTTTCTGATTCAGATGAAAAACATATCTCATTATGTTCCCATGCAACATATGCCTTCTTGAAATCCTTCTTGCCTCTAAAGCCACCTTTCTTTGAGAGTTTCGGACAATCTGACTTTATGTGACCTTGCTTTCCACATTCATAACATGTGACTTCTTGCGTAGATGTGGAAGCCTACCTTTTCCTGAAATATTTATTTCTTTTTGCATCAAAGGGTTTGTCATTTTTACTAAAAAACTTACCAAGCCTTTTCACAAGGAGCATGAAATTTTCATCTTCCTCCGATACGCCATCATTTCTATCTTCCTTTGAATCTACTTTTAAAGCAATTCCTTTGGATTTCTTCTCTTGATTTTCATGCTTTTCGAGTCTTCCAAGTTCAAGTTCATGTTCTTGGAGTTTTCCAAATAATGATGCGGACGTCATAGTGGAAAGACTTTTCTTCTCCGATATGGCCATTACTTTTGGTTGCCATTCTTTAGTCAAAGATCTAAGCACTTTAAGGTTGAGATCATCATTTGTGAAGGTCTTTCAAGGAGCGATTAAGTGATTCGTTAAGTGAACAAATCTTTTCTGTAAAGCAACGATGGATTCTCTGGGCTGCATTTTGAATATTTCGTATTCTTGACTCAATGTATTTAATCTAGATCTTTTGACTTCAGTGGTTCCTTCGTGAGTCTCCACCTAGGTATCCCATATTTCTTTCGTAGATTTGCATTGAGATATGCGGAAGAACTCGTCCATACTTAATGCACTTTGAAGAATGTTGATGGCCTTCTTCTCATTAAGTATTTTCTTCTTATCGTCTTCATCATACGAACTTTTGATCTTTGGGGTGCCAACACCATTTATCACACTTGTTGGATTATGCAGACCATTTTCAACGATTTCCCAGATACCATCTCCTTGTGCTTCTAAATGTGCTTTCATGCAGATTTTCCAGAAATCGAAATATTCTCCAGAAAATAGAGGTGGTTTGTTGCTACTACCTCCATCTTTAAAAACCGGTTTTGCGCTTGCCGAAGCCATTGTCTGGATCAGTGGAGCAAGTTACCAAAACCTGCTTTGATGCCAATTGTTAGTTGAGTAGCGCCTAAGAGGGGGGTGAATTAGGATCTTTGAACACTTTTTTCGGTTTATGAAAAACTTTGTTCTTTCTTTTCTGGTTATGTTAAGCAATGAACTGTAAAGTGCGGAAAGATAAAGAACACGAAGAAATATCTTGGTTCCCCTCACAGATCGAGAGTACTCCATTCCCCTTTCAATATGAAAGAGATTTCACTATCTGTTATGACTTGTACACGACAGACACAATCACCAAGAACAACCTCTTGTGATTCACCAAGTTGATATGAGAACAATTCTCCCAAACTCAACTCTCTTGCTTCCAACAATCCTGGACAACAAAGTGTTTACAAAACACACAATATTATTTTTCAACAATTCTAAAAATAAGATATGGATTACAACAATGGATTGAATGTAAAGTTTATAGTATAATGATCACTCAAAGTGATATATCAATTTTCTTGATCTTCTCTTCTAATGAAAATAATTCACAACAAAAAGATATTAGATTGCTCAAGAATTTTCTGATTTGAATGATATGAAAATATGCAGAAAAATCTTGAATGAAGATTTAAAACAATAAGTGTGAATTCTGAAAATTCTAAGAGATTGATTGGAAGAGGTGAAATTTGAATTTGAAAGATCATGAATTTATATGCACATAACACCTCAAATGAAACATGGTAATGTTCTGAAAGAATCATGAACAATTCTCAAAGATGAAATGAAAAGATTCCATGAAATGGTGCATGAAGAGGTGTATGAACAACAACTGATTTTTCAGAAACGCACAGTGGTAGATCGATTTACATAATGCGTAAATCGATTACCCTGTTGCAATGTTTAAAAATTTTCAAAATCTTTCAGTGGTAAATTGATCTCTCTAAGAGGTAAATCGACTTACCTAGTTAAAAAACTTAAAATTTCTTTTTTGGAAAAGTAATGCTCCATTGGTAAATCAATTTCCTTAAGTGGTAAATTGATTTACCTAAGTGAAAAAATTAATTTTTGCTTTTAAAAAATATGTAAGATTCAGTGGTAAATCGATTTCCCTTATTAGTAAATCGATTTACCCAGTTTGAAATTGAGAAAAATGATTCTAAGACATTTTCCATGCACTATGAAAAGTTATGCAATAGCCATATGAATACTTGAGCATCTAAGACTTTAGTGAAGGTAAGTATTCTCATTATACCTTCTTGAAATCAAAAGCTTAACTTCTTGAATCAAGATGCTTTATCATAGAATAAAATCTTTGCCTTCTTGTTGCTTGGAGTTTTGTCTTCATAAAAAACATTCATCATAGAGAAGCTTGACTTCACATTCTCCCCCTTTTTGATGATGACAAATAATCCTCTTTGATGCGTGCAATTTCCGGAAACGAAAATTTCTCCCCCTGAGATGTATAACTCCCCCTAAATTTGAGAAGCTTATGATCATGTTGACTTGATCATCTTGAAGGAGATTTGTATCATTTGTACCTTAGGAAATTCACAAGCATACAAGCATAATTCACAACACCTTTCTCCCCCTTTGACATTTTCAAAAAGAAGGGAAAGATGGGTGAAAGATAATCACATGACAAATATAAAATAGAATATACAACATAACTTGTAAAACACATTCAAGAGGTTAGAAAGCACAAAAAGAGAAAAGTTTCAGGGGTAAATCTATTTACACATGGGTAAATTGATTTACCTAGTTCAAAATATGCCAAACACGAAAAAACAATGCTACTGTTTTATGGGTAAATCGATTTACAGCATGGGTAAATTGATTTACTCAGTGCCAAATATACCAAATACAAAAACCAGTGCTACTATTTTATGTGTAAATCGATTTACATCATGAGTAAATCGATTTACTCAGTGAAAAAAGCTAAAAAACACATATTTTTAGCAAAGATTCATGCAAGAGACACCCAATGAATCATGTAAAAGAAAGGAGTAGAAGTGGAGATCCATGAAATAAATTGCAAATGTAAATAGATGAGTTGGAAATGTATGTGCACCTTTGATTATTGATATGTTTTTGCCAAATTATATGTCACATTCATATAGAATCCCAAGTTCCCTTCGAATTTTGTAAAATGGTTCTCGCGCCAAAGGTTTTGTGAAGATGTCGGCAAGTTGATTATGAGTATCCACAAATGTGACATCGACATCTCCTTGAAGCACGTGGTCATGAAGAAAGTGATGTCGAATGTTAATATGTTTGTTTCTTGAGTGCATGATCGGATTCTTTGTAATGTTTATCGCACTTGTGTTGTCACAACAAAGAGGAATGCATCCAAGATCGAGTCCGTGGTCACGAAGTTGTTGCTTAAGCCAAAGTATTTGAGCGCAAAAGCTACCTGCGGCTATGTATTCTGCTTCGGCAGTGCTTAGAGAAACACATGCTTGTTTCTTGTAAGCCCACGAAACTAATGCATTTCCAAGGATGTGACATGTACCACTAGTACTTTTCGATCAGTTTTACATCTTGCATAGTCGGCGTCAGAATAACCAACTAAATTGCAAATACTACCTTTAGGATACCATAGGCCGACATTTGTTGTTCCCTTGAGATATTTCATGATTCTCTTAACAGCGGTGAGATGTGATTCTTTTGGATTGGCTTGAAACCGAGCACAAAGACACACACTGAACATAATATCAAGACGACTTGCCGTCAAATAAAGTAAGGAACCAATCATACCTCGATACTTTGTTAAATCAATCGAAACACCTGCTTCATCTTGATCAACATAAGATCTGGATCCCATCGGAGTAGACATTGCCTTGCAACTATCCATGTCAAATCTTTTTAATAACTCTTTGCAGTACTTTGATTGGTTGATAAAGATGCCATCCTTTAGTTGCTTAATTTAAAGTCCAAGAAAATAATTCATTTTACCCATCATGGACATCTCGAATTCTCCTTGCATCATTGATGAAAATTCTTCACACATGTCTTTGTTTGTTGAGCCGAATATGATGTCGTCAACGTAGAATTGAACCAATAAAGTGTTACCTTTAGTTTTCTTAATAAACAGGCTTTTGTCAATTTTACCTTTTTCAAATCCCTTTTCACAAAGAAAGTTGCTGATACGATCATACCATACTCCAGGTGCTTGCTTTAGGCCATAAAGAGCTTTCCTCAACTTGAAAACATGTGAAGGATTTTTGAAGTCTTCAAAGCCTGGGGGTTGTTTGACATAGACTTCTTCATTGATGTAGCGATTCAAGAATGCGCTCTTGACATCGATTTGAAATAATTGAAAATTTAATGAACATGCATAAGCAAATAATAAACGAATAGCTTCTAACATTGCAACCAGAGCGAATGTTTCTTCAAAGTTAATGCCTTCCTCTTGATTGTATCCTTCGGCCACCAATCTAGCTTTGTTTCAAACAATTATACCATTCTCATCAAGCTTGTTCTTAAATACCCATCTGGTACCTATGATGTGTTTGTCACTTGGCATAGGGACAAGTTCCCAAACTTGATTCCTTTCGAATTGGTTTAACTCTTCTTGCATAGCAATCATCCATTGGTCGTCACCTAAGGCTTCACCAACTTTGGAAGGTTCAATTTGTGAGACAAAAGCCATATTTAAGCATGCATCTTTGAGATTTAATCTTGTTGCAACGCCTTGGCTAATATCACCAATGACTTTATCAATTGGATGATCCCGATGAGTCCTCCACTCCTTAGGTAGATCATTATCATTTGTTTTTTTGCTCATCTTGATGTTTTGGTTGATCACCATTGTTTCCACTTGAAGTATCTATTTGAGGAACTTCTACAATATCATCATCATCATCATCACACAAAACAATATCCTCCTTGGAGGGGTTAGATTCATTGAAAGTAACATGCATAGATTCTTCAATTTTTTAAAGTTCTTTTATTATATATTCTAAAAGCTTTACTCGTAAGATAGTATCCAAGAAATATACCTTCGTCGGACTTCTCGTCGAACTTACCTAAATTGTCTTTGTCATTGTTGAGAACAAAGCATTTGCACCCAAAAATGTGAAAGTAAGATATGTTTGGTTTCCTTCCTTTGAAGAGTTCATAGGGAGTCTTTTTCAGGATAGGTCTAATGATAATTCTATTACTTACATAGCATGCCGTGCTTACCGCATCTGCCTTAAAATACTTTGGAAGATTTGAGTCGCTTAGCATCGTTCGTGTAAGTTCCACAAGTGACCTATTCTTTCTCTCCACCACTCCATTTTGTTGAGGAGTCCTTGGTGCCGAGAAGTTATGAAAGATTCCATGTTCTTCGTAAAACTCTTCGATGGGGGCATTTTGGAATTCTCCACCATGGTCGCTTCTTATGGAGGCAATAGTTAGCGATTTCTCATTTTAGACTTGCTTCGCATATTTCTTGAATGCCTTGAATGCATCATTTTTCTGCACTAAGAAGAAAGTCCAAGTGTATCTAGAGAAATCATCAACAATAACTAAAGCATATACATTACCTCCTAAGCTTCTTGTTTTTGATGGCCCAAATAAGTCCATATGCAACAATTGTAGTAGCCTTGTAGTGGACACCACATTCTTTGATATGAAAGTTGATTTGGTTTGTTTCCCTTTTTGACATGCATCACAAAGTCTATCTTTGACGAATTTTATCTTAGGCAAACCATTAACAAGATCATGCTTTATAAGTTTATTCAAATGTTCCATATGAATATGTGCGAATATTTTATGCCACAACCATGACTCATTATTGTTTACCATAAGACATTTTACCTTCAAAGATAAATCATCAAGGGAAATCATAAAAATATTATTAATTCTTGTACCTTTGAGTTTTACCTCATGAGAGACTTCATCTTCAATCAAGCATTCATCTTTGATGAACTTGATTTTGAAGCCCTTGTCGCAAAGTTGGCTAATGCTTAGAAGATTATGCTTTAGTCCTTCGACATAAAGGACATCTTCAATGGATGTGAAAGGTGGTACTCCAACTTTTCCTATGCCAAGAATTCTCCCTTTGTTTTTATCACCATATGTGACATAACCCTTGGCCTTCAATGCTAGATTTGAAAATTTGTTTATGTCTCCCGTCATATGCTTGGAACACCCACTATTAAGATACCAAAGATTTGATGTGGTTTTCAAGCATTCCTACAAAAAAAAGTTACGTTTTGTTAGGTACCCAAATTGCTTTGGGTCCTTTATAATTAGTGCCTTTCTTTACCCATACGTAATTCCCACTTGCTACGCTAAAGTTTCTAACATAGCATGCATTAGGTGTATGGCCAATTATTCCGCAATAAAAACAAGTAGGTTCAAAATTGCTTCTATATCTAGGAACATAAGATTTCTTTTAAGAAAATCTTTTTCTTTTGGGATAATGATGAACATTTTTTTCCTTGTTCACTTTCTCTTTGGTTGGTTGGTCATTAGCCTTAACAAAGACAGTTTTGCTTGAACTTGGCTTGGAAAATTTTGAATAACCAAGTCCACTTTTGTCATTGGAATATCTTTGTTGGCTAAGGACACCTTCCAACCCAATTTGTCCTTTTTCATACCTTTCAAGAACTATTTTTAATTGGACAATTTGGAAAGAAAGTGATTCACAATTTTTACATACAAAATTCTGTTTTTCACTAATCATCTTTTGTTTCTCATCGTTGACATCCTTTTCAATTGTCATGATTTTTTCTTCTAAAGATAAAATTGTTTTCTTTTGAGATGATATAGTTTTATACAAAATTTTTCATTCTTCAAGAAGTTCATTTATAGCACCTTGTGCATCACTATCGAAAAGAGAAAACTCATTACTAACCTCATTTTCTTCATCGTCGGAATCGTGTGAGGCCATTAATTCTAGATTTGCACATTCGTCGCTTTCTGATTCAGATGAAAAACTTATCTCATTATGTTCCCATGCAACATATGCCTTTTTATTCTTGAAATCCTTCTTGCCTCTAAAGCCACCTTTCTTTGAGAGTTTCGGACAATCTAACTTTATGTGACCTTGCTTTCCACATTCATAACATGTGACTTCTTGCGTAGATGTGGAAGCCTACCTTTTCCTGAAATATTTATTTCTTTTTGCATCAAAGGGTTTGTCATTTTTACTAAAAAACTTACCAAGCCTTTTCACAAGGAGCATGAAATTTTCATCTTCCTCCGATACGCCATCATTTCTATCTTCCTTTGAATCTACTTTTAAAGCAATTCCTTTGGATTTCTTCTCTTGATTTTCATGCTTTTCGAGTCTTCCAAGTTCAAGTTCATGTTCTTGGAGTTTTCCAAATAATGATGCGGACGTCATAGTGGAAAGACTTTTCTTCTCCGATATGGCCATTACTTTTGGTTGCCATTCTTTAGTCAAAGATCTAAGCACTTTAAGGTTGAGATCATCATTTGTGAAGGTCTTTCAAGGAGCGATTAAGTGATTCGTTAAGTGAACAAATCTTTTCTGTAAAGCAACGATGGATTCTCTGGGCTGCATTTTGAATATTTCGTATTCTTGACTCAATGTATTTAATCTAGATCTTTTGACTTCAGTGGTTCCTTCGTGAGTCTCCACCTAGGTATCTCATATTTCTTTCGCAGATTTGCATTGAGATATGCGGAAGAACTCGTCCATACTTAATGCACTTTGAAGAATGTTGATGGCCTTCTTCTCATTAAGTATTTTCTTCTTATCGTCTTCATCATACGAACTTTTGATCTTTGGGGTGCCAACACCATTGATCACACTTGTTGGATTATGCAGACCATTTTCAACGATTTCCCAGATACCATCTCCTTGTGCTTCTAAATGTGCTTTCATGCAGATTTTCCAAAAATCGAAATATTCTCCAGAAAATAGAGGTGGTTTGTTGCTACTACCTCCATCTTTAAAAACCGGTTTTGCGCTTGCGGAAGCCATTGTCTGGATCAGTGGAGCAAGTTACCAAAACCTGCTTTGATGCCAATTGTTAGTTGAGTAGCGCCTAAGAGGGGGGTGAATTAGGATCTTTGAACACTTTTTTCGGTTTATGAAAAACTTTGTTCTTTCTTTTCTGGTAATGTTAAGCGATGAACGGTAAAGTGCGGAAATATAAAGAACACGAAGAAATATCCTGGTTCCCCTCACAGATCGAGAGTACGCCATTCCCCTTTCAATATGAAAGAGATTTCACTATCTGTTATGACTTGTACACGACAGACACAATCACCAAGAACAACCTCTTGTGATTCACCAAGTTGATATGAGAACAATCCTCCCAAACTCAACTCTCTTGCTTCCAACAATCCTGGACAACAAAGTGTTTACAAAACACACAATATTATTTTTCAACAATTCTAAAAATAAGATATGGATTACAATAATGGATTGAATGTAAAGTTTGTAGTATAATGATCACTCAAAGTGATATATCAATTTGCTTGATCTTCTCTTCCAATGAAAATAATTCACAACACAAAGATATTAGATTGTTCAAAACTCAATGAAGAAAGAAGAGAAGAAAAGGTAAAATGAAAAGAAATCTCAAGTGTTTGACTTAGGATCCACTATCAAACAAGTCAAGGGACCTAAAAATATGACACAGCTTAGGGATCATTGATCACTAACCCAAAGTGTCAAAAATATGATTAAATGATCACCTATCAACATATTGAATTAAAAAAGATTGGATCAACCTAAGAGACCATCTATGGATTACTTGAAATGTAGAAGAATTGACCAACCAAGTCAACAACTCAAGCTCAAACATCAAGTTGCACAAAAATCTATTAAAAAAAATTCTAAAATTGATTAAAAAGGAAAATTAAAGAGAAAATTAAAATTAAGCACCAAAACATAAAAAAAATGGTTGAGAAAATTATGAGAGGTCAAGAAAAATATGAATAAGTGAACCTTAAAAGTTGGATCTCAAAATGTTTGAAAATGATCAAAAATAAAATTTAAAATGAAAATTAAAAGAAAATATCAATTAAATGCAAAAATGATTTTAAAAATTATGTAAAAAATATATGTGATGCGAAATATTTTTAGAGATTTTGTATAAAAATTTTTTGAGTCAAATTGAATTAAAAATGAGTGAGAAATTAAATGGAAAAGAAAAGAAATAAAAGAAAAGAAAAAGAATAAAGAATTAGGGGGCCAACGGTCAAGAGGTTTGAAAAAACACGTTGGCACAATGTGATTGGTTGAATTTGAATCTTGGCACCAAAATGCATGTTGTTCAACTTCTTTTTCAACCTTGAGTTCAATTTCTGCAAATCATGAGCTCGTGTTTTTAGCAACACCCAAGTATGGAGTTAACTTCACAACACATCATCATTCATGTCTCTTTGCTACAGAGTCATTGATTGGCTCTGATCAAAGAGAATTTGCTCAAGAACATGAAGAACCTTAGTTATTCAAAGTAAAGTTAAATGATGAATAAGAAGAATAAATTCAAAGTAGTTAAGGGATTTTGATCAGTGAATCACGACGAACAAACTGGTTACTTGTTTGCTCATAAATTTAACTCGTACCTTCCTTTTCTATTAAAGCTTTAGAGGTTAACGATGGTGGATCTGGAAGTCAGGTTCCAATGAGTTTCAAGCCACAACAATGCTTCAGTTAGCTCCAGAAGCTGCCGATGAGTGATTCTGGGCAAAGATTCAAAGCTAAAAGAGCTTGAATCGAAGAAATGGTTAACTGGTTTTTTGGCTATCCAAACTTATAAATGAAGTAAAATTCTTCCTCTATTTATAGGAAATGAATTAAGGTCATGGTACATGTGAAATGGAGACACATTCGTGTGAATTAGGTCAGAATTTGATGTTTTCTAAGCGTGTAAGAGTGAGGGTGAAATACGTGAATTGGCAATTGAAACCAATCATTTTATGTTTGTTCAGATGAATTCTAGGTCCTCAAATGAGTTTCACATATGGAAGTAGTCCCAAATTGAAAATGACATGAAATTCGTGACCTGAAACATGCACAAGAAGCAAAGTCCATGGTACCATGTTAGAGCTTAGGCCAAATGAAATTCACTCGTGCGTTTTGAGATATTATTTATGCCAAATTATATCCTCATGGTGAAGAATAAAATTAAAAAAAATTAAATCAAATAGATGCTTGAGTTTAAAATGGTATGGATGGAAAGTTGGGGTCGTTAACTGAAATTCTAGGTCAGTCATTAGGTCGACCAGGTCTTGAGCCTACTTTTGTGCACACATGGGCATATTGTCAAATTCCAAAATTGATAGGCTTAGACGCAAAATAGATGTTTGACCCTTGAAGAAAAGTTATAGAGGAGTTCAAATGTGACATTTGGCTCAAAGTAGATTCCAAAAATGTTGAGAAATGAGAGAGTTATGGTGTTTGGATCAAGTGACATGCCATACTTGATTTTAGGTCAACCACACATGTGCCAACTTGTGATTTCTTTGTCATTTCTTGCATACAAAGGCCCAATGATGACCAATTGTATACCAAATGAAGGAAACTTGATTGTCCCTTGAAGAATCTTGATAATTTCTTGAAAATTGGATGGAGATGGCATGGAAATAAACACATGAACCATACTTGAATCAACTTTGAAAACATGCACCAAATTTGAACTCCTCTTGATCAAATGATGTTGAATGAAGCTTGACATGAAATATGACCTAAGATTATAGGTCATTCCTAGAAGTAAAATCTCTTGTGCACCACTTGTTGACCAAACTCTGACCTTGGGAGTCAAAACCCTAATTTAGAAACCAAGCTTGATCCTTTGATTGCAATTCCTTACCTTGTACATTAAGAAAAAGGAAACAACACGTGTTTTTGTATTTTAAATAAGGTAGCAAACTAAGAATGCAAGCAAGAAAAAAGGTAAAAAGGAAACACAAAGGGTGCTTGATGATCTCCCTCAAAGGAAACCCAAAGGGGTGAAGGTTAAGAGGATACCATGCTTGTGATCTTGGTTGAAATTCAAATGATATGATAGGTGGAATCTTAGGGGTAAAATTAGGGTATGACAACTACCTGGGTGAAAGGTCCAGTCATAGTCCCGAGTATTAGGCCTAAGTTGTAATCGTTTGTAATTCATGAATACTCATATTCCAATCCTAAAACATACTCAAACCAATCAAACTTGTGTTTCTTCCCTTGCGCAACTTCGAAAACTTTTTCAAAAACGAGTACACTTTATCTATATCGAAGTGAAAAAACAAAGGCTTCAACCTCCAAGAGCAAGCAATAAGTGTTAGTTGAGTAGGGCCTAAGACGGGGGGGGGGGGGGGGGGGGGGGGGGGGGTGAATTAGGATCTTTGAACATTTTTTCCGGTTTATGAAAAAATATGTTCTTTCTTTTCTGGTAATGTTAAGCGATGAACGGTAAAGTGCGGAAATATAAAGAACATGAAGAAATATCCTGGTTCCCCTCACAGATCGAGAGTACTCCAGTCCCCTTTCAACATGAAAGAGATTTCACTATCTGTTATGACTTGTACACGACAGACACAATCACCAAGAACAACCTCTTGTGATTCACCAAGTTGATATGAGAACAATCCTCTCAAACTCAACTCTTTTGCTTCCAACAATCCTGGACAACAAAGTGTTTACAAAACACACAATATTATTTTTCAACAATTCTAAAAATAAGATATGGATTACAATAATGGATTGAATGTAAAGTTTGTAGTATAATGATCACTCAAAGTGATATATCAATTTGCTTGATCTTCTCTTCCAATGAAAATAATTCACAACACAAAGATATTAGATTGCTCAAGAATTTTCTGTTTTGAATGATATGAAAATATGCAGAAAAATATTGAATGAAGATTTAAAACAATAAGTGTGAATTCTGAAAATTCTAAGAGAATGATTGGAATAGGTGTAATTTGAATTTGAAAGATCATGAATTTATATGCACATAACACCTCAAATGAAACATGGTAATGTTCTGAAAGAATCATGAACAATTCTCAAAGATGAAATGAAAAGATTCCATGAAATGGTGCATGAAGTTCATTTATAGCACCTTGTGCATCACTATCGAAAAGAGAAAACTCATTACTAACCTCATCTTCTTCATCATCGGAATCGTGCGAGGCCATTAATTCTAGATTTGCACATTCGTCGCTTTCTGATTCAGATGAAAAACATATCTCATTATGTTCCCATGCAACATATGCCTTCTTGAAATCCTTCTTGCCTCTAAAGCCACCTTTCTTTGAGAGTTTCGGACAATCTGACTTTATGTGACCTTGCTTTCCACATTCATAACATGTGACTTCTTGCGTAGATGTGGAAGCCTACCTTTTCCTGAAATATTTATTTCTTTTTGCATCAAAGGGTTTGTCATTTTTACTAAAAAACTTACCAAGCCTTTTCACAAGGAGCATGAAATTTTCATCTTCCTCCGATACGCCATCATTTCTATCTTCCTTTGAATCTACTTTTAAAGCAATTCCTTTGGATTTCTTCTCTTGATTTTCATGCTTTTCGAGTCTTCCAAGTTCAAGTTCATGTTCTTGGAGTTTTCCAAATAATGATGCGGACGTCATAGTGGAAAGACTTTTCTTCTCCGATATGGCCATTACTTTTGGTTGCCATTCTTTAGTCAAAGATCTAAGCACTTTAAGGTTGAGATCATCATTTGTGAAGGTCTTTCAAGGAGCGATTAAGTGATTCGTTAAGTGAACAAATCTTTTCTGTAAAGCAACGATGGATTCTCTGGGCTGCATTTTGAATATTTCGTATTCTTGACTCAATGTATTTAATCTAGATCTTTTGACTTCAGTGGTTCCTTCGTGAGTCTCCACCTAGGTATCCCATATTTCTTTCGTAGATTTGCATTGAGATATGCGGAAGAACTCGTCCATACTTAATGCACTTTGAAGAATGTTGATGGCCTTCTTCTCATTAAGTATTTTCTTCTTATCGTCTTCATCATACGAACTTTTGATCTTTGGGGTGCCAACACCATTTATCACACTTGTTGGATTATGCAGACCATTTTCAACGATTTCCCAGATACCATCTCCTTGTGCTTCTAAATGTGCTTTCATGCAGATTTTCCAGAAATCGAAATATTCTCCAGAAAATAGAGGTGGTTTGTTGCTACTACCTCCATCTTTAAAAACCGGTTTTGCGCTTGCCGAAGCCATTGTCTGGATCAGTGGAGCAAGTTACCAAAACCTGCTTTGATGCCAATTGTTAGTTGAGTAGCGCCTAAGAGGGGGGTGAATTAGGATCTTTGAACACTTTTTTCGGTTTATGAAAAACTTTGTTCTTTCTTTTCTGGTTATGTTAAGCAATGAACTGTAAAGTGCGGAAAGATAAAGAACACGAAGAAATATCTTGGTTCCCCTCACAGATCGAGAGTACTCCATTCCCCTTTCAATATGAAAGAGATTTCACTATCTGTTATGACTTGTACACGACAGACACAATCACCAAGAACAACCTCTTGTGATTCACCAAGTTGATATGAGAACAATTCTCCCAAACTCAACTCTCTTGCTTCCAACAATCCTGGACAACAAAGTGTTTACAAAACACACAATATTATTTTTCAACAATTCTAAAAATAAGATATGGATTACAATAATGGATTGAATGTAAAGTTTGTGGTATAATGATCACTCAAAGTGATATATCAATTTGCTTGATCTTCTCTTCCAATGAAAATAATTCACAACACAAAGATATTAGATTGCTCAAGAATTTTCTGTTTTGAATGATATGAAAATATGCAGAAAAATATTGAATGAAGATTTAAAACAATAAGTGTGAATTCTGAAAATTCTAAGAGAATGATTGGAATAGGTGTAATTTGAATTTGAAAGATCATGAATTTATATGCACATAACACCTCAAATGAAACATGGTAATGTTCTGAAAGAATCATGAACAATTATCAAAGATGAAATGAAAAGATTCCATGAAATGGTGCATGAAGAGGCGTATGAACAACCATTGATTTTTCAGAAACGCACAGTGGTAAATCGATTTACATAATGGGTAAATCGATTACCCTGTTGCAACGTTTAAATTTTTTCAAAATCTTTCAGTGGTAAATCGATTTCCCTAAGAGGTAAATCGATTTACCTGGTTAAAAAACTTAAAATTTCGCTTCTGGAAAAGTAATGCTCCAGTGGTAAATCGATCTCCCTAAGTGGTAAATCGATTTACCTAAGTGAAAAAATTAATTTTTGCCTTTAAAAAATATGTAAGCTTCAGTGGTAAATCTATTTCCCTTATTTGCAAATCGATTTACCCAGTTTGAAAATGAGAAAAATAATTCTAAGACATTTTTCATGCACTATGAAAAGTTATGCAATAGCCATATGAATACTTGAGCATCTAAGACTTTAGTGAAGGTAAGTATTCTCATTATACCTTCTTGAAGTGAAAAGCTTAACTTCTTGATTTAAGATGCTTTATCATGGAATAAAATATTTGCCTTCTTGTTGCTTGGAGTTTTGTCTTCATCAAAAACATTCATCATAGAGAAGCTTGACTTCACAATAAGCAAAGGTTTAACCACTCGATATGTCTAAAGGATAACTCTTTGAAAGCAACCCACAAATAGTTCTTTTCTATAAATAACTATGTAGCCTTGAGTTCTCTGTTGCACCCGGAGATATGTAGGAGCGGGATTTTGAAATCTTGTCAGGCACAATAATAAAAAAAATATATTTTCACTTTTTTCTCGCTCAATAAGTCGAAGAAAATAATTAACATAAGCTAACATTCAATCACAAGTTTAATTAAAAGGTTATCGTTGAGTTCAACGGATGTGACAGGTGCTAATACCTTCCCCTTGCGTAATCGACTCCCAAACCTGAATTTGGTTGCGACGACCATTTTCATTTTTCTCTTAAGGGTTTTTATCAATATTTTCCCTTTCCTATTTTAGAATAAATAAATTTTGGTGGAGACTTTGTTCGAATCATTTTTCCACGAGCGTGCAAACTCCTTACGATGGATCGTATTTTTTGAGATGCGACATTGAGTGCCTCAGTGTGGAGGGAGAGTGAAATAGTAGTTGAGTCCCTCATTCGAAAGCGTACAGGCTCACATGTGTCTTTGTGGCATAGGCATTTAACAGATTTAGGAAAATGTGTCTGTTCCGAGGTGATATTTCGAGACACCCAAACGTCAATCCATTTATCCAAATTGAATGTTTGAGGAGAAGAGGCATGGGTAGAATTTAATGCACTTCATGATGATGTTTCTCAAGAAGACCAACCAGTCTCATGTGTTTACATATGGCACCCAAGCATGGAAAGCTTTATGCTTCTATAGTCGACATATTGGGTGAACGTGTGAGTTCCTTTCCTTGGACTTCCTATATATTTTTGAAAGTATTACTTTAATTCTTCTTTCTTCCTTTCAAAAGCTTCATGCGTTTAGAGTTTTAATTTTTCAAACCCTTATTTCTCTTGCCATGGCGAGAAAAATGACGTTCATCCACATTTGAGAGATAGCCTCCTTGTACTCTAATGTAGATATGATCAACACATTGGGCCATGGCATTAGTTTCTCCAGCACAGGACGAGAGATGGATATCCTCATGGAGCATTGTTAGAGGGATGCGAGAGGATATATGGATACCTCTAGTGATTTTTGTTCTCTTTACTTCTACCTTTATCTTCCAGTTATGTATGACTTGGGGGTTCTGGTTCCTTTTACTTATTTTGAAATTGAGTTTTTAACCACTGTTAATGTGGCCCTTTCCCAGGTTACTCCAAATGTTTGAGTATACTTAGGGCCTTCCAAATAGTCTGTTGTCACCTGGGGGTGTCGCCTTCCGTCAAGGTGATTTTATACTTTTTTAGAACAAAGTTTCTTCCTAGCAGTGGTTGAGTGACTTTACACCTTTTTTAGGGGTGCATTTTTTAAAGCCCTTTGCTAGTTCTTATGAAGATTGGAAGGATAAATAAGCTAGAATAAGAGGGACATACAATGAGTCTCTCATTATGGTGAGGGTGGGAGGCAAGCCCATGTTCCCATTTTCTTGGACCCCTACTCCTAAGTTCACCATGAGGGTGGACTCATGTGTCCTCCCTCCCTTAGATTGTGAGGTAATTCGGGTTTTGGGGTGCTTCCTCCCCCTTGAGTGGAGTATTCTCAGCACTCGAGACCGTGAAGATGATAATAGAGTAGATGAATACCTAAGTGAGGGAAACTACCTTTTATTCGTGTTTTATTCGTATAGATGCACTCTAAAAGTTATTATATGCAGGTGAGATGATGGTGGTGCCTCTTGACTCGAAATAGGAACGTCTGGTGAAGATGTAGATGGTTGAGCAGCGGGCGATGCGGTCTTTTCCTACGGAACCTCCAACATTCCAAGGACGTCGCAATGTGAAACCTATCGGGCGGAGAAGATGCGTCCTTCTAAGGCTCCCTGGAGGGAATATGGCTCAGGGCGGAGAGGATAGTGGATACTCAACCTCCCCTTAAACCCTCATTTTGGAACAAATCCACTTTTGACACCATGACTTTAGCCGATCATTTATACTCCTTTCATTGGAACTTTTCGGGTGATTATAAGATTCTTTCTACCCTATCTCCCACCCAACTATCAACAATGTTAGAGGTCTAGTTGGTGAGATGAATTTTGGTGGGAAAAGCGTTCTGACACCCTGGGGAGAATGCCGTCTGGGGTGACTAATTTAAGCAAGTGTACTCGGGAAGGAAGGGCAACACTAAAGCAAATAAAGGTAAGGATGGGTGATATGGAGGTTCTTGAAGAAGTATCTAGAGAGCTCTTGAAGGTATGAAGGAGTAGGACTCTCAACTTACAGATGACACCGTGGGGGACTTTGTTCATCACTTAGAGGAGGAGAGAAAGCGAATATCCCTCTTCTATTACCGCCTAGATTTAAGCCCCTTGGACCCTTTTAAGATGTTCCTAGATAGGGATCTAGTGAATGAAGAATGATTTCTTTTATTTTTTTGTTATAATATTATTTATCCACTCGCGGTTTTTGTAACCATTTTTGACAGCGGCGTCCCCTTGCGGGCATCTTTATATTGATTATTTTCAGTGTTAATTGCCTCTATGGATGGTAAGGATCCTCCCTTGGTGTATCCAACAAATATAATTTCCTTTATGGGCGACAAGGATCCTCCATTGGGGGATCCAACAAAAATAATTTCCTCTATGGGCGGAAAGGATCCTCCCTTGGGGGATTTAGCAAATATAATTTCCTATATGGGCGACAAGGATCTTCCCTTGTGGGATCTAACAAATATATTTTCCTATATTGGTGATCTGTCACCATTTGTATTGTATTTTCATCGCTTATTTGACAAGAATCCAATGACTATGTAGTACTTTGTTTTTATTATACTACCATTTGAGTCAGGTTTTAGTTTCCGTAAGTTATTTGCGTGTTACATCATTTTTGAGTTTTATTTTGAGTTTTCTGCATTTTATACTTTGGTTGTCTGTTTTGATTTTCTTCAGGTCCAAGTAAAAGACCCAACAGACTCAGTGCAAGAAAGTAGAGGAATCTGGTGTTTCGACGGGAAGGAAATTGCCAAGCTACAAGAGGCCTGCCACGGCTACCTGTGTCACCTGACACGGACCGTGGCAGGATGATGGCCTTACAAGCTACAGGAGAATGGAAGGCCAGTGGCGTAACATGGGTCGTGTTAGTTTCTTTGAACTTGAAAGAGAAGAATTGGAACAACCAGTAGGGAAACACGGCCACCCGTGTCAGCTGACATGAGTCATTTTGGCTCAGGCGCTGATTCTTTTTGCTCTTTTATTTTTTCTCAAGTATTGAGCGGAAAGGGTATTCTGGGGATTTCCACCAAGTGCTAAGGGATTTTCACTATTTAGAAGAGTTTCTACGAGGAATTGAGGGACTTTTTGGGGAACTGGAGACAACACGAAGAATTGTTACACGATCAAGAATTGGAGGGATCAAGGAATTCAGACAGTAGAAGATTTTCATGAGCGGATGCAATTGAAGATCCAAGTTATCCAATCACTTGTAATGTCTAAATTTTGTCTTGAATCTATTTTGAATAATATGAGTAGCTAAACCCCCCAATGTTAGGGGGTGTCCCTAATTTATATATGTAATGACTTTGAGTTTGCATGTGCAATGACAATATTATTTTTCAAAATTACCGTAATCTTTTGATGTGTTTAAAGCTTTATCTTTCTGAACAATTGAGATTGATGTATGATTATCTATTATGTTGGATCGCCATTGATGATGCTTTCGTAAGATTATTCTGCAATACATATCACCTAGAACTAGGGATACCTTGTATGAACCAGATTATTCTCGATATATTAAGGCTTAATCTCACCAGTAATTTTCGATGGACATAGAGATTAGGGTTGAACGATTAAAGGTTTTCTCACCAAGGCCTTGGGAGAAAATACCCTTGAGAACCGGTAGTAATTAATTGATATTTGTTGATGCAATAGTGACTCAGAGTTGTTACAGGGACAAATTACGCACCTTCCCTTGCATGTTCCTTTACCTTGAAAACACTTTTTACAACATTATTTATTTTATTTCCCATTATTTTTATAAATTTGAATCTAAAACCCCCAACACTAGTTTTTGTTTAATTGGACGATTATTCGAACTCGATATTAACACGCAGTCCTTGAGATCGACATTCGGGGAATTTCTCATTTATTACTGCAAGAGGAAAAATAGTACGCTTGCTATTTTTCCGATCATGTTTTTGGCGTCATTGCCAGGGACTGCCAAAATATAGAGTTTGATTTTAGTTCAAATAAAATTTCGTTGCTCTGCAATAAAATTATTTTTCTGTCATTTATATAATTTTATTCACTAATCTGTCTAATTTGTTTATGCGAGGAGATCCCTCAGCTGAATTTCTTTTTGATGTAGAAATCGAGAGAACCTTTCACCAGAGACTCATATATGCTTGATTGGCTAGACTGAATTCCAAAGAGGAAGTTTCCTCGGTTCACTCAGATTCAGACTCAGAAACAGAAACAGTGGTTAAATCTCCTCCACCTCCACCTCCAGAAAAGCTCCTTGGTGACTATGGAGGTGCAAATGCACCGGGTGGTAGATTAACAATTGTCAACCAACCGGTGAATGTGACTAATTTTCAACTACATCCAAGAACAATCAATCAACTTGAAAGAAAAACTTTCACCAGAAAGGTGAATGAAGATGCATACAAGCACTTGCAGAGATTTCTGACCATGAGTACGACTTTGAAAATTGATGGTCATATTGATGAAGCAAAGAAGTTAAGAATGTTCCCGTTCACTTTAGATGAAGAGGCAGAAGAATGGTTATATTCTCTCCCAGCTAGAAGTATTACATCATGGGAAGAGATGGAAAAGGTTTTCTTAAATGAGTATTTTCCAGCATTGGTATTTCTGAGAAAAAGGTATGAAATCTTGAACTTCAAATAGAAGGAGGGTGAGTATTTGGGATATGCCTACAAAAGATTCAAAAGGATCCTGGTGGCTTGCCCAACTCATAATATGGACCAGACTGAACAAATGCAGATGTTTGTTAATGGTCTCAAAATAAAGACAAAAGATTTTATTGATACAGCAGTCGGTGGCTCAACCAATTTCAACAGCCATCGGTATTAAAAAGATCATTGAAGCGATAGCTGCAAATGAGCACTTGGAGTTGTATGACAGGTGTACGAGCAAACCTGAGGGAGTTATTGATATGAAGTTGGAAACTAATAAAATACGGTTGGAAGATATAGTACTTGCTAAAGTGGAAAAGAAGATGAAAGTTATGAATATAGGTACTCAATAGGTAGCTCAAGTTCAACCTTCTCAGACCATCAGTTGTGATATTTGTAATGGACCTCGCCACACGGTGTATTTATTTGCAACCCCTCAATAAATTAAAGAGATACAATTTTTGAAGCAGAATAATCCCTACTCCAACATTTACAATCCAGGTTGGAAGAATCATCCAAACTTCTCCTGGAAAGATCAGAAAGGGAACGTTCCACAACAGTGTCAAGGTCAATATCAGACTCAATATCAACAACAACAACAACAATAAGCTCCAACGAAAGCAGACTGGGAGATTGCCATTGAAAAAATGGCCGCTCACAATATTCAGTTCCAAGAAGAGACTAGAAACAATCAGAAAAACATCACCACCTCTATAAAAAATCTTGAAGTTTAGATGGGTCAGATAGCACAACAATTGGCCTCAAGTTCTCAAGCTCTAGGTACCTTGCCTAGTGGCACAATGACAAATCCTCGTGAGCATAATAATGTTAACGCTATGGTGACAAGAAGTTGTAAGTCTAGTGAGAAATTGGAAGAAACAATTGTAGAAGAATATGGGTTGTTGGACGTCGAGTTAAAAATCAAAGAACCGAAGAAAACGATGGAGGATGTTGTGATAATGCCTATATTGGAGAAGGAGAAGGAAAAAACTGTCAAGCCAATTATTAAACTTCCTTATCCTCCGAGATAAAAGAAGAAAGATCAACATGAGAAGAATTTTGAGAAGTTTTTGGAGATGTTTAAGAAACTTGAGATAAACATTCCATTTTCTAAAGCTCTGGAGAAGATGCCAATATATGCCAAATTCATGAAAGAAATCATCTCCAAAAAGCACTCCACAAATGTAAACCCAATCATCCTCACTGAAACTTGCAGTTCTATTCTTCAAGGTATGAAAATTCCTATGAAAAATAACGATAGGGGTTCTATTACTATTCCTTGCACTATTGGTGATAAAAAAATCAAGGCTCTGAATGATTTGGGAGCTACTGTGAGTTTGATATTGTTGTCCATTTACAAAAAATTGGGCCTTGGCACCGTTCAAGACACTAGGATGACTCTTCAGTTAGTTGATCGCTCAGTTAGGCGACCTTATTTTATTATGGAAGATGTTCTGGTAAAGATAGATAAATTTGTGTTTCCAGTTGACTTTGTCATTCTTGAGATGCCTGAAGATGAGGAGACCCCTCTCATATTGGGCAGACCATTTTTAGAAACAAGAAGGTGGATGATAGACATAGAGGAAGGAACAATGACTCTCAAATTCTATGATGAAGAATTGAAAATTGATGTTCAGAATACTATGCAATACAAAGATGATGTGGGCACAAGTCACACTGTAGAGGTAATAGATCAAGTGATTGCTCAAGGAGTTGAAATGAAAACACCACAATTACCTTTAGAACGTGTTTTGAGCTTGTCAATTTTTGAAAGTGCTGAAGATGAGAGAGAGTCAGAAGAGCTAGCCATAATGGAAATACAACCTCAGTGGGCTCGATCTAAACCACAACGGTGGGAGGATTTAAGACCACCCCAATCATCAGAAAATGACCAAGAGCCTAAAAAGGGGACAAAGTTGAAACAACTACCTGAGAATATGAAGTATATGTTTCTTGATGCTGAAAAGAAGTGCCATGCCATTATCAATTCCGGTTTGAAATTTTTTCAAAAAGAAGAACTCATCCAAGTACTCAAGAAATACAATAGTGCTATTGGATGGGCGATTGAGGATTTGAAAGGTATTATACCAACAGTTTGCATGCACAAGATTTTTATGGAAGATTATAATAAGTCGGTGGTTCAACCACAACAAATACTTAATCCAACTATGAAAGAAGTGGTTCGCAAAGAGGTTGTAAAGTTTTCGGATGCGGGGCTGATTTACCCCATATTTGATAGCTCGTGGGTTAGTCCAATGCATGTGGTACCAAAGAAGGGGGGAACTATTATGATCAAAACTGAGAAAAATGAGTTGATTCAAATAAGAACTGTTACAGGTTGGAGAGTGTGCATTGGTTATAGAAGGTTGAATATGGCAACAAGAAAGGACCATTTTCCTTTGCCATTCATTGATCAAATGTTGGAAAGGTTGGTCGGTCATGATTACTATTGTTTCCTTGACGGATACTCGGGGTACAATCAGATTACAGTGGCCCCTGAAGATCAAGAGAAGACCGATTTCACATGTCCTTATTGTATTTTCACGTACAGGAGAAATCCATTTGGATTGTAGAACTCACCTGCCACATTTCAGAGGTGTATGACATCCATATTCGTTGACATGGTTGAAAACATATGGAAGTGTTTATGGATGACTTTTCTATTTTTGGTTCATCTTTTGATAATTGTTTAACCAACTTGTCTCTTGTGCTAGAAAGATGCCAGCAAAGAAATTTGATGCTAAATTGGGAGAAGTGCCATTTTATGGTACGTGAAGGCATAGTGTTGGGACACAAAATTTCCAACAAAGGCATAGAAGTAGACAAAGCAAAAGGGGAGGTAATAACTAATTTACCACCACCGGTGAATGAAAAAGGTATAAGAATTTTCTTGGGACATGCAGGTTTTTACTGCAGATTCATCAAAGATTTTTCAAAGATTGCCAAACCATTGACTAGCTTACTTGTGAAAGACACACCTTTTCTTTTTTGACAAAAAGTGAAGTGAATCTTTTGAAATCTTGAAGAGTAAGTTGGTGTATGCTCCTATAGTGATTGCCCCTGATTGGTCTCTCCCTTTTGAGATCATATGTGATGCAAGTGATACTGCAGTAGGGGCAATTCTAGGACAAAGAAAGGAAAAGCTCTTGCATGTGATTTCTTATGCAAGTCACGTGTTGAATCCAGCCCAAATGAATTATGCAACCATTGAAAAGAGTTGCTCGCGGTTGTGTCTGTTTTTGACAAATTCAGGTCTTACCTATTAAGATCAAAGGTAATTATTTATACTAACCATGCTGCTTTGAAATATCTTTTTATTAAACAGGAATCTAAACCAAGGTTGCTGAGATGGATTCTACTTCTGCAAGAGTTTGATCTAGAAATTAGAGACAAAAGGGTATATGATAATACTATCACTGATCACTTATATCGGATGTCCCCGATAGAAGAAACAAAGGAGAAACACCCAATCAAGGATGAGTTCGTCGACGAACAAATCCTAGTTGTTACTAGTATTCCCTGGTTCGTAGACTAGGCGAATTATTTAGTAGGTAGAATAATACCTGACGATTTTGATTCTACCAAAAAGAAAAAGTTTTTACATGATTGCAGGTTTTATTTGTGGGATGACATGTTCTTGTACAAAAAGGGAATATACTGGTTGGTTCGAAAGTGTGTTCCGGAGGAAGAACAGAGGGACATCCTCAAAGCATGTTATGAATAAGAATATGGGGGACACTTTAGTGGCGTTAGAACAACAGCAAAAGTCCTCCAGTCTGTGTTATACTTGCCTACACTGTTCAAGGATGCTCAAATCATTGTGAAGGAATGTGATAGATGTCAGAGGACGGGTAATATCTCGAAGAGAAATCAGATGCCTCAAAATGCTATGTTTGAGGTAGAGTTCTTTGATGTATGGGGAATAGACTTCATGGGACCATTTCCACCTTCATATGGAAAGTTGTAGCATTGCCCACAAATGATGCTAAAATGGTTGTCAATTTCCTCAAAAACTACATTTTCTCTAGGTCTGGGGTACCAAGAGCATTAGTCAGTGGCGAAGGTACTCACTTTCTAAACAAGTTGATGGAGAATTTGTTAAGGAAATACAACGTGAAGCACAAGATTGACACACCTTATCATCCTCATATAAGTGGGCAGGTTGAAGTATCTAACAGACAGATAAAGTGGATTCTGGAAAAGACTTAAAGTGTTTCTCGAAAAAATTGGTCAATAAAGTTGGAGGATGCATTGTGGGTGTACAAAACAGTTTTCAAAACCCAAATAGGTATGTCCCTTTATCAATTGGTTTACGATAAAGTATGTGATTTACCGCTCGAACTAGAGCACAAAGCATTTTGGGCCTCCAAATTCTTGAACTGTGATCTTTCAAAAGTCGGTGAATCCCGGATTCTTCAACTACATGAGTTAGAAGAGTTTAGAAATTAGGATTACAAAAATTCCAAAATATACAAAGAGAAAACAAAAAATGGCATGACCAAAAAATTCAGAAGAAAGAATTTTGGGAGGGACAGTTGGTTTTGTTGTTTCATTTCAGGTTGAAGTTGTTTCCTGGAAAGCTGAGGTCAAGATGGTCCGGACCTTTTGTGATTCACAAAGTGTTCTCGCATGGAGCAATCAAACTCAAAAATAAAGAAAACAGAGACACCTTTAAGGTTAATGGACAGAGATTAAAACCATACTACCAAGGACAAGAGAGTGGTCTGGTAGATAATGTTCCTCTTACCGGAAAAGATGGACGACCGTCGAGCCATGCAAAGTTAAACGTAGCGCTTCGTAGGAGGCAACCCACGCGTTTTATTTCTAATTATTTTCTTTCTTTTTGTTGGGTGTTTTAGGTTTGTTCAAGTATGCACAGTATCTTGCACAAGAGAGCGGAGGCACTCAAGTAAATGCGAAATTTGCACAAGCATTAGTGAAGGAAGTTGTACCAGGAGGAAAGGAAAAATTTGAAAAAAAGAAAAAATTGTTGAAGAGGAGTCAGCCACCCGTGTCATCTAACACGGCCCATGTTAGGAGTCTTGAAGGGAGCACAAAAAAACATAAGGGAGGAATTATAGATGCCTGACACGGACACTCATGGCCCACACGGCTCGTGCAGGAGCCCTGAAGCAAGGCTTCAATTTGGAATTTACAGAGGCCTGACACAGCCACATGTGGCATGTGACACGACCCGTGTCAGGAGCCTTGAAGCAAGGATTCCATTTGGACATCAACAGATGCCTGACACGGCCGACCGTGGTGCTTGACGCGGCCTGTGTCAGGTCTGTGAATTTGAAAAGTTGGAATTTTTTTTGTCTCTCCTGTGGACCCCACCTCTCATTTAAACCCATTCACCATCCATTATACCCACTAACCACATTTAAAAATCAGATTTCACTCATTATCTCTCCAACCTCATCTTCTTCACCACCATTCTCTCTCATAAACCTAAAACTCCATTAAACCCACCATAAAAAGCTCCAAACTTTACCATCCTATGCACCCCAAATCAAAAACCTTCTTCAGAAAACCTTCACCACTTTTCGTCCTCATCATTATTCCGGTGTCTATTTCTTCTAATTTCATTATTCGAAGTTTTCTTAATTTTTGTGCAGGTACGAAAATGCCCCTGAAGAGGATTATTCAGGATAAGCAACAAGTGGATGAGACTTCAAGGCCATGGAAGAGGAGTAGCCGTACACCGAAGCAAGAGCGACGGTACTCTGTTCATTTAAAGCGTAAGTTGACTCCCATAATGTGCATGTGTGAATAAACCCTCAAAGACTTAGGATTAACAATTGAAATTGATCGTATGTTTCACGTGTTGGGAATGTTAGAATTTATGTGTCTCGAGGTGCCAAATTATGAGCGCATGCCACTTGAGTTTTTAAGTACAATTGAGTTCCAACTAGAGAAAAGGTGGATGGGCACTACGAGGTACTACTATGGTACTCTCAAATTCCGTCTTTTTAATACTGATCATGAGTTATCTATCGAGGAGTTGGCTAGTATTCTCCAACTCCTACTTTACGGACTTGGAGCGGTTCCTGAAGGATTTGTTCCGCATGATTTTTTGATAGCTATTACAGGGAGGATTGACTACACCTCCAAAGGTGCAAAGGCCTCGAGCATCCAGAACCCTTGTTTTCGATATGCTCAAAAAGGCATGGCATACACTCTGTTTGGACGAGGTGATAGTACGAGTGTGGCCACTCAGAGGGAGTTGTTTTTCTTGTATTCTATGGCCCAGAATCAGTCCATTAATGTCACTACCTTTGTAGCTGACTATTTGGGAATAGTTGGCTAGGAAGACCCTAGTGGTATATTTGTTGGGGGTATGATTACCTAAATTACGGAACATTTTGGTTATGATGCGGTTTTTCTTCATGAGACCCATGTGGCAGGTAAAACTAAAATTGATATGTCCGCTCTCATTCAACAAGAGGACGGCCACAGTGCTGACAATGTGGTTGCAGGTGAAACTATGAATGAAGACAATCAACATCAGGAGCATTTTGTACCCCCTCACAAAGACAATGAGCATGGGTACAGACTAAGATCAGTGACCTTAGAACTGAGCAATCGAGGCAAGGAGTAGAACAGGCTCGGCATGGGGCTGTTTTGGATGAGATGCACACTATGATGCGACAATTAATGTTGCATTTTCTGCCCCAGCCTTCTCAGTATGGCACTATGAGTCACCCTTCTCTATTTTGTTCTAAAACATTGAGGCCAATGTTTAGTTCAAGCGCTAGGGAGATTTAATTATGCTTTTTTTGTTATTTCCCTTTTTGTTTATTGTTCTACATTGGTTTGTCTGTTACTGTTGGGTGTCATTTGCTGCATGTATTTCAGGTTCTTGGTATTGTTGTTGGATAAATGATGACCATTAGTGATAGTGGATGAAAAGATCATTCCACTTATTGTTTCTTGTTATTGAATGATCCTCCCAAAAGTTGATATTGTTAAAGAAGAGGATCAGACGCAACTGTCTCAAACTTGACTGACATAGGATCCTTGTGCATCCCGAGATGAGTAAGAAGTTACACCATACTAGAGGTAGTTTGGATTATATCAAGCTTTACCCAACATGGTGAGAGCATAAAGGCCAAACACATTTTTCATCATGAGCGAAAGTTCAGGTATGTCTTTATCACTCTGATCTTGCGTAAGTTCTCTTGGAATATCACTACATGTATACACATATTGAGGTACTTTGTTTATGTTATAAGCCCTAAGACTTTCTAGCCATCCATGTTAATATTATCCCTTGTTAACCCCATTTGAGCCTATATCCTTTTGTTTGTTGTATCATCGCATTTGTGTGAACCATGGCCTAAACACTTCCCTACCCGGCTCGGATATGTGTTGTTGTTCTGGAATCTGTGACAAGTTCTAAGTTTGGGGTTTGGACACCTAAGATCAATTAGGCAAGTGCAATAAAAAAAGAGATATAAAAAGCAGTATGAAAAAGAAAAAAAAGAAGGAAGGAAAAATAATGCACTCACCTAAAAGACAAGACTCAGAGAAAAAAAATATATTTTAAAAAGAATTACCCTCAAAGGAAATACTTGAGTTGAAACTAAGGAGTCGAGCTGGAAAAGGTGTCTAAAATGCCCATTTTATGAAAAATGCAAGTTAACATATTGAAAGGAATGATAACACTACTCTAATCCCAAAACCATTTGCTTTTCCTTTTTTGTGTTTACCCCACCGTAACCCAAGCCCTGTTACAACCCAAAAAGACCTCAAAAAATATGTGTTGTTTGTAGGTGATATGAAAGGAGAAGCTATTCAAATTTATGAGTCGATATTGCATATTCTGAAACTTGAGTGTAAACACTTTAACCCAAAGAGAATTGGTGAGAGTGTGAAATAAGCTGACAGGTGAAGTAGTAAGTCTATGTGGAAGTGTAGTGGAAAATCAATTGTGGAAAGCAAGGACTATGAAAGAAAGAGTGAGGGCTAGTTGAGAAAGATCTCAGCAGTATTGTGGTAAGAATATTTCATGTATCTTAGGGGTGACGCGTTCTGTCATTCAGAACATTATTTGAGGACAAGCAATGAGCTAAGTTTGGGGTTGTAATTTGTCACCATTTGTACTGTATTTTCATCGCTTATTCGATAAGAATCCAAGGACTATGTAGTACTTTGTTTGTATTATGCTACCATTTGAGTTAGTTTTAGTTTCCATAAGTTATTTGCACATTTTATCAGTTTTTGAGTTTTATTTCGATTTTTCTGCATTTTATGCTTTGGTTGTCTCTTTTGATTTTCTTAAGGTCCAAGTAGAAGACCCAAAAGACTCAGTGCGGGAAAGTAGAGGAATCAGGTATTTTGGGAAGGAAACTTCCAAGCTACAGGTGGTCTGCCACGGCCACCCGTGTCACCTGACACGGGTCGTGGCAGGATGATGGCCTTACAAGCTACAGGAGAATGGAAGACCAGTGGTGCAAAGCAGGCACCCGTGTCACCTGACACGGGCCGTGTCAGCTTACCTGAACTTCAGAAAGAAGAATAGGAACAACCAGAGGGAATAACACGGTAACCCGTGTCACCTGAAACGGGCCATGTTGGCTCAGGCGCTGATTCTTTTTGCTCTTTTGTTTTTTTCTCAAGTATTGAGAGGAAAGGGTATTCTTGGGATTTCCAACCAGTACTAAGGGATTTTCACTATTTAGAAGAGTTTTGACGAGGAATTGAGGGACTTTTTGGGGAACTGGAGACAACACAAAGAATTGTTACACAATCAAGAATTGGAGAGATCACCATTGATGATGCATGATTATCGATTAGGCTGGATCACCATTGATGATGCTTTCATAAGATTATTCTGCAGTAGATATCACGTAGAACTAGGGATACCCTATATGAAGCAGATTATTCTCGATATGTTAAGGCTTAATTTCACTAGTAATTTTTTATGGACATAAAGATTAGGGTTGAACGATTAAAGGTTTTCTCACCAAGGCCTAGGGAGAAAATACCCTTGAGAACTGGTATTAAGTAATTGATATTTATTAATTCAATAGTGACTCAGAGTTGTTACAGAGACAAACTACACACCTTTCCTGGCATGTTCCTTTACCTTGAAAACCCTTTTTACAATATTATTTATTTTATTTGCCATTATTTTTATAAATTTGAATCTAAACCCCCCAACACTAGTTTTTGTTTAATTTAACGATTATTCGAACTTGATATTAACACGTAGTCCTTGAGATCGACATTCATGGAATTTCTCCTTTATTATTGCAAGAGGAAAAATAGTACACTTGCTATTTTTCCGATCAATTGGTGACAAAGATTCTTCCTTGGGGGATCCAACAAATATAACTGCCTCTATGGGCGGCAAGGATCCTTCCTTGGGGGGATTCAACAAATATAATTTCCTTTATGGACTTCAAGGAATCTCCCTTGGGTAGACATGGCAACGTGGCGGGGCGGGGGAGGGTTTAAGCAGACCCAGACCCACCCCTGCCTCCCAGATCCATACCCACCTTTCATATCTCAATTTTGTCCCGGCCATTTTAAAATTATCATACATTCGATTTTATTTTACTTTACATCATCTATATAGCATAAACATGCATTTCATCATGAATAATACCTAAAATATCGGCCAGAATAAATTCTCGAATATACAGACAAACTGGTTGAATTATTTCTCAAATACAAGTAAAATCAAGGGGTAAAAATTTCGAAATTGACCTTGCAGACGTCAGTATTATTAATCTACGGTTCACGTAGTTTATCTGGTGTGCCTATTTTATTTTTCAGTCGCATTTTTATCAACCTATGCCTTTTTACCGGTCAAAATTCATTTCAAAATATGATCAAAACCTGTATGTATTTGAGAGGTTTATTTCGCGCTGATCATTTTAATGCATGCAAATTTTTTTGAGCATATTTGCGCCCGACTTTTATTCATTTTTAGTAGTTTTATTTTTATTCCTTTGTCAAATTAATCAGAAAAATAAAATATAATTTTTCATGCTTGCATTTTAATTTTATCATATGTATTTAGAAAGATGTTAATTTTATTTGATTTAATCAATTTAAATTGCTTTTAATCAATTAAATCATCTAGAAGGGGAAATTTTTCCATTTTAAATTATTTGTGTTTCTTTGATTGAATCCTGATTATCGATCCAAATTAATCAATAGCTCATATTTGTTATCCTTGTCAATTTCTATCATCCAAAAAAAAATAACAAAAAGAAAAATTAAAACAAAGAAAATATAATGAAATTTGGAAACTCTCAGCATTGATGAATGACACTTCCAGCACACTCTAGGATTCCCCTTCTATAACAATACTCCCACCAATGAGGAGCTTCCACATGGCATTGACGACACATTTTTTTTTTGAAAATCTGAAATAAAGAAAAATGGATTGTCTCATAAGGAGAGGACTCCCTCACGTTTTGAAGGGGGACCACTATTCTTCAGCAAAAAAAAAGACTCCACTTACGACCAGAGAGGGAAATTGTTCTCTCAATACATTAAGAAATCTCACCAATCACATATTTGGACAAAAAAAATCTCCTACACGGCTCATCTTCATAGAGATTCTTTTCATTTCTTGGTCATCATCATATGCACTCCTGCATTTTGTTTTCCACCATAACTTGCATCACTTTGACCTCAACAATACCATAAAACTTCCTTTCATCACCTTCTTTATAACATCTACACAAACTCTGCATTAAAGGAACAACCACACTATAACCTCATCAAAAACTGCTATTTTTATGAACTAAATCAAACCACCATGAAACCCAACCTCAACCGCTGCGGTTCATCGTTTGAACCGCATAACCTCCATCATATCTAACCTTAAAATTGCACCACCTGCAAAATAAACCTCCCCCTTCTTGGATCCACGCACATAAACAAACTAAATCACCGGCTGACCGCAACATCAATCCATCGCCAAGCGCTTCACACAACAACATTAGCACGACACGACTTCAAATTAGTGTTCAATCGACATGATTTAGTTCTGATTATTGGCTGCTCTTAATCAGTTTTTGATGTTCAAGATTTGGTTGCGTTTTTGGTTTCGAATCACTGCAGAGCTAGGATTCGAATAAAACTTTTAACGGTTCAGATTTTGCACCCGAACTGACATCATATTCATCATTTCCACAAGCTTCGACAACAGCCCGCGTGTTCCTCAAAAATTTCATTCGCGTAGCATTCAGTATTTTTCCGTTCAAATTCCATTTTTTATTTCTGTTTGGATTCTTTTGGGACTTTTCGATTTGGTTGTTCTCTTTACAACATTTTCAATGTTGGTTTAAATACATTGTTGTTTTGATTTAATTTATGTTATAATCTGATTAAATTTCAATCTCCAGGAATGTTTATCTTACTTGTAGATGTTTTTGATTGGCTGTATTTTATGTTAAAACACTTACTGTACTTAGATGTCTTGACTGATGTCATGACATGCTTAAGTAGTATGCTGCAGGATTAGCTAATACAGGATTTACTGGATGTCAAACTGAATGTTATGACATTCATTCATGACAACATTTTCTGGATGTCAAACTGAATGTTATGACATTCATCCCTGACAGCAGATGTTAAAGTATAGGCTAATTTTTCTGTTATGTTTCAGTATTTATCTCAGGCTGATTTTCAGGAAACTAACAGTTGTGCTAAAATCAAGAGACCTAGCATATAGCCTATTTGTTAGCACCCTAATGTGTGGAAATTAGGTTAACTTGCTTAACCCTAATTTTATGAAATTCAAGTTCAAGGCCCAAGTACTGCATTATAAAAGGATGGCAATTCTACTTTCAATAGTTGAGGGATTTGATGCGTGAAGAATTCAATATATCATTATATGTCATTGTTGTACTTTCATTGTGTCTTGAATTAGGTTTTACTTGTGAGCCAAGCAATTATCACCTAGATGATTGCATTGGACTAGGGTGTTTATTGAGTTGTAATTGTTGTGTCGCTCTAAGATTTTAAGCGTGAGTGTTGTGTTTCTTGATTAAAGCTTTTAAGCACAATCAAGAGTTGTTTGAAGTATATCTTCACCACTGACTTTAAAATTCTTAATGGTTGTAATCACTGTTGTGATTGAGGGGGAGTGAGTAGGTACTCAGGTCTTAGTTTAGATTGAAATTGCATTGGGTAGGTCTTAAGTGATAGGATTAAATTGGTGGTTTAAGTCCTGAATTAATACCTCTTATAATGGATTTCCTCCCTGGCTTGGTAGCCCCCATAGTAGGTGTGTTTGTCACCGAACTGGGTAAACAATTCTCTGTGTCATTTACTGCTTTTTACATTTACTTTCTGCATACATTACCTGTCTGCGCAGAATTGGATGTCATAACATCCAGTGTGACATCGATAGTCTGTTACTAGAATTTCAATTGGTATCAGAGCAGGCACCCTGCCTGTTAGTTTCTGGGTGAGATCTAGGGACGTTACTTTCTAGTACCATGGACAAGGGTGTAGGATTCTCAAATAGACCACCCATGCTGGATGGTTCTAACTATGATGACTGGAAACCTCGTATGATAGCCTTCTTGAGGTATCTGGATAGCAAGGTTTGGAGAGCTGTCAACAAAGGATGGGAACATCCAACGAAGACAGGTAAAGATGGAATCATTATGCAAATTCCTAAAGAAGAGTGGGACAAAGAGCAAGAGGCATTAGCCCTTGGAAACTCTAAGGCTTTGAATGCACTGTTCAATGGGATAAATAAGAACATTTTCAGACTGGTGCATCACTGTGAACTGGCTAAAGAAGTTTAGGATACTCTCAAAACAACTCATGAAGGTACCTCCAAGGTAAGGATGTCTAAACTCCAGATGCTGACTACTAAGTTTGAAAATCTGAGGATGAAAGAGGATGAGACTATTCATGACTTCCACATGAATATTCTTGAAATTGCCAACACTTCTGGAGGCTTAGGAGAGAAAATGTCTGAAGAAAAACTTGTAAGAAAGATTCTCAGATCATTGCCCAAGAGATTTTCCATGAAGGTTATTGCTATAGAAGAGGCTCAAGATATCTGCAATATGAAGGTTGATGAGCTTATTGGTTCTCTCCAAACTTTTGAAATGGGCTTGTGTGATAATGTTGAAAAGAAAAACAAAAGCATAGCTTTTGTATCAAATACTGAAGAGGATTCAGAAGAAGGAAATATTGGAGGTGATGAAAGTATATCAGAAGCTATAGCCATGCTTGGAAGACAGTTCAACAAGTTCATAAAGAAGATTGATCAAAAAGGTAGACCAAATGTTAAGAACACTTCATCTCACATCAGTAGAAGATCAAAATCTGAAGAAAAGTCCAACCAAGGCAACGGAATCCAGTGTCATGGATGTGAAGGTTTTGGACACATTAGAGTTGAATGTCCTACCTTCCTCAAGAAGCAAAAGAAGGGACTATCTGTCACCTGGTCTGATGGAGACTCTGAGAGTGAATCAGAAGGAGAATCTACAAAACATGTCACTGCACTAACTAGTGTATGTGCCTCTGATGATGACTCAAGTGGAGATGAACTTACATTTTATGAACTTGCTGCTTCATATAAAGAGTTATGTGTCAAAAGTGCAGAAGTGTGTCTACAAGGAGAAAAGTAGAAGAAAGTTATCAAGGAGCTAGAAGCTGAGAAGAAGAAGCATCTGACAGTCATAGATGATCTAAATGGTGAGATAACCTTGCTGACCTCTAAGCTAGATCAAATGACAAAATCCATCAGAATGCTGAATAAAGGAACTGACACTTTGGAAGAAATTCTAAAGGTGGGACAGAAATCAGGAACCATGTCTGGTTTAGGCTTTGTTAAGGAATCCTCATGTGAATTCAAAAGCTCAAAGGCTGAAGTTCAGAAAATCAAGCAGAAGTCACAACCAATGTCACAACATCATGGAAACAGGAGGATTAACCATCAAAAGAAGAAATTTCAAAGATGGAGATGCCACTACCGTGGAAGATTTGGTCACATAAAACCCTTCTGTTACTGGTTGCATGGTTATCCTAACCAGACCCCTCAAGTCAGACCTAAGCAGAAGGCACCTAAGCATAATGCCCCTATCAAGAAACAACAATGGGTTGCTAGAATAGCTCACACATCTCTAAGGGCATCTACCAAAGAAGACTGGTATTTTGATAGTGGTTGCTCAAGACATATGACTGGGATGAATAACTTATTGGTAGATATACAACCTCATCCTACCAGTTATGTGACCTTTGGTGATGGAGCTAAAGGAAAAATCAAAGGTGTTGGTAAGCTAGACAGTCCTGGAGTTCCAGAACTGAATAATGTGTTGTTAGTAAAAGGACTAACTGCTAATCTAATCAGCATAAGCCAATTATGTGGTCAAGGCTTCAATGTACAGTTCACTAAGGAAGAATGTGTTGTGACAAATGGAGAAAATAAGGAAGTTATGAGAAGATCCAGATCCAAAGATAACTGCTATCTATGGGAACCTAAAGTCTCAAACTACTCCTCAATGTGTTTCTTAGCCAAGGAAGAAAAGGAAGTGAAGTTGTGGCATAGAAGACTTGGACATCTTCATTTAAGAGGAATGAAGAAGATCATATCCAAGGAAGCAGTTAGAGGAATCTCAAAGCTGCTTATTGATGAAGGAAAAGTCTGTGGAGAATGTCAAGTTGGCAAGCAAACCAAGATGTCACATCCTAAGCTTGGACATCCTACAACATCCAAAACTCTGGAACTTTTGCACATGGACTTAATGGGACCTATGCAGGTTGAAAGTCTTGGTGGGAAGAGATATGCTTATGTGGTTGTTGATGACCATTCCAGATACACATGGATAAGCTTCATCAGAGAAAAATCATATGCATTTGATGTCTTCAAAGATCTATGCATAAGACTCTAAAGAGAAAAGGATAGTAGTGTTATCAGAATAAGAAGTGACCATGGAAAGGAGTTTAAAAATTCCAAGTTTGATGATTTCTTCTCATCTGAAGGAATAAGTCATGAGTTTTCCTCACCTATTGCTCCTCAGCAAAATGGAGTAGTTGAAAGGAAGAACAGAACTATTCAAGAATCTACTAGAGCTATGATTCATGCAAAGAAGCTTCTTATGCACTTTTGGGCTGAAGCTATGAATACAGCTTGCTATGTTCACAACAGAGTTACCTTGAGAAAGGGAACCTCTTCCACTCTGTATGAAATATGGAAAGGCAGAAAACCTACTGTGAAGTACTTTCATATCTTTGGAAGCAAATGTTACATTCTTACAGATCGTGAACAGAGAAGAAAAATGGACCCCAAAAGTGATGAGGGTATATTCCTGGGATACTCTACTAACAGCAGAGCATACAGAGTTTTCAACTCCAGAACTAATGTCCTGATGGAATCCATAAATGTTATTATTAATGATAAAGATGAAGAGTCCAATGTCATAGAGGATGTTGGAACATTCCTTGAGACTTCAACAGAAAATGTACAGGATACTCCTCCTGGACTTGAGTTAGAAGCATCCAACAAGGTGCCTTCTATCAGGATTCAGAAAGACCACCCTAAGAATCTTATTATAGGCGATCCCAATAGTGGTGTGATTACCAAATCAAGGGAGAATAGCTCAAATTCCTGCTTTGTATCCAAGGTTGAACCTAAAAATGTGAAAGAAGCTCTGGCTGATGAATATTGGATAAATGCTATGCAAGATGAACTGGAGCAGTTTAAAAGGAATGAAGTATGGGAGTTAGTTCCAAGACCTGAAGGGACTAACATCATTGGTACCAAGTGGATTTACAAGAACAAGTCTGATGAGAAAGGAGTAATCTCTAGGAATAAAGCAAGACTAGTGGCACAAGGGTATACTCAAGTTCAAGGGGTTGATTTTGATTAGACTTTTGCACCTGTTGCAAGACTTGAGTCAATAAGGTTGATGTTAGGTGTTGCCTGCATTCTGAAGTTCAAATTGTTCCAAATGGATGTGAAGAGTTCCTTTTTAAATGGCTACTTGAATGAAGAAGTCTATGTGGAACAACCTAAAGGGTTCAGTGATCCTAATCTTCCAAAACATGTGTACAAGTTGAGGAAAGCTCTGTATGGATTGAAGCAAGCTCCTAGAGCTTGGTATGAGAGGCTGACTGAATTTCTGACTACTAATGGTTACAGAAAAGGAGGGATAGATAAGACTTTATTTGTGAAGGATGAAGATGGAAAAATCATGATTGCCCAAATATATGTGGATGATATTGTCTTTGGTGGAATGTCAGATAGAATGGTGAAACATTTTGTTAACCAGATGCAATCTGAATTTGAAATGAGTTTGGTTGGGGAATTGACTTATTTTCTTGGACTGCAAGTTAAACAGATGGAAGATTCTATGTTTCTCTCCCAAAGCAAATATGCCAAGAACATAGTTAAGAACTTTGGTATGGATAATGCTAGTCACAAAAGAACTCATGCACCTACTCATTTAAAGTTAACTAAAGATGAAGGAGGTTCTAGTATTGATCAATGCTTGTATAGAAGCATGATAGGTAGCCTACTATATCTAACTGCTAGTAGACTTGATATTTCCTATGCAGTTGGTGTGTGTGCTAGATACCAAGCAGAACCCAAAGTGAGTCACTTAAATCAAGTCAAGAGGATTCTCAAGTATATTAATGGGACTTGTGATTATGGTATGCTTTACTCTCATGGCTCTGAGCCTATCTTATCTGGGTATTGTGATGTTGATTAGGCTGGGAGTGTTGATGACAGAAAAAGCACATCAGAAGGATGTTTCTTCTTGGGAAACAATCTCATATCTTGGTTCAGCAAGAAACAGAACTGTGTATCATTATCCACTGCAGAAGCTGAGTACATAGCAGCTGGAAGCAGTTGTTCCCAACTGGTATGGATGAAACAGATGCTGACTGAGTACAATGTCACTCAGAATGTCATGACATTGTTCTGTGACAATCTCAGTGCCATCAACATTTCAAAGAATCCTATCCAACACAGCAGAACCAAACATATTGACATTAGACATCACCTTATAAGAGATCTGGTAGAAGACAAAGTGATTACCTTGGAACATGTGGCAACTGAACTACAACTTGCTGACATATTTACAAAGGCTTTGGATGCTACTCAGTTTGAAAATTTAAGGGGCAAGTTGGGAATATGTCTTTCTGAGGAATTATAGCAACTAAGGATGTTAGGAATTTACTATTTAATATTTCAAATTATTAAACAATTGAAAGTGTGCTCTGATTGGTCAACAGATAATAGTTATTTCACTTGCAACACGTGTGGAATTTGTCTTTCATGTCACTCATGATGTCAGTGACAACCCTAACTGTGAGGCTGAAACAGTAGACCTGGAGGAATTTTCTGATAATAAGTTGTTGTCCTCTGTCCTCCCTAGCATAGCCAAAATGGTTAGGACTAGGAGAGAAAAGAAAACTGTGGCTCAAAGGTCCTCCAGAAAGAAGATTGATGTTCCAACCTCTTCCAAGACAACGGTGGCAGTCGAGAGTTCCCTCAAGAGGAAAGTTCATGGTCCAACCAAATCTTGGAGCAAAGTGGTGCCCAAGAAAAAGAAGACCAAGTTTTTTGTTGTTGAGTCTGACTCAAATGTTCCTTGTAATGTCTCTGACATTCTGTCAAAGAAGAAGCCAACCACTAGCAAGCTTGCAGCTAGTGTCCCTGAGGTACCAATTGAAAACATATCTTTTCATTTTGCTTCAAGTGTAAATAGGTGGAAATATGATTATCAGAAGAGGCTGGCTTTGGAAAGGGAATTAGCTCAGAATGTCCTAGACTGTAAGGATATTATGGATCTTATTCAAGAGGCTGGTTTAATGAAGACTGTGACTCAGTTTTCAAAGTGCTATGAGATGTTGGTAAAGGAATTTATTGCTAATTTGTCTGAAGAATATGTTGATGGCAAGTCTAAGGAATTCAGGAAAGTGTATGTCAGAGGCAAGTGTGTAAATTTCTCTCCTTCAGTGATCAACAAGTATTTGGGAAGGCCTGATGAAGCTCAACTTGAGCTTGAGGTGACTGACAACAAAATCTATCAAGTCATCACCGCTAATCAGGTAAGGAAGTGGCCTCTCAAAGGAAAATTGGTGGCAAGTAAACTGAGTGTCAAGTATGCAATGTTGCACAAGATTGGAGATGCTAACTGGGTGTCCACCAATCATAAATCTACAGTTGCTGTAATGCTTGGAAAGTTTATATATGTTGTTGGAACCAAAGCCAAATTTGACTATGGCTCCTATATTTTGATCAAACTTTGAAGCATGCAGGAAGCTTCAGTGTGAAGGGTCCTATAGCCTTTCCTTCTCTCATCTGTGGTATTGTTTTGAATAAGTTTCCAAACATCTTAACTGAGAATGATTCTCTGAAGAAAAGAGACAGCCCTATGTCTTTCAATCATAAGATGTTCCTAGGTACCCATGTCCCTGACATTGTCATGACATCAGGTGAGACATCACGTGTAAGCAATCAGCCAGGTAAAGATGTTGTCATTGCAAT